>NC_081429.1:50043686-50396186 GCF_949786415.1 Peromyscus eremicus | reverse complement strand
AGAATTGTATCTACAATAGTTATATACTATGTAAACTACTATTAAATTGTTACTCAGAAAAAGCAAATAATTACCTATTTCTGGAAGTGATGTACTTCACATGTGGATTCTTGCATTAGTTTTCAAGAGACATGGAAATCCAGCTGGACCTCATTCTGCTCGTAGGTAACAATTTAATATTCTGTCTCCATTATTCTTGTCTCTGTTTTTAACAGCTATTTTTAAGTGCTCACAGTATGGTGGCAGACAAGAACGAGAAAGACCTTGCCAACCAATTACTGACAGAGATAAGTGAGGACCAGGTATCTACAAAGCCTGCATCTTGTTTCAGCTGAAGTCCAGAATCAGTCATGGGTTAACTATTCCTGTGCTTTTCTTCTTAATTCTCCAAAAACACAAACTTCTAATTCTAGTAATTATTTATTTTTGAAGATTATTTAAATTAAAATTTAAGTCATCATTACAATTCTGTCTGTGCTAATGTGGGCCTTTTTTCAGTTTGGGAAGATAAAAAGTACAGGAATGGAACCCAGTATCACTGTTGAGCACCTGGTGGATGACTTTGTGTTTGAGGGACTGCTTTTTCTAAGCACTGTGGTGTACTGGGACGTGAGGGCTTTGTTTGTGAATATGCATAGTCATTGTTAATATCTTGATTCTTTGCTTCTTATTGACACAATGATTATAATTCAATGGACAACCTGAATCTTGGAGGAAGGGAAGAAGATGATGAGCCCTCTGAATATTAATTTAGCATGCAATTTGATTTTTTTTTCCTGTTCTCAAAATTCAACCCTATATTAGAATATCAAAACAGATGTATCTGTTTTTTCTCAAAATATATTTGGTAAATTAGTTTTGGAAAAACCAAAAACCTACCTATAAAATTCCTTTTTTTCCCTCAACATAGTTTGTTATAGAATTTACATTTCTTTTACAATAATTATATATAATTATAAAAGTTATAATAATTTTGTTAAAATTATTGTAATGTTTAGGTTTACTGAAGTGTAGAAAATGAGACTATAGCCGGGTGGTGGTGGCACACACTTTTAATTCCAGCACTTGGGAGGCTGAGCCAGGCAGATCTCTTGTGAGTTCTAGGCCAACCTGGTCTACAGAGCTAGATCCAGGACAGGCACCAAAACTACACAGAGAAACCCTGTCTCAAAAAACAAAAAAAGAAAAAGAAAAGAAAAAGAGACTATATTGTAATCTGTTAATTTCTATTTTTTTGGTGTAAAATAGAGATTCACAGAGCCCCTTATTGCTTTAGATTTCTCCTATTTAGACTGTTACATATATTATAATTTCTTACAAAAGATTATGGAAATTCAAAAGGAAGCTATGATGAGGTCTTTTTAGTTTATTCTTGAACAAAGTCCAGCACAGATCTTATTTGTATGAATCTGTGTATACAGAATTTTAATCTATTACTACATATATTTTTTTCTATGTAATAACATTTGACAACACCACCAATCAAAGTCAGGACTCTAGATTAAGTACCCCACAAAAAGTAATAGAATTTAGTAAACACAAAGATTTAAAGAGTTTCTTCTGTGTGCAGATCAGTTCTGTTAAGAGTTAGAAAAGAGAATTCTGTTGTGCAATGGCTAGCTTCAGGTCCTAACACTGTGTTTTCTTCTGTTTTTAAATTGTATTCATTTTTTAGTATGTCTGTGTGTGTGTGTAAGAGTGCAGTACCTTCAGAGGCCAGGAGAGGGCATCAGACCCCCCCCCCAGGTCTGAAGTTAAAGACCTTTGTGAACTGCCTTGTGGGTACTGGGAATTGAACCTAGAGCCTCTGCAAGAGCAGCCAGTGCTCTTAACTGTTGAACTATCTCTAAATCCCCAGCTTTCTAGTCTAAAGTCTGTGCTATGAAAGTTGATTAAGTCCTATATAGCAGCCATGTTGAATTTTTAATTTTCTTGTATTTATTTTTTTTAGTATTATTGATGGTAGTTATTGGTTTATTCTCTAAGAGAATCTCCTGATATTTAATGCATATCATGTTTATGATTAAGCTTAAATAAAAAATCAGAGCGAGTTTTTAATTCTTTCGTAAAACTTTTGTCATAAAAGATTGCCTTCTCCAAAACATGCCAGTACTTATAGATACATATTTCATTTTCATTATTTGCCTTAAATTTTTTTTATAGAAATAGATATGTCTGTTTAAAGATGATATGTACATACCATTTCCATTTCAGTACATAATTCAGAAACTAAGCAAACAGTTATTTAAGCTATGTATTATTATACTAACAGTATTTAAGCCTAGTAAGTTCAAGTATAGTTTTGAAGGGAAATTAAAGCATAATATAATTTCTAGTTGCAGACTCCCTCCCCTCCTCTTGAGATTGTCCATTATTTTTTAAAAGCATGTGTAAAGTTTGTTCCCCCTGCAGAACATTTAATATAATAAGTGAATGAGCTTCATTCTTCTTGACATATGGCTTCTCTTCTGTTAAGTAACTTTTTCTTGCAGATTATAGTGTTTCAACAACCCATCTGATAGGAATGTAATGCATGTTATTATTTCTTCAGGTTTTCAGAACAAAGGTTTCCATGTGAACAAAATCCTGAGTACATTTGTTAATTTCTTGCTATTCCCTTTGGTAGGTATTTCAGGGGCGGTTGGATTGTTTGGCTGTATCAACCATTCAGGCTTTGACAGCAGTGATGAAGAATTCTCCAGCTGCTAAGGTGAGAAATGGATCTTTAAGCTGTAAAAAATTGCAATCTCAGAGAACCAACTTCAAGACTGCACACAGGGTTTGCAAAGAAATCCTCGATATTGGTGAAAACTAAACATTCCTGTCTGAGGGATAGGAAAGGAACACATGCATTCTTATAGTAACTTCCTTTATTATTCCATGTTGAAAATCTCTCTTCTCTTTGTTTTATACAACTGTATATACCCAATGGAAAGCTTTAGTCAATATAAAAGTTTCATTTGAGGGTCATGTTATATTCTTGAGTAAATGATAAGCAGAGCCATTGTGATACATACATGAATACATCTGTCGGCTCCCTAATTAATGGGGCAGCTGCAGCTGTGAAGGAATGTCCACCTGCTTTGTTATCCACTAAGGAGATAGCCTATAAAAGGGGTTATAAAATTAAACTGTTTGGGAGTCTAGAAAATAGAGAAATTATGTATTATATTTTGTATTTCTAAGTATAATAAACATTCCAAACTAACATTTAAAAGTATCGGTTTTACGCGGCAGTGGTGGCACATGCCTTTAATCCCAGCACTCGGGAGGCAGAGGCAAATGGATCTCTGAATTCGAGGCTAGCCTGTGTACAGATCCAGGACAGGCACCAAAACTACACAGAGAAACCCTGTCTTGAAAAACCATAAAAAAAGAAAGTAAAAAATGTATCGGTTTCTCTTGGACTTGATTGCTGGGCTGGCGGGAAAGTGCAGACTACAGTAACCGTAGCAATGAGATGAGCAGCTGTCAGCCAGGGTCCCTGGTGTGCAGGCTGTAAAGTGAAGGTGGGGGCACTTCCCGAGGGACAGTGACGTAGAAAGCGTCCCAAATCTTAAGCTATATTCTCCTATTCTATGTACAACCCCAAACCATAAGGAAGGGAACTTGTAACTCCTTTTCAAGACTATGAAGTTAGATTATCCTCTGTAACCCTGGCTAATTATGAAAACTTTTTCTGTGGTTTATTTAGCTGGGCAAAAGCTGTTTCTCTCTGGACTTTTGTTAATTGCTTCCCTGACACATAAATTTCAGGGCCTAACATAAACAGTTAGCTGAACCTTGAGTCTTTTATCATAAAACTGAGGTTAGAAGTTGGTACAGAGAGTTAATGGCTGAGGAATTTGTGCAGGGAGTTAATCATTGGTTTTATGTTATCAGCCAGACTTTAACAAAAGAGATGCTGGCACTAAAGTTGCTTTGTGCTAAATAACCTTGGTTCAACAAATCAGACACCTGGCAACTATGACCTTGTGCATTTTCTGGAAAGGTTTATCTTATAATGAGTTAGCAAGACACCTTTCAAGGCACCTGGTCTAATCTGAGTTTACTTTGAGGCTTTAAATCAGCTAATTGTGTAAAGGCTCTTTTAGCTGAGAATATTGTTATTTTCCTATGTCAGCCTGAGCTATGATATGAAACAGGCTTCTAAGTTCCTCACAGTTTTCATGGAACAAAGACTTAGTTATGAAGGCATATTTTATTCACCAAAATTATACAGTATAAGAAGGAATCATTTTCCTCTCAATCCACAGATAATGTGCACAATATATTCATGGAGAGAAAACCCTACAATCCAGGCTGTGGGAGAAGACCCCATAGCTGTTTTAAGGCAGAATTGTGGTAGCACATAAGAGAATTACAAATAATGCTGCTATGAACATTGTTGAGCATGTGTCCTTGTGGTATGATTGAGCATTCCTTGGGTATATGCCCAAGAGTGGTATAGCTGGGTCTTGAGGGAGATTGATTCCCAATTTTCTTTCTTTTTTCTTTTTTTTTTTTTTTTTTTTTTTTGATTTTTCGAGACAGGGTTTCTCTGTGTAGCTTTGCACCTTTCCTGGAACTCACTCTGTAGACCAGGCTGGCCTCGAACTCACAGAGAGCTGCCTGGCTCTGCCTCCCGAGTGCTGGGATTAAAGACGTGCACTACCACCGCCCGGCTGATTCCCAATTTTCTAAGAAAGCGCCATATTGATTTCCAAAGTGGCTGTACAAGTTTGCATTCCCACCAATAGTGTAGGAGTGTTCCCCTTGCTCCACATCCTCTCCAACATAAGCTGTCTTCAGTGTTTTTGATCTTAGCCATTCTGATGGGTATAAGATGGTATCTCATGATTTGCATTTCCCTGATGATTAAGGATGTTGAGCAATTCCTTAAATGTCTTTCAGCCATTTGAGCTTCTTCTGTTGAGAATTCTCTGTTTAGCTCTTTAGCCCATTTTTTTAATTGGACTGTTGGTTATTTTCATGTCTAATTTCTTGAGTTCTTTATATATTCTGGATATCAGCCCTCTGTCAGATGTGGGGTTGGTGAAGATCTTTCCCCATTATGTGGGCTATCGTTTTGTCTTGTTGACCATGCCCTTTGCCCTACAAACGCTTCTCAGTTTCTAGAGGTCCCATTTATTAATTATTTCTCTCAGTGTCTGTGCTACTGGTGTTATATTTAGGAAGTGATCTCCGGTGCCAGTGTGTTCAAGACTACTTCCTGCTTTCTCTTCTATCAGGTTCAGAGTAATTGGATTTATGTTGAGGTCTTTGATCCACTCGGACTTAAGTTTTGTGCACGGTGACAGATATGGATCTATTGGCAGCCTTCTACATGTTGACATTCTATTTAGGAGGCCCCCAGGCAGTGGGACCTGGACCTGTCCTTAGTGCATGAGCTGGCTTTTTGGAACCTAGGGCTTATGCTGAGACTTTTTGCTCAGCCTTGGTGTAGGGAAGAGGGGACTGGACCTGCCTCAACTGAATCTACCAGGCTGAGCTGAATCCCGGGGGAGACCTTGCCCCAGGGGAGGAGGTGGGAATGGGGGAGGGGGAAGGCTGGAGGGTGGGAGGAGGGAGGACAGGGGAATCCGTGGCTGATATGTAAAATTAAATTAACTATAAAATTAAAAAAAAAAATATATATATATATATAAGAGAATTCCAGACAGAAACAAACAGTATCAGAGTCTGTGGCCTCTTAAGCCTCACTTGATGAGCTTCTTCCATCAGAGAGTTATTTGTCTGGTGGGTTGACCTTATGAATATCAGTTGTCATCTGCTATGTATTTTTTATGGCTCTTGGCATTAAAATATGTTCACTTTATTAATTTTTGCTGTATAAATCCCAAAGTGATGTGTGTAGGTAAATAAAACACATGGCAGAACACCTGTAATGGAATAGTCTATAAAAATAACTCACCTTATAATTTGCTGATAATTCTATAGACAAACTCCTATGGATACTCCAGGATTTTAAAAGATAATGATCACTTCACATGGTAGTACATACCTTTAATTCCAGCACTCAGATGGCTCTCTGTGAGTTTGGGGCCAGCCTGTTATACATAGCCAGTTCCAGGCTAACCAGAGCTACGTAGTGAGACTGTCTCAAAAACAAAACAAAAAAACAAACCCCATTGATGACCTAAGTGCACGCTAGTAACTGTTTAAAACAGCCTTGGTCAAGAGAGGCTCACATTGCTGGCATTGGAGGAGTCCTACTGCTGGTGTTGAAAGTGAACGTATGGTTATTGAGCTTAAATTAATTTTTCTGACGTAGCTTTTTATTAGTAAAATCATCAGATTTGCTATTTAGTTAGTTTATAACTATCCAGATATGAGTATATTTCAAATGTTATCACCTTGTTAGTATGGGACTTGTTTTCCCGATGTGTATGGCTATAGGGTTCTGTTTCATTTCTGTGGCTCCTTGACCTCGGGGTTTTATGTTTGTTTTTTCTCTCTCTCTCTTTTTAGATTTATTTATTTATTTTTATGTGCACTCCTGTTTTGCCTGCATGTATGTCTGTATGATGGTGTCAGATCTCTGGAACTGGAGTTACTAATGGCGGTGAGCTGCCATGTGGGTGCTGGGAATTGAACCCCAGTCCTCTGGAATAGCAGTCAGTGCTCTTAACTACTGAATTATCCTTCCAGTTCTTTATGTCAGTTCTTATCCACTGTCTCTGACTGTAATTTTGTCTGATTATGCTCATATACTGACAAGTAGCTCATTGAGTGGTTCTGAGTATTGTGAGATATCTGTGTAACGTGCCAGGCACATGGTTAAGTACATAATACATGTTGGTGGCATGATCACTACCCTAACTTCTGACCTTCACCCTTGAAGTACTGTATGCTCCACTTCTCTGCTATCAGGAATGTTCCTTGAAATACTATAATCTGTGGTTAGGTTTATTTCAAACTTTATGGTCTGGCTTCTGATTTTACTTGCCATTTAATAATAGGATTTTATTGTTGTTTGTAAGGGAAATCTCTTCAAGTACTCAGAAATTCACTTATTAGTAAAACAGATTGCTAGTGTTGTTTCTGAAATTCAAAACTTCAAGGCTGTTTAAGTCATTTGAAAGGTGTTTTTTTTAATTTTTACTGTCATGCCTTTCATTGTTTAAAATTTAAAAGGTTATGTAACAGGATGGGCTCTAGCTCAGTGGCAGAGTATATACTTAATATGTTTAGGGCCTTCCCTTCCCTCCCTAAGCAAGAGGTTTTATGACCAAGTACCTCTAGATATGACTCTCTTCTTATCCTTGGCATACAGCTAACTCCTTATAGAGTTAACTGGTTATACTAATTCTGTTTAAACCTTTTTATGGTTGGTGTATCTATTTTTGCCTAATTTAATGGACTGATTATATCTACTTTCTAGGTTTTTGGGTAGTCTTTATATTTTACTTTTAACACTTGAGTTAAAAAATATACATGATTTTGAGATCCCTAATGTGAACTTGATGTTCCAGATCATTTAGACATGGAGAACAGAGAGAAAATTCTTTGTACTCCTACTCTGGCCACTTAAAATTTGAGCATTATTGTAGACCTAACTCAAGGCCTCCACTGCACTACTGAGCTACATCCCCAGTCCTTGTTGTTTAAACTGGGTCCCAGTATATAGTTGAGGGTGGCCCTGAACTCAGTCCTTCTGTCCCTACCTTCCTAGTTCTGGGCCACCACACTAATCAGTAATCTGATCTAGCCATTGATTGTTTTTCTTTTTCCTTTCTTTTCCCCTCCTTCTCTCCCTCTCTCCCTCCCTCCCTCCTTCGCTCCCTCCCTCCCTCCATTCTTTTTTCTCTTTCTTTGAGACAGAGCTCCAGGCCAGCCAAAGCTATATATAGTGAAACCCTGTCTTAGGGGTACGGGGTGTGGGGGAGGGGAGGAGAAGGTGAGGGTAAAGGAAGTGTCATATAACTTAATATGGAGAAGACAGTTCTGTAATAGCTGTTTCTAATTTAATCTGTTTTGCATTTTGCTGGACTTTTGTACTTTTATTATTATTATTACAGAAGGAATATATGGAATCTATTTTAAGATGAGCACAGCTAGGTTCAAGGACACATGCCTGTTACCCCAGTCCCTGAGGTAGGTGAGACAGATAGAAGGATTGCAATTTTAAGGGCAGCTTAGGCAGCATAGAAAGGCCCGAGGGTGGGTGAGGGGGATGGACATAGATGCACATAGATAATATAAGAGAGCAAAACTGATTTTATAATCTTTTTTTGTATTTTATTAACCAAATAGTTTAAGTAAGTTTTCAATATTAAATATTCCAACAAATTTAGTCATTGAAAATGTGCTTTGATATGTTGTTTCCCCTCTAGGAAGTATTTAAAGAAAGAATTGGCTATGTGCACATGTTTGAGGTGTTAGCATCTCTGGGTCAGCCATCACTAGAACTGCTTAAAGAACTTATGAATATGGTAAGTGTTCAACCTTTATGATGAGAAGTTCCATTGTTCCACTTTAAGAACAGTAACTAACTTTCTAATTTTGTGTGACTTTTCAGGCTGTAGAGGGTGACCATACTTCAGTTGGTATTTTGGGCATTAGTAATGTCCATCCTCTTTTGGTTCTCATCCAATGGCTTCCAGAGCTAGACTCCCATGACCTACAAATCTTCATCTCTGACTGGCTGAAAAAAATTTGTTGCATTAATAAACAGAGCCGAACTACGTGTGTGAATGCAAACATGGGAATAAGAATCATTGAAACCCTCGAATCCCATTCTTCCCTACATCGAACTTGTGCTGAGAACTTGATTGCAATTCATGGTTCCTTGGGGAGTCAGTCTGTGAGCTCCGAAGAAATCCGTCGACTACTGCGGTTGCTGAGGGTAGATGAACCTGAGCTTATTCACCCATACACCATTCCTGTGACTCGTGCAGTCCTAACGATGGCACGGAAACTCAGCCTGGAGAGTGCCCTGCAGTATTTTAATTTGTCACATAGCATGGCAGGAATCTCTGTGCCTCCCGTTCAGAAATGGCCTGGGTCTGCATTTTCCTTCACTGCTTGGTTTTGCTTAGATCAGGACCAGTTAACCCTTGGCACTGCTAACAAAGGAGGAAAAAGAAAACAATTATATAGGTAATGGTACAAATTGTGGAATTTAAATGGAGATTGTCACATTGTATATGCTATGATTCTTAAGTAGGATAAAGTGTCTAAGCATCTAGTTTTTTATATTTATAACAGTTTATATAACATTTCTTCATCTTGTGGCTGTATATAGTTTAGAAGTGCTTTATTTCTTTCAAAATAATTCTGTACTTTATATATTTTTCTGGCTAAATTCTCAGGGTCTTTAGGAAACAAAAATGAAAGTAGTATAAAAGAAGAGAAGAAAGAAATAATAAACTCTGTTCCATTGAAGGAGCTATGTTCTTATGTAAGACATTCAGGCCTCGATAGCTAATATTTTTTGATATACTGTATGATTTTTAAAATGTTCATGTATGCTTTCTGAATGTTTGGAAGAATTTAAAATAATTAAATACAAATTTTATAGTTTTGTTCTAGCTCAGAGGTTCTCAACCTATGGGTTACAACCCCTTTGTGGGTTGGAAGGACCCTTTCACAGGGGCCACCTAAAACAATCAGAAAACACAGATAATTATATTTGATTCATACAGTAGCAGAATTACAGTTATGAAGTAGTAATGAAAATAATTTTATGGGTGGGGGTCACTACAACATGAGGAACCATGTTAAAGGGTCACAGCATTAGGAAGGTTGAGAACCACTGCTCTAGCTTGATAATAAAATCCCACTTCCAGTGTTACTTTTTATAACTTATTAACTTTTATGCCGAAAATGGACTTTAAAAATGACCGAAACAAAGTTGAGCTGATATGTATGGAAATAGAATTAAGATCATAGCATTGTTGATAAAAGTATTTGTGATTGTGTTATAGTTGATGATGAACTTCAATGATGAAGAGACTGGTCAGCTTGAGTTCAGAGGTTCTGATAACATATATTTTTATTAGCTTTTTTACAGGAAGTGGAATGGGTTTTGAAGCTTTTATTACCCACTCAGGTATGTTGGTTGTGGCAGTATGCACAAAAAGAGAATATGCAACAGTTATGCTTCCTGACCACAGTTTCTGTGATTCTCTCTGGGTAAGACTTTAGTATGCACGTCAAACTCTTGGTTCTATCTTTCCTTAAGAAGTATAACAGTTTGATGCATTTCTATGAGGAATTTTTGTCTGCTTTGCCAATACTCATTTCCAAGTTCTATTGTAGTGAAGTTCTGTCTATAAAGATGTTAGTTTATTTACCATTGACATTAAAGAAGCAGTAATATATTTTTTTTTTTTCTGAAACTTAAGAGTCCTTGAAGATTTCCTAGATTGATTTTGACTTTCGTCCTCACCCTCTTCCCCACGGAGCTGAGGACTGAACCCAGGGCTCTACCACTGAGCTAAATCCCCAACTCCTGATTTTGACTTTCAATTCAAAATGAAATGTGAGCTTGTTAAACTAATGTATTTCTGTTGCTTACCTCAAAAATACAAAATGTTTCTCCTTGAAAAAAAAATTTTAAGAATATTTAGGGGCCAGGCATGGTGGTACACGTCTTTATTCCCAGCACTTGGCAGAGGCAGGTGGATCTCTGAGTTCAAGGCCAGCCTGGTCTACAAAGTGAGTTCCAGGACAGCCAGGGCTACAAAGAGAAACCCTGTCTCAAAAATCCAAAAAAACAAACAAAAAAAAAAACTATTTAGAACATTAGAAAATACAGAAGAAACATAATTTTTGTGAGTATTTTTGTAAAGGCTTAATTGTTTGTAATACTTAAGAATTTGTTACTTGTTCTGAGAGTATCATTGAGTCAGCATTTTAGCTGTCCTTAATATTTTGTTCACACAAATTATGGAGTAATAATCTGTAAGCATATGTCATTGCAAAGGCATGATGTAATTTTAGTCATTTTAATGTATGCTTTACTTCATCAGCACAACATAACCATCGTTCACATGCCTGGAAAAAGGCCCTTTGGTCAGAGTCTTGTCTATATCTATGACAATGGACAACAAAAAGTTTCTGCCCCTCTCAGATTTCCTGCCATGAATGAGGTGTGTATATGTAACTTCTCCTTTATAGGCAAAATCCTAAAAATATTTAGAAAATATATTCTGATTTTTTTCCTAAAATTTTTGAACTGTGTTCTATACATTAAGATACAGAAAATTGGTATTCATTTCTCTTAGATAATGTCAGACAATATGTGAAAAAACCAATTCAAGAAAGAATTATAATGAAAGGCTTAGAACAGTAGATTTAGCAAAGCCAAAGAAATGAAAAGACCATACAAAAGTATCATTAAAAAAACAAAAAACTCTCTAAGTATATAAAATATTTAAGAAAATGCTATGATAGACTTTCCTATGTCTGTTAAATATCTCTGTTAAATTTGAACTAGTGATGAAGTCACTTCAAGCTTTATTCTCCATACAGGTTAATAAAGCTTTTTGAGACTGGCTAATTTAAGAAAGTCTTCTGGGACTAATAGGATGAAGTAGAGTATTTATCAGTATGATTTTCCTAATAAGTTTCTTGCTTCTCATCCTGACCATTGAAGGTAGCTTTTAATTAACATTATACTGTTACATAACGCTACATAAATTGTGTGTGGAGGAAAAGTAATTATCTCTGTTTTAGATAATAGTAAAGCTCTTTTAACTCTTTAAAAATAATACTCACCCATTTAAAAAAAAGACTTACTGATTCATAAAAGTAATATCAGTATTCTCTTGGCCAAAGGTAACTTTGGTATTGATACCTTAGGTATATATTTTCCTATGTATGCTATGATCCAGTTGAAAAATTGGCTTCCACTTCTATTTTCAATGTGTTTATTCCTTAGTTTTATATAAACTATTTCATCTTATTTTTATTTAATCTTAAATTCATTTATTTATTTTTGCATTGGTGGATCTCACACCCAAGTTTCATACATGCTAGACAAGTATTTTACCTTGGAGCTACATGTCCAGCTCCTTCGTATTTCATTTCATTGTTGAGCTTGTGTTGTTTGAGGTAGGGTCTTACTCTGCAGCTCATGATGCTTTTGCCTTGACCTCCACCACTGCTGGGACTTAAGTGTGTGTCACCTGACTCAGCTTTACACTGTCAACTCTAAATGTGAAGAGAGAGATGTGTTTAAAGTTGTATAATTTTAAATAGTCTTGGTCATTTTTGTTTAATTTTTAGCCGTTTACTTCCTGTTGTATTGGTTCAGCTGGGCAAAGAACCACCACTCCTCCACCCTCTCAAATCCCAGATCCACCATTTTCTACTCCCGTTACCCCTCACCGGACATCATTTGGTGGAATATTGTCATCAGCCTCCTGGGGAGGAACAACTGAAAAATCAAAATTAGTTACCAAATTAATTTCCGCTGGAACCCAAGACAGTGAATGGGGTTGCCCCACATCCCTGGAGGGCCAGCTAGGATCTGTTATTGTATTCCACGAAGCACTGCAGCCTCCTCAGGTCAAGGCTTTATATTTAGCAGGTGAGCATGTACAGTCACAGTATTTAGCATTGTCTTTTCCCCCCTTTTGCCTGAATGTCTCCTAAAGAGTTATTTGAAGAATCTTTTCATTCATTCATTCATTCATTCATTCATTCATTCAATCGTATTTTGGGGATGTAGTACATACTAAGCAAGTGGCCTAAGCACTGAGCTGTGTTACAAACTTGTGATTGTTTTCATTGGAACTGAAAGGAAAAGTCTGTTGTGTACTATACTTTTTTTGTAGGCATAGCTAAAACTAGCACTTAGGAAATATTTAAAGATTTATTTACGTATGTGTATGTGTGTGTGCACCTTTTTCATGTGCACCATGAGTGTGCAGATGTCCTGACAGGCCAGAGGGAATCGGATCCCTGAGAACTGGAGTTACAGGCAGTTAGGAGCTGCTTGGTAAGGGTGCTGGGAACCTAACCCAGATCGTCTGCAGGAGCAGTAAGCGCTGTTAACCACTGAGCCATCTTTCTAGCCCCATTTTGAGTCATATTTAAATGTCTTAATCCTTGAAATTCCTGCCTGTGTTAGTCTCCTGGGGTTGCCATAGTAAATTACTACAGACTGTGTCTTTAATCACCAGACTTTATTTTCTCACATTTCTGGGGGTAAAAGTTCAAGATTAAGGTAATATAAATGTTGTTTACTAGTGAGGCTTCTCTTTGTTTTGGGGGCCCCCTTTCTTACTGTAATTTCAATTTGATCTTCCCTCAATATGTACACGGACAGAGAAAAGAGACAGATCTCAACAGTGTCTCTTCTTTTTCTTATGAGGGACCCTGTCAGATTAGGACTCAATTCTTATGACACCATTTAACTTCAGTTTTCTGTTTAAATGCTCTATTTACAATACAGTCATATTGGAAATTATGTTTTTAGGGTGAATTTTAAGGTCATTCAGTTCCATCTGTAACACTATCAGTTCTTTTGACAGATGTTAATGAGTTGGTGAAATCAAATATAAGCCTATCTACATAAGAAATCATATAGCTAATTCCAAAATCATGAGTCTTGTTCTAGAACTTGTCATTTTTATAATTCATTTATTAATATACCTGAAGAACTTCTGAGGGCAGGACACTTAGGTAATCTTGGATAACATTGTAAATGTTCTTGTTTTTTTTTTTTTTTCCTTTTGGCTATGATTTTCAATATAATATATTAAGTACTATTTAATTATAACATTAGAGTTTTATAGTTGTATTCTGTCAGAATATTCTGAATTTAAATCTTTTAAGAGTCATGTATATAATTCTGCAGAGTAGCTTGTTTTTCATTAAAACATCCTGCTCAGATGACATGAGTGTTTCAAGATAATAGGACCCCAGTGTTAATGTGTGAAGACAGGTGGATCCTAGGAGCTTGATGTCCAGCTAGCCTAGCTAAAATAATGAGCTTCATGTTGAATAAAAGATCTATTTAACAAATATAAAGTGGATCCGGTTGTGGCACACACTGGAATATGCTGAATAGGAAGAAGCTAAGGAGGAGAAAGATACAGGAAGACGGCCAGCATCTTCCTTTGACCTCATGAGCACATGTACCTGTACATATGTGCACACATCACACACACACACACACACACACACACACACACACACACACACACACGAATGTTTTTCTTCCATTATATGTCTAATGGATCCTTGTTTGAGCTTACATTTCAGTTGCAAATGAAGTTGAACACTGTTACTTAGATGACTTACATTGTTACCAATACTTTCCATTTCTCTGCTTTCTGTTCACATTGAATTTTTTCTAAGACAGTCTTATTATGTAGCCCTGGCTGGCCTTGCGCTTACAGAGATCTGCTTGCTTCTGCCTTCTGAGTGCTAGGATTAAAGATGTGTACCTCCATGCCCACTATCACGTTAATTTTTGATGTTTTTCTATTTTTATTATTCTTTTGAATTTATTTACAGTAAATAAATACAACTTTTGTATTTTATAATATTTCTATATGCTACATACAATGTTCTTTCTACAGCAGAGATTGATAATCTCCCCAAATTTTTTAGGTTTTGGAAAAGTTTATAGGTGACGTAAAACTAAGGTACATGTTACACAGTGTGCTTTAGCTGTGTTATTTGAGTAACTTGAAACATCTTGATTTCAAATTTTGTTTTGGTGACACTGAACTAAGGAGACCATGTATATTCAGTGATGTATGTTGTGTGTAACTAATTTCAGGTCCAAATTGCTTAAGCCCTTGGAAGTGTCAAGACTGTGATATGGCTGACCTGCCCAGTAACATCCTCCTTCATTACACAGCAAAGGTCCGAGTAAATGCATGGATTGATCATAGTCACAGCTGCTGCGAGCTTGAATTCATTGTTTACTCCTTTGTCATTGCAGTGGGTAATCGAGGAGGGGCTTCGTCTGATTTTTAAAAAATGAGGGATTTTCAAAGGAAGTTGATAAGCAGCAAAAATTAAGACACACCTCCTCAAGTAGAGTTCAGGTGCTGTGTCATTCTAATAGTGTGAATTGGACTAGTTTATGTCACTCTAGTGTGAATTGGACTAGTCTACATCGTTCTAGTGTGAATTGGACTAGTTTATGTCATTCTACTAGTGTGAATTGGACTAGTTTTGGGAATTTGTTGATTTTGGTTTTAGTGGATGAAACCTTTTTAACTTTTATTTCTTTAGTTATCTGAAGAGAGAGGTGAAACAGTTGTACTTAAACTTTGATTTGGTTTTTTAAAATGTTTTGTTGAGTGGGGGGTTTGGTATTTTCTAAAGGATAGAAAAACTTTCCAGAATACCTGCCATGTCTAGTTGTTTTCCTTCAAAGACCCAGTTAGCAAAAGTAATTGGAACTAGCGCAGACTGAAGGAAAAAAGATGTAAGGGAGAATTGGAAGGAAGAAAGCAGAGAAGTGCCACAACAACATTATTTGCCTTTATCGTAGTTAGTGTTATGTTGCCACAGAAAATACTTTTATTGTGTGAGATAATATAGAACACCTTTTTCTAGTTTAGCAAGCTGGTACATGATCATACTATATTTGTTATACCTGATCTAATAAACTTACTGATTTTATGTTCTGTCAGCTTTGTATTTTGATAAAGTTCAAACCTTAGAAGTTGAAAAAAAAATAGTAGTATAATCCTATATATTCTTTATCCAAATTAGCCAATTGTTATCATTTTGTTGTATCTGATGACTTTTTCTCAGGTCATTTGTAAAAGCAGATTGGTATAGCTATAAAATTTTATCCCTGAATGTTTACTTAATTACTTACGTAATTGAGCATATAATCTGTATTCAGTTTTCCCTAAAAATACTTATTTAGCAAAAATTAGTTTTGATCCAGTCAAGATCCATGTACTTTCCCCACAGTGTGTTGTTCACCAGCCATAACCACTTTCTGTCTTGGCTACTATTAGTCCTTCCTTTTCTAGTCAGTCTCCAGTGTGCAGACAGGTGCCGAGGAAATCATTGGATCTAATCCAAATAGTATGCTGAGTGGCATATTCTTTTGTTTGTTTTGTTTTGTGGTTTTTTTTTTTTTTTTTTTTTTGTTAGACTGACATATTCTTGACATGTAATGGACATCTGGTTTTTAGTGTTAAGGTTGTCACCTTTTACAAAGTAATTTTGAATCTGGTGTTATTAAGATTGTATTTTTTGTGACTTTCTTTGTGTTTTTGTTTTCTGAGACAGGGTTTCTTTTTGTAGTTCTGGCTGTCCTAGAACTCACTCTGTAGACCAGGCTGGCCTCAAACTCACAGAGATCTGCCTGCCTCTGCCTCCTGAGTGCTGGGACAATAGGCATGTACCACCACTGCCCAGCTTGTGACAGAAATTAAAAAATCTATACTATCAAAAATTAGTTACTTATTTTTTCCCCAAGAAATGTGATTAATATGTAGGCAAATCAGTTTATTAAAGGTTTGTTTCTCTAAAATGGTGTACGTAATGATGCATGTCTCTAAAGTGAAGTGAGTTCATGGAGCTCTTGCATTCTTTATATCCTTTTTTTTTTTTTTTTTGAGATTGATGAAGTGCTTTAAAAATGATGTTGTAAGAGACAAGTTCTACTTGGTTTAATCTCTTTCACCAGCTTTTTGAGCACTCTTTAAAAATAACTCAAGTATTAGTAAATGCTAGTTTGTTAAATGGTATGTTGAAGACTTTTCACTAGTCAGCTGTTTTTCATTTTTGTCCTTATTTGTAGTAGGTGTTTAGTCATCTTTTTCTTTAAAATTTAGTGTTGTCTTTGTGCCAAGAACTGAATGCAGTGATGATCTACTTTTGATAAATGAGTGCTTTACAAGTTAGTCCCTAATTTTTTTTTTATGAGACATTAATGACTTGAGATGGATTAGTAAGTAAAGAACTTTATGACTAAACATAAGGACCAAGTTTGGATCCCCAAGCACCTGTATAAAAGCTGGACCCTCTGATGGGTGCCTTTTACCTCAGTGGTAGAGTGTCATTGACAAGTGAAGAGATTGTTTGCTAGTAGTCTAGCTGATTGGTGAGCTCTAGATTCAGTGAGAGACCCTGTCTCAAAGAAGGTAGAGAGTGATTAAAGACATCCAAGATCTGATGTCTGCCTCCGGCCTCCACAGACATAGACCTGATTGTATGCCCCCACACAGATAGAGATAGAGATAGGGATAGGGATAGAGATAGAGATAGAGAGAGAGAGAGAGAGAGAGAGAGAGAGAGAGAGAACGAACAAGAACAGTAAAAGGCAAATGCTAGGCAAGTTATTAATTGATTTTATTATGTACTTTTAAAATTATAATTATGTACTTCTATATAATTAAAGTTATGTTTTGTTCTAATTGCACTAAGATGCTTGTATTTTTCTTTTGTTCTTAGGCTTGCAAAAATTCAATTTGCCTCGACCTGTCTACTAATTATTTGCATGGAAGATTAACAGGAAACAAAGTAGTTAATTGGGACATTAAGGTAAGTTAATAATAATATACAATGGGCAACATAATATAATTTCAATTTATTTTTAAGTTTACTTAAACATAGCACATAGCTAGAATCTTTTTTTCCTCCTAGTACTAGGAACTGGACCCAGGGTATTCTGTATTCTGGGCATCTGCTTTGCCACTGAGCCACATTCCTAGGCCCTGTATGATGATGAGGTGGAGGAGGTGCATGCTTGTGTATAATGCTAGAAATCTGTTGTTCTTCACTTACTGCTTTGATTGAACTGAAAGCTTGCCTTTTAGGCTAAGCTGAGTCAGTGAGCTCTCAGGATCCTCGTGTCTCTGCTCCCCTGGTGCTGCAGTTCAGGCAGTCCTGCCCAGAGTTTTACATGGGTGCTTGGGATTTGAATTCAGAGCTTAGGTTCTCATGCTTGCAGAACAAGAACTCTATTCACTGAACCATCCAACCTACTGAGTGAGATGACCCAGGTTTTATCTTTTAAGCATCACCAAACTGAGTTAATAATAGGTCTCTGTTAAAATTTTATGTAACACTGGACATGGTGGTGCATGCTTTTAATCTTAGCACTCAGGAGGCAGAAAGAATCAGATCTCTTTGAGTTTGTGTTCAGCCTTGTCTATATAGGGAGTTCCAGGCTGGCCAAAGCTATTTATTGAGACTCTGTCTCCAAAATAAAACAAAACAGAAACCTAAAATAAATGAATGAATGATGTTCGGGATTTATATTGTGAAGGATGAATAGGTACAGTAGTTGAATGATTGAAACTTACATACCTTTGTAAACTATGCCATCAACCTACCCAACTTAAAAATGCTATTGCATGTATTCATATATTGCATATATTCATAGTTGCATGCCTTGTAATATTGGCTTTACAAGACTAGATCTGTGTGCTATATATAGAAACTTAGTTATCTCAGGTATGCTGTGCAGATCTGAAAACCTGTCTTTAATACTTTGTATTGTAGTTATACAACTCAACTAATCAAACATTTTGTCTAATGTGGGATACAACAGGAACAGAATTATTAAGAGAAAAACAGTTATAATTTTGATGCTTAAATAAAATCAAAGCCCTCCTCCTCACAGAAAAACAAAACAAAACAAAACAAAAAACAAAAAAACCAAGAAGGAAGATACTTGCCATCCAAAACGTTCAGTTACTACTACACAAAGAGTTCTTTAAAATCAGTATGTTTTCCCCCCAACACACACTTTTTATCTAATGGGTAAAATAAATTTAGATCATTTAAAAATATCAAAACAAAATAGCAGGTGTGTAGCATATGAGTAAGTCTTGAACTCTCAGGTACAACATAAAGACTCTGGTATTGGGAGGTTTTGCTGAGTAAGTGTCCTATAGCTGCAGTTGTGACAGATGACCGTGTGAGGTGAGAGCTTTGCTGATCTCCTCCCCTCCTCCCTTCCATCTCTGCTTCTCTTCCCTCCCCTGTCGTCTCCTCTACTCCTTTTTTCTCTTATCC
Source organism: Peromyscus eremicus (assembly GCF_949786415.1). Taxonomy (NCBI): domain Eukaryota; kingdom Metazoa; phylum Chordata; class Mammalia; order Rodentia; family Cricetidae; genus Peromyscus; species Peromyscus eremicus. Next base: position 50,377,232 of record NC_081429.1, on the reverse strand, counting down.
CTCCCAGGCTGGCCTTGAACTTGGAATGTTCTTGCCCTATCCTTTCTTGTAGTAGGATTATAAGGGTGCAATAACACATCAGTGTAGGTCTGAGTGTTGTAATGACTAATAAAAGAGTAGCTTTATATATCATCCTCTGTCAGGCAGACAGCCCTTTTCATACTTTAGCTTACTGTACCCATTCCACCTTTTGTTAACTAAAATTAGAAGAGTCAGTCATACTTCTGGTTCCTCTCCTGTTTTTTTAATGCATAACTGTGTGGTACAGTTGCTTGTTCTTAGCATTGTTAGAGTTCCATTACACATTGCCTGTGTTTGAACTTCCTCAGCTCTAAAAAACAAGCACAGAAAAATGGCCTGAAATGGTCTTTTTTAATATAAGTTATGGTTATCTTTGAGACTGTCTGCTTAGGCTATCTTATACGTTACTTAAGGTTTATTAACAAACTGTATCTTCATATATCCTATAAATATTAAATTATACCGTTGTTCTTATATTGTAATATTAAAAAATTAATTTTGTTTTCAGGACATCATCAATTGTATAGGTGGGTTAAATGTACTTTTTCCTTTATTGGAACAAATAAGCCACTTTATTGAAGGACAGACTTCTGAAGGAATGAGTGAAAACACAGTTCCTGAATTTATAACACCTATTGAACAAGAATGTATGGCATTGGCCTCCACAAAGGCATCAGGTAATAAAACTACATTAGCCTAAATTAGTCATTTAGAAAGTTGAGAATTAGTTGGAAAATAAAATGCCATACCACTTAAGTACTTATAGCTGTTGTAGCCGCCTCCTGAGCCGGCATAGTTCAGTAAGTTTGTAAGACTTTGGTTCAGACAGTGAAGAGAGTAACTGTACTTTTGACTATCCTTAGTTTATATATACTCTTAGTGGGAAAAAAATCTCACCACATTGTTAAATCATGGTAAAGAGTATTTGCATATGACTACAATTACATAGTAAGTAGTTGCTGCTTTTTCTGATTTCAGTGTATAAATGAATCTTGGAAGCTACTGAATTGGATTGCTTCTTTGTTACAATGTGTATTATGATATAAAATATGTGCTATAAAAGTGATGAGAGTGACTATGATAATTATGTTTTCCTGTTTTCACAGAGTCAAGACTAGAGAAAAATCTAGTTGCAACATTTATCTTGATTGTGAAACACTTTATTCAGAGACATCCTATCAACCAGGATAATCTTACTCAGTCCCATGGAGTTGCAACGCTTGGTGCCTTACTTCAGAAGGTAATCAAGTTTAACATGACAGTGATTTATCAAGTGATGATCATGAATGACTGTTGTGATTTTATTCCTGCTAACAAATGTAACTAATGATTACTATATTACAGCTCAAGTTGTATTAATACATATAACTTGTTTCACAAGCAGCTTTTATAAATTTTAATAGAATAATACAAATTACTTATATACAAATATGTGCTCTTTTAGGACTGGAGAGATGGCTCAGAGGTTAAGAGCACTGGCTGCTCTTCCAGAGGTCCTGAGTTCAATTTCTAGCCACCACATGGTGGCTAATAACCATCTATAATTCAATCTGGTGCCCTCTTCTGGCATGTAGGCAGAACACTATGTACATAATAAATAAATCTTTTTTTTTTTTTGAAGGAATATATGTTCTTTGGTGTATATTCCTTAGTTGCCAGGTGTAGTATTTGAGGTGTTTGAGAACCAGAAGACTGTTTCACACGGCTAAGCTGGCATTGACTGTATGCATACGTTCATTAGGAAATCCTCTGACTGTTGTGAGAGAGAAGAGAGCTGAGCTATTTGCAATAAATGAAATAAAAGTCTGCAACCACTAGGGATTGTCAAGTCCCAAGAGTGGATCTTGCTATGTTTCCCAGGCTGGCCTCAAATTTTCAATTTTCTGTGTCAGCCTTCTGAGTGCTAAGATTATAGATGTGTACAGTTGTGCCTGACCTGATATATAAAGACAAATTTCCAGTTTAACCTGGCTTTCAGATAAGTTCCAATCTATAAGGAATAATTAAAGCAAATTGCAAGGCCACTTTGATTGGAAGTTTATTGAATATATCAGTATCAGGATTTGGCTTCTCTCCTGCAGGTTTTTTTTTGTTTTTTTTTTTTAACCTTTAGTATCTGCTGAAAAGGCCCCATTATAAGAGGTTTTGGAAAGGCAGGGGAAGCATTCCAAGAGACTGATGAGGCCGGCATGACCCTTGACCGTGGTAGGTTTTCTCAGAGTGACAGTGCTGGAGAGAAGGCTCCCTGTGGAGAAGGCTGGGGCTGGTCATAGTGTTGCATACCTCTGATCCCAGCATTGGGGAGGCATTTGGGAGACTGGTTTCTGTAAGATTGAAGCCATCTTGTCTGAATAGATAGAGAGTTCTAGAACAGTCCAAGCTACATAGTAAGACTTTATCTCAAAAAAGGAAAAGAAAAATCAGTTAAGCTTTGTGTGACCATTTCAGATAACCACTGGGCAGTCTGGAAGATACAGAAACTGAGGCTGGGTGTGGTGGTGTACTCCTTAATCTCAGCACATGGTAGAGGGGGCAGAGGCAGGCGGATCTCTGAGTTTAAGGCCAGCCTGGTCTACAGAGTGAGTTCTAGGACAGCCAGGGTTATACAAAGAAACCCTGTCTCAAAAAATTAAAAAGAAAGAGGAAGAAAAAAAAAAGGAAGGAGGAAAGAATCGAAGGATGAGTGAATCTTCTATGCCTGGTCTGATGTTCCTACCACTGGAAGACTGCCGTTTAGTGTCAGAGGTAGTAAGAAATTATTGAGGTTATTTCATGTGGGCAAGAGGGGAGTTTTTGTACAGTCAACTGAAGATCTCTTTTCAGTAGTGTGCTTTCACGTGGTGTGTAGCGCAGGCTCCTCTCCAAGGTCAGTTGCTGTGTAGCATAGAGACTGTCTTAGGAGGCCAGTTTATGAAGACCAGACTTAAGACCACTGGCCAGATGAGAAAACAGTCACATAGTGCAACTGATATTGAAAGGATTCCTATTCCACACAAGTTTTGTTATGGTCAACCTAGGATGCCGGCATGCAAAGTTTGTGGCCTGCTTTCTGGGGAGCTACTACAATTCTTTTGAAGCTCTCTACAAAATCATTTTATAATGTTATTGAGAGACTTGCTTATGAAGTTGGGGGATAAGGCCCCAGAAAAAGTCATTTTCTTGGGTTTAACTTATTTAATGTACTCATCAAAGCAGAGGAGTTGGGGGAATGAACACAGTCTTGTCCATCTCACGGTGTTGTAAAGGGAAAGGTATAGTGGGCCCTAGAAAGAGGAACTGAGAATGTGAGAAAGTCCTCACTCCATGTGCAGTGATTGGATTTTCTAGATCTGTATATGAGAGGAGTAATTCTTCTTTAGAGTTTTCTGGAGAGAATTTTCTTTTTTATTTCATTTTATTTTTATGTGCATTGGTGTTTTGCCTGCATGTTGTCAGATCCCCTGGAACTGGAGTTACAGATAGTTGTGAGCTGCCATGTGGGTGCTGGGAATTGAACCCAGGTCATCTGGAAGAGCAGCCAGTGCTCTTAACCTCTGAGCCATCTCTCTAGCCCTGCCTTCTGGAGAAGTTTCTAAGCTCTGTCATATACTGGTTCATCATTTTTGTGGTTTCAGTTCCTTCATCTGTTAGCTCATGGATTCTGTAGCTGGATTGCCTGAACTTAAAACTTGAAGCTGAATTGTTTGGAGATGCTGTTTCATGCTCTGCCTTAGATTTTCTGTCTGTAAAATGGAGTGATAATAATTTCTTAGAGTACGGCTGAGTGGCAGTAGCACACACCTTTAATCCCAGCAATTTGAGGCAGAGACAGGTGGATCTCTGTGAGTTTGAGGCCAGCCTAGTCTACAGAGTGAATTCCAGGACAGACTCCAAAAGCTACAGAGAAATTCTGTCTCGAAAAACAAAATAAACAAACAAGTAATTTCTTAGAGTGTCTGTAAAAATTTAGAGTGATAAGGTGCTTTGAGCATTAAGAAGAAAGACTTAGCAATATGACATTAGGAAAATATGATCCGGGGCTGGAGAGATGGCTCAGTGGTTAAGAGCACTGACTGCTCTTCCAGAGGTCCTGAGTTCAATTCCCAGCAACCACATGGTGGCTCACAACCATCTGTAATGAGATCTGGTGCCCTCTTCTGGCCTGCAGTCATACACGCTGTATACATAATAAATAAATAAATCTTTAAAAAAAAAAAAAAAAAAAGGAAAATATGATCCAGTGTTAAATTAGAAACTTTATTAAGTTACTTATATTTTGTACCACTTTTTATTCTCTATTTTAGGGACATTCTGAATTATTTGAAGTCATAGTTTCATACTGTTATTTAAACTGACCTTTATGAAACCCCTTTCTGTTAAATTTTAGGTGCCAGGTACCCTAATGGATGTTAATGTTTTGGTGGCAATTCAATTACTAATTGAACAGGTATCATTAGAAAAAAACTCACTGTTGCTTCAACAAATGTATCAGTATTTACTCTTTGACTTCCGAATTTGGAACCGTGGAGATTTTCCTTTTCGAATTGGTAAGACCAGACTATCAGATAAAATATTATATAGTTGTTTTGGAATATATGACCTGTGTGACTTTATTCTAGTTACGTTATTTATAAGTGAACATTTTATTTTAGGCCATATACAGTATCTTTCGACTATCATTAAAGACAGCAGGAGAGTTTTCCGGAAGAAGTACGGTGTGCAGTTTCTCCTAGATACACTTAGGATTTATTATGGGTATGACATCTTTGTTCCTTTTCAGTTTAATTTGTTCATTTCTGTCTGACACTTGAGTGTGTAGCTTATAGAAATTCTGGTCTTCTGAAACTTCAGAGAAACAGAGTAGTGTAGAGGTTAAAATGGTGAGCAGTAGATTCACATTTATTAGGCTTGTGTGTTGGCTTTGTTAATTGTGTAGTGCTATTCAAATCATTGAGATTCTCTGTATTTAAGCTTTTCATCTATCAAAAGCGGAATAAAACTGTGGCTATGGCCTGTGATGGTTTTGAGAGTTAAATTAGTTAATATCTAAAGCACATACAACTGTGTCTGATCCTTAGTATTATAATTTTATAGTTGTATAGTGAGTATTGTAATGATTTTATTTTTGTCACTGAAACTCTTAAAATGTCCCTTAATGTAAAAGAAACCAACTTGGCTACTCATTTGGTATCATGCTTTCCTAATAAACATGATTCATAAACGTTATGGGTGCCATAAACAGTGGGTATTCATAAACAGTGTGACACTGTAGTCCTGTAATCCCGGCATTTGGGTGTTAGAGGTAATAGGATCAGAAGTTCAAGGTCGTTCTCAGCTCCATAGCAGGTTGTGAGCAAACCTAGGAAAGGTTAGACTCTATTTAAAAAAAATAAAAAAATAAAAAGGAGGAAAGAAAAGCAAAGGTACCATGAACTCTAATAACTATATTAAAAGTGTGTGTGTGTGTGCGCGTGTGTCTGTGTGTGTTGTATGTGTTCATGGGGTGAAAGGAGTATATGTGCACTGCTGTGGATGCCAGAGGTCAACTTCTGGTATTGTTCCACCCTCCTTTTTTGACTTTTTTTTTTTTTTGAGACAGTTTTTCTCTTTATAGCCCTGGCTGTTCTAGAACTTGCTATGTAAACCAGGCTGGCCTTGAACTCACAGAGATCCTCCTGATTCTGCTGAGTGCTGGGGTTAAAGGTGTGGGCACCACACCCAGCTCCTGGTGCCCTTTTTCTTGGAGGTGAGGACCAAACCCAGGGCCTTGCACTTGCTAGGTAAACACTCTACTACTTAGCTAAATCCTTAACCCCTCTGGTATCCTCCTTAATTGCTATCCTTGGTTTTTGAGACGGAGTCTCTTATTTAAACCTGGAGCTCATCTATTTGGCTAGAATGGATGTCCAACAAACCCTAAGAATCCTTCTGTCTTCCTTTCCCCAACCCTGGGTGCCACACTTAGCTTTTTACATGGGTTCTGGGGTTGTTTTATCTTGTAGGACCTTAGGTTACCAGCAAGTATTGATTTAGTGAGTCGTATTGATTACGGTATTGATTGAGTGAGTCGGCTTCCCAGGCCATCTTTGGCCATATTTTTCTGATGAGGTGCTTGTGCACATGTGTGTGTAGAAGCCAGAGACCTTAAGTGTCAGTTCTCCACAGATGCCATCCACCTTGGGTTTTTGAGATAAGGACTCTTCCTGGCCTGTGGCTCACTACTTGGCTATGCTGGCTAGCAGCAAGCCCCGGGCTACCTGTTGCTGCCTTCCTAGTTCTAAGATGACAGGTGTGGGCCGCCATATCCAGCTTTTTTACATGGGCCCTGGAGAACAAGCTCAGGGCCTCATACTTACGCAGCAAGCACTGTGTAAACTTATGGCAAGCACCTAGGAAGGTTTTTGTGTTTAATTTTTAAATGACTTCTGTTTCTGTGTGTGTGTGCGCGCGCGCGTGTGTGTGTGTGTGGGGGGGGGGCGCATATGCTGCAGCACACGTGTGGAGTTAGGACAGCCATGAGACTTAGTTATCTCCTTCTGTCATGTGGGTCCCAGGATCAGAGTCAGGTGGTCAGGCTTGGTAACAAATGCCTTTATCCACTTCTTACCAGCCTGAATTTTTAACACTGTGGATTCTTTTATATAAAATTGTCAAAGTGTTTAAATGAACACCTCAGCTTCCACACTTGTGTTCTCTCTTTCAGGCATGGTTGTACATGTAATGAGCTGTCTCCAGAGGATATTCGGACGATAAGGACTTCTTTGTATGGACTGATTAAATATTTTCTTTGTAAAGGTGGAACGCATGAAGAAATACAAAGTATCATAGGTTACATAGCTGCTACTAATGAAGAAGAACAGGTACTAGGCCTGAGATGCATTTTATTTTTACTGTTAAATTAATTACTTTGTCATCTTACAAACTTAAATATTTCATTGTCTAGTGAATAAAATTCTATTGGATTAAGTATTAAATATTACACAGGTAAAGAAGTAATTTCTATCCGGAAAGTAATTGCTGTGACAAACTATCAGAGAAGAGCTATTGTAAAGAGGGAGTGTTTCCCTTGGCTTGTGGTTTAAGAGTTTTCCATTCTAGTGTCGTTTCCCCTTCTTGCTTCTGAGCTGTGATGAGACAGCATTTGCTAGGAGAGCACAGTAGAGCAAATCTCCTTCTTGGCAGTCAGGAGGCAGAAGGGCGCTGGATGGGAAGGGCAAGGAACAAGAGATAGCTTTCAAAGGCACAATTCCATTTATTATTTCACCCTTGATTCTCTCACTTCTCTATAGCCTGTTACAATCACCTGTTATATCACCTGTTGATGGAGTCAGTGTCTGTCCTTATCACCTCAGTAGTGCCTCTAGCTAGCAACTAAACAAGCTTTCAGCACATGAGCCTTTGAGGACACTTCATATCCAAATCATTACACAGTTGTTTTATCTTGTAGTTCTTGAGTTTTGTTTTCCTAATTTTCTTAGTGTATATTATCTGTCATCAGTTTGAGAACTTAACTATGTGTGTGTGTGTGTGTATATATGTATATATATATATAGTATTAAGCAGTACAGGTAATATGGTTATGAAATTATTCTTTTAACATAGTGGAATCCACATAATTAAGAGAAGTTAACAGTGAAACAAGAATATGATTGTTTGTAAGAGAGAGATAAGACCTATAAGGTTTTATAGGAGGATTTTACATGTTGAAGAGACCAGCTTAGACTCTTCTATGGAAGAGATTTCTTTTCTTATGGGCAAACAGACTAGGGGTGGTTCCAGAGATATTGAATATGTATAATGAAAGACTATGCAAAGGGAATGGAAGAAGCAAAAGAGATGAGAGGGAAAGGGTGTAGTAGATGTAGTTCAATAACTAGATGAGATGTATGCCCCTTTGCTACCTGTAGACATAAGTGATGTTTTTGTTCTGTGTTGTTTAACTTGAAAAGCTCTTTGGAATTTTGGATATACTCTTCAGTCTCCTACGGACCAGCCCAACTAGAGGTCAGCTTTTCTTACTGATGTTTGAACCAGGAAATGCTGACATACTGTATGCCTTGCTGTTAAATCAGAAGTACTCTGACAAACTAAGAGAAATCATTTTTAAGGTACACAAATATTGTAAGCATCTTTATATCTTGGGGGCATTTGTGAATATATGAATTTACTCACTATATATTCTATGACTAAATTAGTTTTGCATACTCCTTAAGTTTAGTTTGTTTTATATTTTTCATGTTGTTTGTGTGTTTTAAAAACTATACTGTAGACTTGGAATATAGTTAAGTAGTAGAATACTGGCTTAGTATGTGCTGAGTTTATATCCCTCCCCCAAATCTACCAGTACATCTTTAAAAAAAGGGGGCGGGGGGGGGTGCCAAACAAGCAAGACCATCAAAATAACAAGCAAAACTTAATATAATCTGACAAATCATCTCAGTGGAATATCCTCTTGGTCATATTTCCCTAATATAAGACCTCTGAGTTCTTCCTGACATGCAGTAAATCTGTGAGGTATGTCAGAGCATTTTAACAGTAAGTAATAGTGCACCTCCGTGGTGCCTCCTGTGTGCCAAGCCTTTGGCACTCTCGGGTGGTAGTTTCCTTAGTCCTTACCGCAGTGTTAGAAGACGGATGCTCTCAGTACTCCTGTGTTACAGATGATAAGATTGAAGCTGATAGAGTAATGACTTTGTCAAAACGCAGAGTACATTTTATTTGCTGCCAAACTGTAAAGACTCTGACCCTTGTCTGAAGCCACCCATTGAGCTTTCTGTGAACTCAGAGTAGAAGCTCCAAGCGTCCTCTACCAGCTTTTTTCTTCTTTAAGTTCTCCTTGTTGTACTCAATTGTCTGATGACATGTGTTTTTACATTGTTAGTAAACATACTTTCAAGGGTTTATGTTTTGATTGCCTGTGTTTGAAATCACTAAGCTTTAGAAAATGAAGATCAAGAAAAAGGTCTAAGGTGGTTTGCCTTTTAGGGTTGCTTGTGGTAGGTTACCAGTGAGCATCTACCCTCACTAGGGTTCGTTCATAGAGAGGAAATAATATTTCTTCTAAAATAATTCTTAGTGATTGTTTATGATATTCTTTATGCTCTTGTAGTTTCTAAGAAAATAACCTCTTGAATAACATTACTTTTACCCCTGGAAATAATTGGGCTACAAGTTCAGCTCCTACTCCCATTTTTAGATGTAGATTATTTGGGGTGCTTCACAAATGTTTCCTGTTCTTGAAAATTGATTCCTATTATGTAAATGAGTTAAGACTGTTTTAGGATTGGTGTGGTGGCACACACCTTTAGTCCCAGCACTGGAAGACAGGACAGCCTGGTCTCTACGTAGTGAATTATTATAGGCCAGTCAGGGCTACTACATAGGGAGACCTTGTCTCAAAATACAAAAACAAAAAAATTAATAATGATGGTACTAGTAATATGTGTTCTTCATGTCAGTTAACTATATACACTGCTCGCTCTTTCTTTCTTTTTTTTTTTTTTTTTTTCGAGACAGGGTTTCTCTATGTAGCTTTGCGCCTTTCCTGGAACTCACTTGGTAGCCCAGGCTGGCCTCAAACTCACAGAGATTCACCTGGCTCTGCCTCCCGAGTGCTGGGATTAAAGGCATGCACCACCACCGCCCGGCTTACACTGCTCTTTTATCTGCCATATTTAAACTAGAGTTTTAAACATTATTTACCCAAATACACATGCATGTCAGTAAAATTTATTGTTAATGATTCAAAATCCAATGTTTCTCTGTATTGAAAAGACTGTATTAACTTTTTGTGACCAGGTCATGGAACAAATGTTGAAATGCACCAATGTTTATGAGCGTAGTAAACAGCGTATCCGTCTTAGAGAAGTTGGCTATTCAGGAATCGGACTCCTCCTTAATGAAGCTCCAGTTAATACATCTCTCATCAAAAACCTTGTCAATCAAATCGTTAATACAGGTATCATTAAGACTGGTAACAGTGATGTGTGTAAGAAATTGGTTTTCCAGCCGGGCAGTGGTGGCACATGCCTTTAATCCCAGCCCTTGGGAGGCATAGGCAGGCAGATCTCTGTGAGTTCGAGGCCAGCCTGGTCTACAGAGCGAGTTCCAGGACAGCCAGTACTATTACACAGAGATACCTTGTTTTTAGACTTCCCAGAACATAGCTTTAAAGTAAATGTTTACTGAGTAGCCAAGTTAATGATAGTTTCCAAAATAAGAAAAGAGCATTAAAGAAAATATGTATAAAAGGAGCTTAAAAATTTAAAGGTATTTATATTCTTAAAGGTAAAATGAAAACTAACTTGATACATATTTTCTTTCTAATTTTTTGTAGTAATTCTTTTTTCTGTATTTAACCACAAAGTAGAATTTATGGCAGTTGTTTGACTTGGGTCTGGAAATGAGGCTTTTTATCTTGAGTAGTTTACTAAGTAGTTTATCAAGTTTCATTGATAATCTAAAATATGTATATAAAAAGATAGATACTATTACTGTATCCCTGTGGCATAGACAATATACTCAGGTAATCAAAGAAAGAGAAGTTACTTAGGCTTAATTTGAGTATTATCAACCTCAAGTTTTGCGGGGAAATTTGAACATACTATAGTTCTCCTTGGAAAGTGAATAATTACTTCAGCATTTATACAAGTAATACTATTCTTTCTTTGGATATCCATGAAATTTAATCTTAACTTTTTTTTTAACTCATAGATCCTGTTATTAATTTCAAAGATCTGTTATCTGTAGTATATATCTCTCACAGAACACATGTAAATGTCAGAGTGGTCCTCTGTAGAAAGGTTAGTAAACTTTCAAGATGTGTTTTATAATAAGATTGTCTTACTGTGACTGTGTATTTCATTAAATGGTTTGCAGCAGATCCGAGTTTTGTTTGCTTGTTTCATAATAGAAATTATTTTATAAGCCGTTTAAACTGGACATGGTGGTGCACACCTTTAGTTACACCATGTGGGAAGCCAACCTGTATAATGCAACAAGAGTGCCTTAAATTATAAATACACACATACATAAATATATAATAAATTGTTCATTTTAGAAAAGAATTAACTTCATGTAATTATAAGAAATCAGTATGTCATGTTTTGTTTTGTTTTGTTTTGTTTTTTGAGACAGGGTTTCTCTGTGTAGTCCTGGCTGTTCTGGATCTCGCTCTGTAGACCAGGTTGACCTCGAACTCACAGAGATTCTCCTGTCTCTGCCTCTGCTGGGATTAAAGGCGTGCGCCACGGCCGCCTGGCTCCAGTATGTCAAGAGTTAGGTTTACTTATTCTTCTATAACTGTTCCCTTTCCACAGTCTAAAATCATTACCAGAAAATACTGTCCTCTACCAGAACCCTCAGTGCTTGTATCCTTTCTCCTCCTCCTTCCCGTTCTCCCTTTTCCTCTCCTGATCTTCTTCCCTATCCGCCTCCCTTTCTTTGTAGTAAACACTGGACCCCAAATTCCTTTTATTGAAGTTTTTTACTTTAGAGACGCAGTCTTGCTAAGTTTCTCAGACTCACCTTGAAGTTGTGAACTCCGACTTTAGCTTCTCTAGTGGCTGGTATTGCAGGCATGCACCACTGCATCTGTGTCTTCAGTGTCTCTAGTGGCTGGTATTGCAGGCATGCACCACTGCCTCTGTGTCGTCTTCAGTGTCTCTAGTGGCTGGTATTGCAGGCATGCACTACTGCATCTGTGTTGTCTTCAGTGTCTCTAATGGCTGGTATTGCAGGCGTGCACCACTGCATCTGTGTCTTCAGTGTCTCTAGTGGCTGGTATTGCAGGCATGCACCACTGCCTCTGTGTCGTCTTCAGTGTCTCTAGTGGCTGGTATTGCAGGCGTGCACCACTGCATCTGTGTCGTCTTCGGTGTCTCTAGTGGCTGGTATTGCAGGCATGCACCACTGCATCTGTGTCGTCTTCAGTGTCTCTAGTGGCTGGTATTGCAGGCATGCACCACTGCATCTGTGTCGTCTTCAGTGTCTCTAGTGGCTGGTATTGCAGGCGTGCACCACTGCATCTGTGTCGTCTTCGGTGTCTCTAGTGGCTGGTATTGCAGGCATGCACCACTGCATCTGTGTCGTCTTCAGTGTCTCTAGTGGCTGGTATTGCAGGCATGCACCACTGCATCTGTGTCGTCTTCGGTGTCTCTAGTGGCTGGTATTGCAGGCATGCACCACTGCATCTGTGTCGTCTTCGGTGTCTCTAGTGGCTGGTATTGCAGGCATGCACCACTGCATCTGTGTCGTCTTCGGTGTCTCTAGTGGCTGGTATTGCAGGCATGCACCACTGCATCTGTGTCGTCTTCGGTGTCTCTAGTGGCTGGTATTGCAGGCATGCACCACTGCATCTGTGTTGTCTTCAGTGTCTCTAGTGGCTGGTATTGCAGGCATGCACCACTGCATCTGTGTCTTCAGTGTCTCTAGTGGCTGGTATTGCAGGCATGCACCACTGCCTCTGTGTCGTCTTCAGTGTCTCTAGTGGCTGGTATTGCAGGCGTGTCTGGTCCTGGCTGTTTCTAACAGACACACCATATTACAAAGGCTTTGACTTTCTAAATTTATTTTTAAATTTTCACTACATTTTATTTGTTTTCTCAATGTGTGTGTGTCTGTGCATCTCCAAGTGTGATTCTGTCTGTGCTCCAGTGAGAAGGTGGAGTTTGGACGACATCTAGGGGAGTTGGTTCTCCTCTTCTACTGTGTGGGTCCCAGGGATCAAACCCAGGTCTTCAGGCTTGGCATCAAGTGCCTTTTTCCAACCAGGCCATCTTGCTGGCCCATTCATTATGTCTTACTTTTTGACAGTATGACATGACGTTATCTGAAAATGAATTGGGCTTTATTCATAGCCATTCTCCTAAGTGTGCCGCTCATGGACCTCATGTTGAATATACCCTTAAAAATTTCTGTGTCTTTTCAACTTCATGGAAATAATTTCCTATCATTTGTTTATGAAAGTTCCTACAATTTGTTTTTAATTTACATTTAACCTTTGGAAGAGTTGGTGTTAGGCCTTGTGCTTCCTTTTGATTCTGACATTCTCTTTCCTGTACTGGTAACCCTTGACCACACTACGCACTAAGCCATCTCCCCATATCTGGCGGCATAGCTTTCATTCTGTATTTATTCCATAGAGTATTGTATGCTTCCTTATTGATAGACATTTAAGCTTCTTTATTTCCATATGTTCATTAACATCTTCTTAGTGTGTCTTTACCTATTTGTGGTAACACATCTCTAGGATATTTTGTGTGAAATACTTTGCATGATATAGTTGCTGTATCAAAGTGTGTTCATTGACATTTCACATTTTGACATTTTGCATATAGTCCTTGAAGTTAACTGTACTAGTTTACAGTTTCACATTGTTCTACATTAACTTTGCCTTGACACTGAATCCTAATGATTTGAAACAGATCATATAAATTGATGCCTTTCTGTATGCAATTAGATAGAAATAGCTCTCATTCACTGTAAGTTGGCTTTTCTCCATGTGTAAAACATACAAAATAGTCATATTCATGAAAACTTGATTGTTATAAGACTGAAAAAAACCTTTCCAATGCAAAGGGCTGATCTAGAAGGAAATAAATTGGAAGAATGGTGAAGCACTATGACAGATAACATTAATGAACAGAAGTCCTCATGCCACTGTCACTCATTAGTGTCTTTATTGAATTCCTTACTGGCATTACTCATCGGCTATAAAACTTGTCAGAGTTGGAATTTTTGTTAGAAAAGATGCAATGATAGATTCAAGTATGTAGAAACTTAAATGCTTTGTGGTTAAAATGTCTTAAAGAACTTAACCAAATTTCTGACTGTTTCTAAGAACTTACTTTTATTTCAAAGAAGGAACTCATTTAGAAAGAAATCTTACATATTGCTATGTGACCATTTATTCTTTAACTTACTTAAGCTAAATAACAGTATACATCTTACTGGAATTAATTTTTTGTAATTAAAGTGATTTAATTAATTAAAGTGATACAATTTTTGGTTAATGTAGACTTACTAAACAAATATTCTTGCAAAAACAGTCATTAACTTGACTGGAGAAAAAAATTGAAGTAGAAAACATTATTCTTAGAGTTCTCAGGTTCTGTAAAAGTGTCTTGTGTGCCCTAGCTCTGCTCTACAAGCTTGTTCTGGCACATGTCAGTTACTCGATAATTCTTGCTTAACAAATGTAATCAGCTCATGAAAACTTATTTGATTGAGATAATGATCACTTTATTAAATTTTATGTATACTGTCATCTTTTTAATACTTTATTTCAACAAATTAATAGCATCTAGCATGGTTTTTGGAGAATCATTTTAGTTTTTGTGTTCTTTTTTTTTTTTTTTTTTTAAAGATTTATTTATTTATTATGTATACAGCATGTATAACTTCTGGCCAGAAGAGGGCACCAGATCTCATTACAGATGGTTGTGAGCCACCATGTGGTTGCTGGGAATTGAACTCAGGACCTCTGGAAGAGCAGTCAGTGCTCTTAACCTCTGAGCCATCTCTCCAGCCCAGTTTTTGTGTTCTTTAGCACATATTTTAGTATATCTTTACTCTGTGCAAGAGTAATATCAGATTAAATAGAACCACAATATCACATAGCTTTAAATATTTATAATCTAGTAAGAACCTGATTTTGGGCTGACAAGATATATCAGTGGATAAGAGTACTTGCACAAGCATGAAGACCTGAATTCAGATCCCCAATACCAATGTAGAAATCTGTGTGTGGTCATGTGTGCCTGCAGCCCCAGCATTTTAGGAGCTCGAGACAAAAGGTAGCTGAGGCTTGCTGGTCACTACCCTAGCTCCAGGTTCAGTGAGAGACCCCGCTTCAAGGGAATGAGATGGAGAGTGATAGGACAAAACACTCAATATCCTTCTCTGACCTCCGTGTATAAGCATGTGCATCTGCACGCACATATTCACATACACCACACACACAGAACATAATTTGAAAGTGTATCCTTTTATTGTTTCTCATTAAGTTACTTTGCTGCTAAAGTAATTGAAAAGAGATCTTTTCATAAAAAGTATTGTATGCCTTTTGAAGAATTTTTTATTCTTTTTTGTAATTTTTGCTTTGTGTTCTCTTTGCAGATATTACAGATTTTGCAGTCCCAGCCAGATGCAGCATACCAGATATCACAACAAGTGGGTTGGCAAGACACCTTTGTTAGACTTTTCTTAAAAGCAAACTTTGAAAATATAAATTCTCTTCATAAACATGGAAAGGCTGTTTCAGTGAAAGAAAATAAAAATATGTCAACTGAAAAGTTCGATGATGAAAAAATGGCACTAGCTGATGTATCTTCAGATCATTGGAGTTTAGAAGATGGTCAGTCCCTGAACTCAAACACACCGTTATTTCAAGAAGATAGCTCTGAGGGAGAATTATCTTTCAAGTCAGAGAATCAAGAAGAATTCTGGCATAGTAACACATCCCATCTGAGTTTAGATCTCAGTGGGATGGACTCATGCGAACTGAGTGAGAGTGGAAGTCAAATGCTGGACAGCTCACCTAGCACCCCATCCCCAGTAGAGTCTACTAAGTCGTTCTCTGTGCGGTCTGACAAAGAAAGAAGTATCACAGATGAAATGGACTTCACTGATGACTTCTCTTTCCTTGAGAGCCAAGAGGTAAATTTGCTTATCGTTCCAAAATAAGTTTTCATATTCTCGTTATATGCTTCTGGTCCTTTGCAGTGTGTGAGCTGTTACTAATATTTTCTGTTCATAGTCTAAGTCTCATTATCTAAAATTTAGAAGGGTGTTGTCACTAGTCACTTGGAAATAGCTTGCTTTTTTTGTTTTGTTTTGGTATGTGTGTATTTGTATGTATATGTGTGGTAATAGGGATTGAGCATACTAGCTCACACATGTTAGATTATCTTACTTTGTGTGTATGAATGTTTTACTTGCATATATGTATGTGCACCATGTATGTGTCTGGTGACCTTGGAGGTCAGAAAAGAGCATTGGATGTCCTGGAACTCAAGTTATGAATGGTTGTAAGCCACTATTTTGGGTGCTGGGAATTGAACCTGGGTCTTTTGCAAGAGCAGTAAGTGCTCTTAACCACTGAGCCATCTCTCCAACTCCCCATCACTGTCTTTAGAACAAAGCCTGCATCTTAACACATCTTGTGTCTTCAGTCAGTAAAGACTTGTTAAAAAGGGACAGGAGAGGTAGTTAAGCAGTTAAGAACACTTGCTGTTCTTCCAGAAGACCTGAATTCCATTTCCACATGCACACACGTATACCTACACATAATTAAAAGTAATAAAAAATCTCTTAAAATGTTAAAAATACCTTATATAAATAATAAGTATATGTAGATGGCTCTGTGTTTTGCTTTTTAACATTTCCTAACTCTAATAATTTAGTATTAATGTTTTCTATAGGGATGTGAAGAGGAGCTTCTTCAGTTGCTTACAGATATTTTGAATTATGTCATGTGTAGAGGACTAGAAAAGTCTGATGAAGACACTTGGATTGAACGAGGACAAGTGTTTTCAGCATTAGCCAAACCAGGAATATCAAGTGAGCTACTTCGACCATCAGATGAAGTAAAACTAATGTAAGTATTCAGTTCGTGATTATTTTTTGATCTCCTCCCCCCGAACTGAGTGCGAGTCTAAAATTGAATACAGAACCCTTAATTCAGTATGTAGTAGTGGTAGAGAGGGGAAAGAAACTCCTTAATTTTTTTTCTTCCTAGGTCTTACCATTCTAGTATAATGTAGAAAGAAGTCAAAAAGAAATTCCAGTGTCAGAAGATTTAGAGTTGAAGTTAAGTGATTTCAAGAGTGGTGCATATGGGTCATATGATTGTTTCATTTTTAGTTTTCTGAGAAACCTCCATATTGGTTTCCATATTTGCAGCAGAAGTCTCTATTCTCAGCAGCAGTATAGGAAGGTCCCTCTTTCCCTGGTCCTCACCACCGTTTCGTGTCATTTGTTCTCTTGAGAGCCGTTCTGACTCTGGCGTGAGATGGAATCTAAAAGCAGGTTTACTTTGTGTTTTCCTGATGTTTAAGGATGTTGAACGTTTTTTCAGTATTTACTGATAGTACTCTTTTGAGAGCTATCAGTTCATTAAATCATTTCTTTGATTGGATAGTTTTTTAGGGGAGGGGTTTATTATATTTCTTCATATATTTGAGATAGTAATCCTGTCTGATGTCTAGTTGGCAAGGAATTTTTTTTTTATTACATAGGCTGTCTCTTCACTATGATTATTTTTCCTTTTGCTTTTCAGAAGCTTTTTAATTCTTGGCATTATTTCTTGTGCTTTTAGAGTCTCTATAGGAAGTTCTTACCTATATCTTGTATATTTTGTAGGATTTTCAAACTATCAGATCTTAAATTAAGGTCTTTGACACATTTTGAATTGATTTTTATGCAACATGAGAGATTTAGATCTATATCATTTCATTCTTCAACATGCCAAAATCAGTTTCCCCAGCACTATTTGATAAATAGTTTTATATGTTTTAATATGTTTATATGTTTAAATATGTCTGATTTTTTTTTTTTTTGCCAAAGATAATGTGACTCTAGCTGAGTACCTTTATTTCCTAATCCTTTATTCCATTGTTATATAAATCTGTTTTTGTGCTCTGTGACATGATATTTGAGTCTATCGCTCTGTAGTAAATGTGCGATCTGGTGTGGTACTTGCCAGGTTGTTCCTTGTGCTTTGGCTGTTTGAGGGCCTTTGTGCTTTTATATGAATTTTAGGGATTTTTTCCTAGCTATATGAAGGTTGTCATGAGATTTTTGATGGGGATGACGTTGAATCTATAGGTAATATGGCCATTGTCACAGTGTTCTTTTAATTCCTGAGAAGGGGAGGTGTTTCCATTTTTTTAGTGTTGTATTTTATTTTATTAGTGTTGTAAGGTTCCTGTTGTAGAATCATTCACTGCCTTTGTTAGGGTTGCTTATAGGTTTGTTGTTGTTTTAAGCTCTTCTGAATGAGATGAGATTCTCTCCTTCCCTATGCAGCCCTAGTTTCTTTCTCTATAAGTTAGTTACTTGTAATGGTGATTTCTTACATTGTTACTTTGTTAAAAAGAATTTAGTAGTTTTAGAGGTCTACTGGTAGAGTGTAAGGTTATATACTTTGCAAATAGGTAGATTATTTGACTTCCTTCTTTCCTAGTTGCTGCATCCTTTTTATTTCTTTCCTTTGCTTTGTTCTAGGAAAGATTTATAGCATTATATTGAATTACAGCAGAGAATAGGCACTAGATTTTAGAAGAAATGCTTTCATTCCTCCCTACCCCTGCCATTTGGTGTAACGTTAGCATTTGGTCTATCTTGTAGTCTTATAAGTTAAGGATATTCTGGCTAGTCTTAGTTTTTAGGGCTTTTACCATGAAGGAGTATTGAACTTTGTTGAGGGACTTTTCTACATCCAATGAAATGATAATGTGACTTCTTATGTCTGTTAATGTACTATGTTATACTTACTGATTGTGTTTGTTGAACCATCCTTGCATCCTAGAATGAAACCAACTTAATCGTGGTGTATGACCTTGTCAGTGTGTTCTTGATGTTGGTTTGCAATACTGAGTATCTCTGTATTATATTCATTAAAGAAATATTTTTTCTTGTTATCATGTGTCTTGGTTACTTTTCTATTGCCGTGACAAAACACCATGACCAAAGCAACTTATAAAAAAGAAAGTGTTTAATTTGTGACTCGGTCTGTGCGACCATCGTGGTGGTGGGCTTGACAGCAGGCGTGGCAGTGGAGCAGTTGCTGAGAGCTCACGTCTGATCTCCAAGTAGGAGATAGAGAGAGCTAACTGGGAGCCTGCACCTGGTAACACACAGTCTCCAACAAGGCCATACCTCCTAATCCTTTCTGAACAGTTTAACTAACTGGAACCGAGTACTCAAACACAGGAGCCTTTAGGGGCCGTTCTCATGCCAACCACCACATTGTGTCTGTATCTGGTTTTGGTATCAGGGTAATCTGGGGCTTCACAAAATGAGTCTGTTCATGTTCCTTACATGCTATTTCATTGAACAGTTTAAGGAATGTGCTGGTTAGTATTTGTCAACACCAGCTACAGTCATTTGGGAAGAGGAAACCTCTATTGAGACTATGTCTCTGTAAGACTGACCTGTAAGAAAGCTTGTGGGACATTTTCTTGATTAATGACTGATGTGGGAAGGCTCAATTCCCTGTGGGCAGTACCATCCCTGGGTAAATGGTCTTGGTAATATAAGAAGGCAGGCTGGATAGGCTACAAAGAGCAAGCCAGCGAGCAGACTTCCTCCATGGTTGCTGTTTCAGGTTCCTGACTTGAGTTCTTACCTTGCAGGCTATATTGAAGCTTTGTAATCTGTAGTTGTTCCTTGTTCTCAGGCCCTTGTGGGAGCTCAGGATTTTATTGTTAATTTTTTATTTTTGTTTTCCTTCCTCACCCCACCTCGAAAGGGCCTTTCTGTGTAGTGCTGGCTGGCTGGGAGCTCACAGAGACCCTCTTGCCTCTGCCTCCCCAACGCTGCGATTAAAGGTGTGTCCTGCCATTCCTGGTGGTAGCTCAGTTTTTGACAGTAGATTCTCAAGATGCTCTCGGCTCACTGCCCTCTAAGTTGGACAGAGTAGCAGGGAGGCTTTTCTCTTCACTGCTGACTCATTCACTAGAGATTACTGTCTCACCAAAGCTTGTAGTTCTGTTGAGGATTGTGGAGCCTGTGGGCTTGTCTTCAGGGTAGGACTGTCCATCTCTTGCTAGCTTAACTTTGAAGGCAGCTTCTGCTTCTCCCCTTGCAGAGGTCTCAGAGCCTGGAGTTTTGCTCCCTGTCTCTTCCTCCACATTTCCCAAGTATCCTTTCACTACCTATGTTGATTCGTAATTTTCTTCTTCTATTTCTTACTTTGGAATAGCGTCTGTTTCTTCTCTTATTCTACCTACTTCTTTCTTGCTGCATCACACAGAAGCAGCCTACCGTTTTACCCAGAAGTCCTCCATCTACAATCTTAGTGATAACTTGCTGGTGAGAGTATATCGTTGAAGTTACAGTGCTGCTAATAAGTAACTAGGTTTTCCGGCTTTTCTTCCTAAGCTTTAATGATTTTAAGAGGACTTTATTTTACACTTAGCTTGCTACAGAAGATGTTAGAATGGGCAGTCACAGAAAACAGAGATGCCAAAAGTAGTCCCGTAACTGCTGAAAATGCCTTCCGACTCATGCTGATCATACAGGACTTTCTGCAGTCAGAAGGACTGGTTAATTCAAACATGTGGACTGAGAAGGTTAGTAATGACCTTTTGAAATTGCATTCCAGGGCCCCGTGTGGTGTGATTTTGACAGTTAGGAGGGAGAGACAGAAGGGTTGTCACAGTTGGTTGTCCAGTATAGGCTGCATAGACTGTTCTAGGTTAGCCCGAGCTACAGCGTGATACGCTGTTGCAAAAAAAAAAAAAAAAAAAAAAAAAAAAAAAAAAAAAAAAAAACATATATATATATATATATATATATATATATATATAAATAGATACATATTTTGAGTAGTTCAGAATTATTTAAAGAAAGAAATTTTGTACCTCTTCTTTTTGGAGCATTAATGTTTAATCGTAGTAAACACTGATTTTTTTCTTACAATGCTTCTTTGTTTTTTGGCAACTACACATTAAACTACTTCTGCATTGTTTATGATTGGAAAATCAGTACATTTTAAAAGTGGATGTTTTTATTTCTCATTTTTTCATTTGTGATAGCTTTTAGAAGATACCGTGCAGCTCCTTGACTCTCTGTCAGTTTGGTATTCTGAGAATCCAGGATGGGTGAAACTCTCCCAAATACAGATCCAGCTGCTTCTCGAATTCATTGGAAGAGGCAGTTTGCAGGTTTGTCATCTCTTTTCATGCTGTTTTCTGTCTCCTCACAGAGCATCGTTACCGGTGTAGAGCACGGTAATAATGCCTTTTCAGTATTGTTTATCACAGTGTCTTTATTTATCTCATGGGCCAGCGTTGTGCACACATGTTCCATGGAGGTCAGAGACCGATTGTGGGAGTCAGTTCTCTCAATCTACCACATGGGTTTTGGGATCCACCTCAGGTCATAAGGCTTTGTGGCGCACACCTTCCTTTACCTGTTGAACCATCTCTCAGACCCTCTTTTCAGTATCTTTTGAGTTCCAAAAACTATTTGCTCACTTGAAATTTTAATTTTATAAGATCAGAAAGAAGCGTAAGAAGCAGCTTTTTGTTACTCTCAGATCTAGGACTCTGATGTGAATGCTTCCTCTGTAGGGTTTACTCACAGGCCATCTGTACTCAGTGTGGTTTGCTAGCTGCTAAATAGCTTGCGGGGATATTTGTGTATGTAAAATTTAGGAATTGTATTTTAAGGGAAAATGATTTATGATAATTTTCCTTTTGAACTCTTTTCCTATTTTACTAACGCAGAATTTTACACTCTATTATATATTTGTTCACTTATCAAACACCAATCATGTACGTGTTGTTTTTGCTAGATTTTAGAACTAAAGATAAAATGTATTTATAAAGAGTATTATTCCTGTTGTAAATTAAAATGTATAAGGTTAGAAAATTCCTCTACATTTGGTCTGTTGTTTTTTTCTGTTCTCATTGGGTACTTTTTTTGGGGGTGGGGGGGTGGGTTGTAGCTCGAGTTTTCCTGCCTGGTCCACAGTCAGGACAAATCTCTCTCACCTGCCAGTCCCACAGCCCTCAGACCCAACCAAGTAAACACAGAGACTTATATTGGTTACAAACTGTATGGCCGTGGCAGGCTTCTTGCTATCTACTTCTTCTATCATGAATTAACCCATTTCTATTAATCTATCCCTTGCCACATGGCTCGTGGCTTACCGGCATCTTCACAAGCTGTTTGTCATGGTGGCGGCTGGCAGTGTCTCTCTGACTCAGCCTTCCACTTCCCAGCTTTATTCTCCTCCTTGTCCCGCCTACACTTCCTGCCTAGCCAATGGCCAATCAGTGTTTTATTTATTGACTAATTAGCAACACATTTGCCATACAGAACATCCCACAGCAGGGGGTTGTTTCTTTTTTTTTTTTTTTTAAGAAAGAGTTTCTCTGTGTTGTTTTGGTGCCTGACCTGGATCTCGTTCTCTAGACCAGGTTGGCCTCGAACTCACAGAGATCCACCTGGCTTTGCCTCCTGATAGAAGTCATGTTTCTTTCTAGAGCAGAAGGCAAGTTTGTTGACCGCCTGTTGTAATAAAGCTAATCCTTTTCTCAAAGGCAAAGATCAACTGAATGTGTAAGGTACATAGGTCTCCTAGACTGGGGGTTCCTCTCTGAGGAACCAGTCTGTGTGCAGATGTCTTCTGGTTTTTATTTCACTTAGAATTAGAGTTGGGGAATCAGTCCAAATGGTGATGGTGTGATTATTAAAATTTTTGTAGGTCTTTGTCTCTCTCTAAATAGTTTCATGTTTTATGCCAGTGTCTATGAAACAATAACATACTTGTTAGCTTGGAAGTAAAGTAAGTCCATAGTTATTGACGGTTACTCTATAAAACTTCTGAACTGGTCGGGCGGTGGTGGCGCACGCCTTTAATCCCAGCACTCGGGAGGCAGAGCCAGGCGGATCTCTGTGAGTTCGAGGCCAGCCTGGGCTACCAAGTGAGTTCCAGGAAAGGCACAAAGCTACACAAGAGAAACCCTGTCTCGAAAACCCAAAAAAAAAAAAAAAAACAAAAACAAAACCTTCTGAACTGTTCGAGTGAGGCAGATCTTTTGCTAGTATTAAATGTTTGCTTTAATGCTCTTTTTCCCCCATTTATTTAACCTGTTTTCTTCCAGGTTTGTGCAATGGCATCAGCTAAGCTAAACGCCCTTCTTCAGACCAAAGTGATTGAAAATCAAGATGAAGCATGCTATATTTTAGGGAAACTAGAACATATTCTAAGTCGGTCAATCAAGGAACAGACAGAAATCTATTCATTTCTGATTCCTCTTTTCCGTACTCTGGTTTCTAAAATTTATGAGCTGCTTTTCATGAACTTGCACCTGCCTTCTTTGCCTTTTACCGAAGGAAGTGCTTCATTTTTTGAAGATTTTCAAGAATACTGCAATTCAAAAGAATGGCAAGTTTACATCGAAAAATATGTAAGTTTTTAAAATCATTTTTAATGATTTAATTGTGTGTGTGTGTGTGTGTGTGTGTGTGTGTGTGTGCGTGCGTGCATGTGCATGGGTGTATGCATGTGTATATGTACGGGTGTGTGCTGCACACACAGACAAGAAGAGGGTGTGCAATCCCTTGGAGCTAGGGTTGTATGCCTGGAGTGTTGTATGAGTGCTGGACCCGAACTCCAGTCCTGTGACTGCTCTCGGCAAGCATTCTTTTGACTGTTGAGTAATCTCTCCAGTCTCATGGTTTTATCTCCTTTGAGCAAGATTTTTCTGCTGATTTATTATTTGTATAGAGGAGTGTGTAAATTCTATGTGTTCTTTCTTTTTTTAAATCTAAGATTATACCTTACATGAAGCAGTATGAAACACATACATTCAATGATGGTCATGAGAACATGGCACTTTACTGGAAGAATTGCTATGAAGCCTTAATGGTGAATATGCATAAAAGAGACCGAGAGGGAGGAGAAAGTAAGCTGAAATTTCAGGTAAAAACTATTCAGTGTTTTCTTGTGGTAATATTTTGTGTATGCTCTAACAAATAAAGCTTCCCTGAAGATCAGAGGGCAACGCCAGCCACTAGTTAGCCAGAGAGTGGTGGCACACACCTTTAATCCCAGCACTGGGATCTCAAGCCTTTGCTCCTAGTACTTGGGAGGCACTTATGCCTTTAATACCAACACTGGGGAGATTAAGGCAGGAAGTGATATGGCTGGGCGGAGGAAAGGGGTATAAGGTGGGAGGAGACAGGAGCTCAGTCCTTTCGGCTGAGGAGTTGGTAAGGTGAGAGGTAGCTGTGGCTTGTTCCTTTGTCTCTCTGATCTTTCAGCATTTACCCCGATATCTGGCTCCAGGTTTTTATTAAGACCAATTAGGATTCATCTTACATTTTCTAGATTGAGTTTTCATGTTGGTTACAAGTATGAAAGTAATTCCGTCAGAAATTTGGAAACTAACATGGTCTAAAAATATTTTGTAATTGGGATAAAAATGGTCGATCATTAACCATTTAATAATGGCATTATGATTGAGTGAAACATCTTATTAAGTTAAAAATCTGTTAGTAGATACTGCTAGGGTGTGGTGATATATTGTGTACCCTAATAAACTTTGCCTGAAGATCAGAGAACAGAGCAAGCCACTAGATTAAATATAGAGGCCAGGCAGTGGTGACACACACCTTTAATCCTAGCACTTGGGAGGCAGATGATCTGTGTGGATCTCTGTAAGTTCAAAGCCACCCTGGACTACATGAGATTGAATCAATCTAGGAGAGAAACAGTCGGGCAATTGTGGCACACACCTTTAATCCCAATACTTGGGGAAACACACACACACACACACACACACACACACACACACACACACACACACGTGCTGTTAATGGCTGGGCGGAGAAAGTTGTATAAAGTGTGAGGAGACAGGAACTGGAAGCCTTTTTGGCTGAGGAAGCTCATTTGGCTAGAGGCCTTTTGGCTGAGTCTTTTCAGGCTGAGGAGTCCTAAAGGTAAGAGGTGGCTTGTTCTTTTGTCTCTCTGATCTTTCAGCATTTAGCCCAATTTCTGGCTCCGGGTTTTTTGTTTTTTTTCTTTTATCACAAGACCTTTTAGAATTCGAACAACATTAGGGTGTCTTGATGCACTCCCCTCACTCACACAAATTAATTTTAATTAAACATTTTAGATGTAAAGTTATTTGTGTGTGTGTGTGTGTGTGTGTGTGTGTGTGTGTGTACACATATGTGTGTACGTACATACCTGAATACACACAGGTCTGTGCCTATGTATGTGCAGGATACTTGAGAGGTCAGAAGAGACTATTGAATCCCTGGAAACAAGAGTTACAGATAGTTGTTATCCACTGTGTTGGTGCTGGAACTGAACCTGGTTCTTCTTAAGAGCAGAACCCCCTATCCTCAGCCATCTCTCCAGCCCTCTAATTACAAATAAATAAAGCAGAAGAGAGAAAAAGTAATTAAACTAAAATTGAGCTTTCCAGACTGTTAGCAAAATCAGTAAACTTGTGGTCAGCTTGACAAAGAGAAGTGAAACATGACTCCAGGCAGAAATGAAAGAGACGGTGTTGCCATCAACCCCACAGATATGAGTTGCTCAGTACATGGAAATACGACTACTCAGATCCATCGATTTCTTAGTAGACAGAGGTTTTAAAACTAATTTTAAATTGTAGAGATAAGCTGCATAGTCTTTTATCTATTAATAAAGTTAAATTTATATACCTTTAAAAAGAAAAAATGCAAGGCCTGAGTGGTTTTGCTAGCAAATTTGCCTAACTTCTTACTTGCAGGTTTATTTTTTGAAGCAGAGTCTCGTGTTGTCCCTACTGGCCTTAAACTAATTTTCTGTATGTGCAAAGATGGCCTTGAACTTAAAACCCTTCTGTTTTAATTTTCCATATGGGTTTGCCACTGTTAGAACCTTTTTATTGATTGAACCCAGGGACTGCTAGGCAAACATGCTACCAGCTGCACCATATCCCTAGCCTGTAAGCACCTGTACTTATTTATCAGGCCAAGGCAATCAGGCCAGATTGGAGGAGGCCACAGCACACCTCAGGCTGTGACAATTACTGATAGCAGTCAGACTTTTTATACCTTCATCAGAAACAGAATATAATGGCAGTTGCCAGGATCAATACAGTTGTAGTTGTCAGGATACAGTGACGTTTGCAAGCAATACAGGATCCACAGGATTAATGTCTAAGACCAATTGTCCTGTCAAGTTTCCACACTTCCTTGGCTACTAACGGGACATACAGAGAAACACAAAGTGGCCCAATGCCTAACTGCCTGAGGAAGTGCATCAGTATCTCTGGAACTGTAAGGTACAGTGTGCCCCAGGAGCCATGGGGGGCACTCCAACCTGAAAAACCTGTGACACATGCCTCTCAAGGCAGCCAGACCAGGCCAACTCCACGGCTTCCTGCGCCAACCCACTACCACACATGTCATGAAGAAGTTGTATTCATGGAGCTTTGTGACTGCCTCAGTTTTCTCAGTAGTGGTCTTTTTTAGTTATATTTAGGTCATTGATTTCTTTCCTACATGGCCGGTAACAGCTACAATTTATTGACAGCTTGTTTTTCTTGAGTTATAACAGGTATTTTAGATTTCAGTCTTTTTTTTTTTTTTTCTTTTGAGACAGTCATATTGGTCTCAGAGTGACCTCAAACTTGATAATACAGCTAAGGATAACCTTAAACTTCTGATCTTCTTGACTTCACCTCCTTGGTGTTGGGGTTACAGTCATGGACCACCACATTTGGGGTGCTTGGGAACAAACTCAGCGTGTTAGGCTCGGCAATAGATGCCTTTTACTCACTGACCTATTTTATCAGCCGTGTGTGTGTGTGTGTGTGTGTGTGTGTGTGTGTGTGTGTGTGTGTTTATGAGTCAGAAAATCTATGTAGAATGTAACTGAAATTCTACCATCCTCATCAAAGAGAAATATTGTAATGAAATAAGAAAATTATGTTGTTCTTTCTCATACACCATTTTTATTGGTCAAATTAAAAATTTGTAAATATATTACTTAATGTTCCTTATGCTGTTTATTTCAGGAGTATTTTGTGGAACCATTTAATCGAAAAGCACGTCAAGAGAACTTGAGGTACAATAACATGATCAAACAACTTAGCAGTCAACAGTTGGCCACGTTTAGACGCTGGAAGGCAATTCGACTCTATCTGACATGTGAAAGGGGGCCTTGGGCTGAAAGGTAGATGCATATTTTGTCTTTTAGAACTGTGGCAATAAATTTTAAATGTTTAAGCCATCTCTTTATTCCAGTTCTTTAACAAATACTTGAAACTTTATTGTCTTTTCATGAATTAGTTTGGGATGATTACAGGTTTGTATGTACGTGTTATTTATCATGTGGTTAGTTCTCTTTTTACCTTGATAATACACGCATTAAACTCTAGAAGTTCATGAGAATACTTCTGCCTATTAATCTAGAGTTGATGATGTTATGTACCTCAACATTTTACAACTTAATACCCTCACTTCTGTTTTGGTGTATATATTTTATAACCCTTGTTTTTACAAAGCAGCAAACTAAACTTTTTGTTTATTTTTTCAACCAGCTAATGAAAGGATAAACATTTAGTTCTTTGGCACCTTTGAGCTACTATTACCAGTGCTGCTGTGGACAGTTGTGTCAAAATGTTGGTTTGAATAAAAATAACAGGGAGAGAGCAGAGAGACATCTCCTAGAATAGCAATGACATTTCCAAGGTTCTAGAAATTCATTACATTTTTCTTTGAACAGGAACAAATATGTATAAATGGCTCTTATTTCCCTTAGGCAAGTGGACCACATTGTACAGTAAACAGTTTTGTTTCCATTACCATTCTTCGGTCCAATTCTTCCCCAAGCCCAAGTCTCCACTATCAGACCTTCACAGTGTTCACAGGTGGATCATCTAACTTGTTAAAACCTTACTTAGTTCAACTTCCAATGCAAATATTCCTTTATGGATCCATTAATCATTTAATAAGATACCAGCACTAAACTTATATTCAACCATTGAACATATTCATATAAACCAGGACTGACATTCTATAGCTCATTGGTGAAATCCAACTTACTATTATTTTAAATAAAGTTTTATTGAAATAAAAAAATGTTGCTTTGAGAGCATGCTTTTAATCCTTCTGGGTATATAATACAAGTGCAATTGCTGGGTAGTGTTTTATGTTTAACTTATCAAAGAATTGACACTTCCACATCTGCTGCATCATTTTATGTTCCAAGTAGGAATATATGTTTTCCAGTTTTGCCACGTTCTTTCAAATGTCCCTCCCGTTGTGTATAAAACATTGCCTTGTAACTATGCTATCCATCCTCCAATAACTAACGTTGCTGAGCACTGTTCATGTGCTCCTTTTTGGCTTGTTTCCTTTATCTAGTTATCCGGTTGATTTGATTATTTGATTGACTTTTTGTTTGGTGTGTGTGTGTGTGTGTGTGTGTGTGTGTGTGTGTGTGTGTGTGTTAGAATGTATGTATTCTCAATAACTGTCATTAGGTGATTTTGTAGATGATTTTTCACTTTCTTAATAGTGGCCCTTGTTGTTCAAAAGCTATCAATTTTAATGACTCTAGTCTGGTTTGTTTTTCTTGCATTGTTTTTGATAGTGTATTTAGGAAAACACACCAAGTCCAAGGTCATAGAAATTTATCTTTTTCTTCTAAGAGTTTTACTGTCTTAACTTTGGTATTTTGGTCTTTCATTCATTTGCAGCTATCTTTATTTATGATAAAGCTTTTAAATACTGTTACAGTCATGAAATTGCATTTAACAGTAAAGAATAAAGTAATCAAGCTAGAAGTCTGAAAGTTAGTGTTCAAATCTTATTTGTCTACCATTAAACCTCATGGCATCTTGGGTAAATAACTTAGGCTCTCTTAGGTTCATCATGTATATGTCATAGTTAAACATGCTTATTTTAATTTTCTTGACAGTTATCCAGATGATAAATATAAACACTTAAACTTGTTCAAAAGTAATAGCCAGCATATAAAGAGTATTAGGTTTAAATATGGTATTTGTATACTTGGTGTTATTATACTTTGTTCTTATTCATCCCCAACCCCACTGCTTTCCTTATAATTTATACGTCTTTATTTTTGTAGTGCTGGTAATCAAACCAGGGCCTTGTACATGCTAGGCAAATGCTCTGTCCGTGAACATTGTCTAAAATGGTGTTAAACAGTTGTGAAGTATTTCATACTTTCTTACACCCTTCAAACAAACAATCTTTATAATTTTACTTGTTTCATTGTGAATGTTTCTAGGAAACAGAATCGAGTTCACTGGAAACTAGCTAATGTAGAAAATTATTCCCGCATGAGACTTAAACTGGTACCAAATTACAATTTCAAAACCCATGAGGAAGCTAGTGCCTTACGAGATAATTTAGGTGAGTTACATATCTGCCTATTTTAATAAAGTGATGTTGATGGAATGTTTATTACTGCTTGTTGCTTTAGATGGCTACTTATGAAGGAAGGGGTATAGTGCTTTAAAGTATGTATAAATGGGTATGTGATTCAATGTTGTTTATTTGGGCCTAAATCTAAGTCTGTGAAATATGAAGTATTTCTTGTGATGAGTTCGTGGCACCTACATGTTTACCAAGTCATAATTATTGTCACTGTAGCTGCTTTTGTAGCAGCTGTATCTCATGACAGGTTTACAGATAAAATGAGTGCCAACTTTCAGATTTTTTTTTCATATTTAACATATTCATATGTTGATCGTACAGAACTGAAGAAAGCCATGGTGCCTGTCATTTAGGGTTCTGTATTCTAAAATAAATCAGATATTGGGATTTTCCCCCTTAATATAAAATAATATTTCTGTCCATGATACAGACATTAACTGAATGTTTCTTACAAGTAACACATAGTTCTATAAGCTGCTCTGCTTTGTCAGTATCCTGGAACTTGAGTACTTCAAAATTGAACTGTCTTCATCACCTGGCAGGACCCCACCCCACCCCCTCACCCCCCCGTGCACCACTTCAATTTGGTAGTTGTTTAAATTGCGATATTTCCCTTTCATTTTTCAAGAAATCATTCTCTGGGAAGTTCCCACTCCTTTTTTTTCCTTTCACACCTCTCACTTGATAATGAGCCTGAGTTAATAGACTTTTCTCATTTGTTGTCTTAAATGGAGGAAAACCACTGTCCTTCCAACTCTTTTCATTACAGTTTTACTCACTGAGGCCTGCTGTCTTGTCTCCCCAGCTTCCCCCGCTTCCTTTTGGCATGACTATTGTTGTCCTTGTTCAACTCTTATCTGGGCGGTCAGTCATATTGGTTAGACCTTACAGGCGCATCTTGTGATGTTCCAGTAGATACAGTCTCATGACAGACTGTGGCTCTTAGTCTTTCAGCCCTCTTTTCCAAGACGTCCCCTGACCCACAGTGTGTAAGGGATCTCTAGTCTCCACATCCCTTCAGCATTTGTTGTTTGTTGTCCATTGATCTTTGTCGTTCTGACTGGGCTGTGATGAAGTCTCCAAGTTGTTTTGGTTGTATTTCCCTAGTTGCTAGGGACAATGAACATTCTTTAGATATTTCTTAGCCATTTTTTTCTTCTTTTGAAGACTCTGTGTTCTGGTCCCAGGCCCACTTTTTTAATAGAGTGTGTGTGTGTGTGTGTTGGCTCTCTTTTGGATTCTTTATATATTCTGGACAATATCTCTCTGTCAGATGTATAGCTGGCAAAGATCCTTTTCACCGGTTGGGTTTTTTGTTTTCTTTTTTTTTTTTTTTTTGGCTTTTGTTAACTGTGCTTTTTTAAAAAGTTTTAAGAAGTAAGTTGTAAAGTTTTTAAAAAGTAGAAATCACAGATTCAGAGAGACCAGAGGTAGGACAGAACTTAAATCTAGTGTATCATGTTCTTTTCTATTACAAAGCCCTTAGTTATTACAAAGTCTTTAGTTTATATAATATAAATGTACTGTGTATGTATCAGAGTTATCTGTTACTTTCCATGTACTCCAAAAAATAATGATTCAGCTATAGACAACTAACTGATCATAGTCTTTTTTTTTTTTTTTTAAGTGGGGTCTCATTGTAGCCTTGGCTGTCCTAGAACTCGCTATGTAGATTAGGCAGGCCTCTAACTCACAGAGATCCACCTGCCTCTGCCTTCCAGGTGCTAGGGTTAAAGGCGTGTGCTACTATGCCTGGACCAGCTATCACTTGATATTTAGTACAAGTGCACAATCACATTGATATCAACACACTGAAATTATTTTATAAACTAACATTGCTTTTAATTAAATATAATTATGATTCGTGAATCTGTAATTTGCATAAAGTCAGCTCTGTACCTTTATCAGACTGCTAATCCAGGACTTAGCCTATTTCTTAATCAAGAATTAGCCATTATTAAAAATAACTTTAGCCGGGCAGTGGTGGCGCACGCCTTTAATCCCAGCACTCGGGAGGCAGAGGCAGGCGGATCTCTGTGAGTTCGAGGCCAGCCTGGGCTACCAAGTGAGTTCCAGGAGAGGCGCAAAGCTACACAGAGAAACCCTGTCTCAAAAAAAAAAAAAAAAAACCCCCCAAAAATAATAATAACTTTAATCTTAAAGCATGTATTTTTTACTACATGAATAATAATTTTAAAAAATCATCAAGCATCATAACTGTCAGAAAATATAGAAGTGCTATAATATTTTGTACTGTATTTAACTGATTCTTTTGCTTAAACAGGTGTCCAACACTTGCAGCCTTCTAGTGACTCTTTGCTTTTGGAAGTAGTGAAACAAGTTAAACTTAGTGATGTGCAGGAAGATAAACTAGAACTTCTGGAAGAGGACATGGCAGCCAGAGTAAATGTGTATGTATGAGTACTTGAAAGCATTTACATTATGTATGAGAAATGGGATTGTAAAATTGTGGATTTAGTAGAGTTTGCTTTTCCAAAGTGCAAAAATTACTCTCACACTGACGGTTAAAAGTCTGTGTTTACTGAAATTATTGAGGAAGACTTTTCGCCTGGGATTGTTGGGATCTGTATCTTGAAATTATAAAGTATTTTTGAATGAAAACATTATATTGAGTGATGTATGCCTTAAGCTGTGTTTATGTGGCAATGTGCAACATGGTCTGTGGGTATAACACAGCAGTAGAGGGCTTACATAGTATGCAAGACCCTAGGTCTGATCTAAGATCTGATTCAAAAAATTATGTATGAAACATAAAAACAAAAGAAAAAATAAAGATATAACAAGAAGTCCATTCAAGAGACTGAATAATTATAGAAACAAAACTTAGTAAAAAAATAAACATTGCAAAAACAAACTTCTAGCTAGACTGATTAGGAATTTCAAAAAGACAACATAAACATTCAGTATCAGCAGTGAAAGAAGATACTCTCTTCCACATAAGTCAACTAAATTGATGATTACTTCTTTTAAACTTTTTGTTTGTACAGTGATGAGAAGGAAGAACAGGATCAAAAGGAAAAATTGGTGTTGAGTGAAGACTGTGAACTCATTACAGTAATTGACATAATTCCTGGCAGATTAGAAATCACTACTCAACACATTTACTTCCATGATAACAGTATTGAAAAAGAAGATGGTGAGTAGTTCTGGGAAAATACCTCAGTTAGTAAGTATCCAGTTCCATCAGTCATGAGTTAGAGGAAGAAACCAGTAAGATGAGATTGTGAAATTATGGTTTATCTTGTAAAATGAGAAATGGAAAGTCAATAATGAATTAGGCTCCTGCAGCCATTATGTAGTGAAGAGAAATGATAATTTGTATGTGTACACATATACATACACAGTAGTAGTGATTGAAACCAAGACCATTTTTTTTGTTTTGTCTTGTTGTTGTTTGTTTGTTTGTTTGTTTTTGAGACAGGGTCTCTCTGTGTAGCCTTGGCTGTCCTAGAATTCTCTGTAGATCAGGCTGGCCTTGAACTCAGAGATCTGGAAACCAGGGTCATTCTTATACAAGGCAAATGTTACCCAGTCTGGCCTTATACTTAAAATCCTTTTGACTTAGCCCTCTGAGTAGCTAGGACTATAGGCATGCACACCCACAGCCAGTTGCTTTTTATCATTGCCATCATTATTAGTGTATTTTAAGAGGTTTGACTTGAGGGTATCATAATAAACTTATGGTTGCAAAATTCAGTCTTAATTTTATCATACCTTTGTATATATACACCATCCTGTAAGCTTTTACTTTTTTGTGTGATTAAATCTGAAGATCCAACATTTTAGAAAAAGAAAGATTTCTAAGGTACAGATACTTGAAATTATCATCTGTTCTCATAGAAAGGTAGTAGAAGAGCTTTGAGGTTCTAGAGTAGTTTAAAAGAAACAATGTATAACTCTTAATAAAGTACTTGCTTTTATAATATGGTATTTTCCCTAAGTACTACTTTTGGAAACAAGGAGATACTATTTTTGCGTAGAGTGAGTAGCTTTATATGGCACTTCAGTCAGAAGATTTCTTCTGTTTTTCAGGAATGGGCTTTGATTTCAAGTGGCCTCATTCTCAAATTCGAGAGATTCACTTACGTCGTTACAACTTAAGGAGATCAGCACTTGAGATATTTCATGTTGATCAATCCAACTACTTTCTCAATTTCAAAAAAGAGGTGTGGTACCTTTCTGACAATCACAGAGTATTATTTTGAAATAATTTTCCAGCTAGTGAGGTCTAATGGTGTTTTGGACTGTATTCTTAGCAATACAAAATATTAGAAGAAAATATATTATGAAACTAGTCAGTATATGTACTTTTGTTGGGATTTGTTTGGCAATTGAGGTGGTTGTTTTAAGTGAGTGTGTGTGTATAGTAGAACATTGAATATCAACCAGTAGATGCCAGACATTATCTGATTATGTTACAGCATACTATATATAAGATTAGACAAGCTATGCATGGTGGACCTGGGTTTCCTTTCTTCTTCTTATGAGGACACTAATGTCAGTATGATGTTTCAGTCTCATGACACCATTTTTTTAAACTGTATTATGTGTGCAAGTTGTAGTGTGCCTGAGGAAACCAGAGGTTAACTTAAAAGAGTAAGTCCTTCATTCCACGGTGGTGTTCCTAAGGATCAAAGTCATTTGATCAGGCTTGGTGATAGGTGCCTTCATCTGCCATTTTACTGTTTTCATGACCTCATTTAATATTGATCTCCAAATGCCACATCTCCAATTATGGACTTGTTATTTGAGGATCAGTTTTCTAAATCATAAACTTGGAAAGAACATATTTAAACCACAGCACTAAGTATAGTAAAGGATTAAAAGCGTAATCCACTGTTGATATGAAATATCAGAAGAGGTGATGTAACTAGAGTTTTCCTGCCTGGCCCACAGTCAGGACAAATCTCTCTCACCTGCCAGTCCCACAGCTGCTCAGACCCAACCAAGTAAACACAGAGACTTATATTGCTTACAAACTGTATGGCCGTACCAGGCTTCTTGCTAACTGTTCTTACAGCTTAAATTAATCCATTTCTATTAATCTATACCTTGCAACGTGGCTCGTGGCTTACCGGCATCTTCACATGCTGCTTGTCATCGTGGCGGCTGGCAGTGTCTCTCTGACTCAGCTTTCCACTTCCCAGCTTTATTCTCCTCCTTGTCCCGCCTATAATTCCTGCCTGGCCACTGGCCAATCAGTGATTTATTTATTGACCAATCAGCAACACACTTGACATACAGACCATCCCACAGAAGGTGAGGTTACAAAACAGATAGTAGATTGTAATTTTCAAGAAAATAGGGAGGAGACAGAATTGCAGATAACTGCTGATAAGTTGTGAGTGGTGAATATTTTCTGAAGTAAAATAATCATGATAATGGCACAGTTGTGAAACAGTAAGGCAGCACTGTTGTTCTTAAAGGGTTAATTCTATCTTGCTAACACTATTACAAAATCTATAATTCATATTTGTCTTGACTACTTTTTATACTAAACAGTAGTGTTTTTTTTTATAGGTTAGAAACAAAGTATATAGCAGACTGTTGTCACTTCATTCTCCTAATAGTTATGGAACAAGATCGCCCCAGGAGTTATTCAGAGCATCAGGATTGACACAGGTAGGAAAATTTTATGTTGTTATATTGTTCATTTTCTATCTCAGAATTTTGTTCTGATTTCTAACTGCTCTTTTCCATTTATTTGTTTGTTTGTTTGCTTGTTTATTTGGATGGTTGGCTGTTAGTTGGCCTTGTTTGTTCCTTTTGCTTTTGAATAAACTTTATTCATTAACTACTGATTTCTCAACCTTACACCTAAGAACATTTGAGCTTCCTGTGTGCAGAAATATATCTTAATATATGGATTTCCCTTTATAAACTGCAGCATACAGATTTCATTTTTCACTGTTCACCATAATTATAACTTTTTGCTTTTGGTCCACAGTGGGTTAAAGTTGATTGTCATTCTGTCAGGAAAACTCTGATGTATGACCCCACTGTGTATACTCAAGACCAAATGGGTTGGGACATCGGCCAGGGTATCCTCCAACTTGCCCTCCTCCTCCTTTCTTCACCTCCTGAGTAGGTAGAGTTACATGTGTGCACTACCACACCTGAAACTTAACATCCGTTTCCTTTAAAAACTAGGCTCCAAGAAAAAGAGCAAAAAATAAAGCATAAGCACTGTAATATACTCTGGGAAGTCTTAAATAAGAGTTAAGTCTTGCCAGGTATGGAAAAAAGAAAAATTAAGACTCTTTTTCAATTAAATATTTTATTTATCTTAAAACTTTAATTTCTAAAAAGACTGCCTCACTTTTGACGTTTTTGTAACTATACATACTAAAAGGAAATAAATTATGAAGAAGTTGATTTGTCTCCATGTTAAACTTTTTTAGTTCCATCTCTTCAGTCATGATAGAGATAATGATTACAAAAAATTATGTTGGTTATTAATAATTGTCACATTCTAAGGTTACATGATATAATTCTAGTATTATTATTATTATTTTTTAACTGTCTAGAAATGGGTGAATCGAGAGATAACGAATTTTGACTACCTCATTCAAATAAATACAATGGCAGGACGGACCTATAATGACCTTGCACAGTACCCTGTGGTAAGTTCTGTATAAATCTCTAAAATTAACTTACACTTTCTCCCCCCACCCCCCACTTTGGTGCCTGTCCTGGAACTCGCTCTGTAGACCAGGCTGGCCTCAAACTCACAGAGATCCACTTTCCTCTGCCTCCAGAGTGCTGGGATTAAAGGCATGCACCACCACTGCCCGGCTAATTTACACTCTTACAATGTACAACACTATGTGTTATATTTATGTTTTTATTTAGAAAAAAATGGAGAGGCTTGGGTATAGCTCAGTGGCAGAACATTCTTGTACCACATGTGAGGCTCTGGGCTGAATCTCCAGCACTACAGAAGAAACACACACACACAGAACACATACTCTGCCTTTGTGTTTTCCACCTCCATATTTTAAAGAAGTATTATAAACATGAAGACTAGTAATTGTAACTAAAGTCCTTTTTGTTTCATTTTATTAAAAATAGCCCAGAAGAATTATAGAAAATTGCACTATTGAACTGAAACAAATATTAAAATGTATCTTTAAAGTATTTATAATTGGGAAAACTACTTTTAGTGATTACCCCTTTTTATCTTTATGAATATTTCATATTTGATGTGGGAATGTTAGGTTCTCTAGGAAGAAATGTCTAAATTTTGAATTATGTCGCTTAGTTTCCCTGGATTTTGCAAGATTATACTTCAGAAGAGTTGGACCTTAATAACCCCACTGTATTTCGAGATCTTTCTAAACCAATTGGAGTAGTTAATGAAAAAAATGCCAAAGCTATGCGAGAAAAGTAAGTGGTTTTTAAATATTTGAGATAGCCATTGTTTGAATTTTTGCTTATTTCAATCAAAACAACTAAATGTTACCCTTTTTAAATTAAAAAAGTTGTTTTTTATTATGAGTATGATTTTTTTCTTGTGTATATATGTGTACACCACACATGTGCCTGCAGAGGTCAGAAGAGGGTGTTGGATCTGGAGATGGAGTTAGAGGTGCCTGTGAGCTTTGAGTACAGGGTGCTGGGAATTGACCCCAGGTCCTCTAGTAGAGCAGCTAATGCTCTTAACTCTTAAGCTATCTCTCCAGCCCCTAAATGTTTGAAAAAATATTGTTTCTAATATGTATGGTTGTTTTATCTGCATGTATGTCTGGTACCTGCAGAGGCTAGAAAAATGGTCATCAGATACTCTAGAACTGGGGTCACAGAGGATTGTGAGCCATCACTTGAGTGCTGGGAACCAAACCCAAGTCCTCTGGAAGGGCATCACGTGCTCTTAACCACTGAACCATCTCTCCATCGCCATATTATCTTTTTTCAATGCAAGCTACTTAAATTTTTTTCAATTATCCTTGTGCATATTCACTGTACATGTTCTACTGAAGGAAAATTTCATACAAGCATATAGTGTATGTTCAATACATTTCACCATGATGTTCAGTATATTTATTTCACCATGCTCTGCTCTCTCTGCTACCCCATGTCCTATTTTTCCAGACAGTTTTGTTGTGTACTTACATATATACATGATTTTATATATCTATATAAAATTTAGGGACCATAAGTGAGAGAACAAAAACAGTGTGTGTGCGTATATATAATATATATATATATTATATATACTGCCTGACTCAGTGTTTATGAGACTGGCTTAATTCTCTTAACATAATTTTTATAGTTAC
This sequence comes from Peromyscus eremicus, assembly GCF_949786415.1. NCBI lineage: Eukaryota > Metazoa > Chordata > Mammalia > Rodentia > Cricetidae > Peromyscus > Peromyscus eremicus. The sequence continues at coordinate 50,339,799 of NC_081429.1, read as the reverse complement.
ATCCACTTTTGTGCAGGTGGTATTACTTACTGCATTCTTCTGTGATTAACAACAATTCCATTCTTCATCCATTCCTCTTGTTAGATGTCTGTGTTGGTTTTATAACTTAGCTATTGTGACTAGTGCTGCAGTAAAATGTGCAAGTCGACCTGAAGTCGTCTAGCTAAATACCCTACAGTGGTATAGTTCAGTCATGTGGTAGAGCTAATTTTAGTTTTGTGAGAAACTGCCATACTGAGTCCTGTAGTTGGTATAACAAAAGATTGACTTCTGCAGGTTGGTGCTGTGATTTCCATGCATGCACTGTGTCACACAAGCTTTGGGACACATTAAATAAATATGATTAAAAAACAAAAATGTATCTGTAGTGCTAGGAGTATAGCTCAGTAATCAGCATTTACCTGTTGTATGTGAAGCTTTGGTTTGATCCTCAATGTTGCTAAGTAAATTTTTGTATACTAATTTATTCATTAGAATAAATTGATATTGGTGCTAGCAGGATGGCTGAGTGGGTAGAGGCTTTTGCCACCAATCTTTACAATCTGAATTTGATTCTCAGAACCCACATGGACAACCTCGACCTGTGCACCATGTGCACACAAAGAATAAATAAACACTGAAAAATAAAGCCGGGGATGTAGAGAGATGCCTCAGCAGTTGAGAGCACTTGCTCCTTTTCCAGAGAACCCAAGTTTGGTTCCCTGCACCTGCTTCCTGTGGCACGTAGCATCCCATAGCTACAGCTCCAAGGCATCTGACAACATGTGGCCTCCAGGGCACCTACATATACCTGAAATTCACTCACTCAACACATACATACACTTAAATAAAAATAAATTTTAAAAAAGTAAAACAAAGAATAGATAATTATTCATCAGGAAGATTTTGTCCCAAGGAAGTAGAATTAGATTTGATAAAAATGTTTTCTATTTTAGTCTCTATTTTAAAGAAGTTTCTATAGTCAACATGTGCTATTATTGTATTATACAAAAATGCTAGGTCTGGAGAGATGGCTCAGCAGTTGAGAGCACTCGCTGCTCTTACAGAGGACTTGGATTCAGTTCCCACTACCCAAATGGCTGCTCACAAACCCTGTAGCTCCAGTTGCAGGGGAGCCCACTCACTCCCTGGCTCCACCAGCACTGGACGTGCAAGTGGTGTATAGACATACATGCAGGCAAAACACCTGTACACTGAAAATTAAATGAAATTATTTTCAATGCTTCAAAAGCTTGTTTCAGTGATATTTCGTTGTTTAGGAAACATTCTTCGAAATTAATTTTTGCCTGTTATGTGGGGATGCAGATACTTCATTTGATAGTAAAGTATATGACTAAGGATTGATGTTTTAAAGAATATTATGCTTTAAGCTAACTAGTACAGATTTGGATTCTTACCATTTTGTTGTTAAGGTCATAAAACACTACTTTTTTTTTTTTTTAAGGTATGAAACTTTTGAGGATCCAATGGGAACGATTGATAAGTTTCATTATGGTACTCATTATTCAAATTCTGCAGGTGTCATGCACTATCTTATCCGTGTAGAACCTTTTACTACCCTCCACATCCAGCTTCAGAGTGGAAGGTATGCTTAGAGTAAAAACCTATTTTCCTCTGATTGTAAAGTTGAGAACTGTTTGCTTTGATGTCATGTTCTGTTGTTCGAATCTTAGATGGCCTTTTAATAAAAACCCAGAGCCAGATATCAGGGTGAAAGCTGAAAGATCAGAGAAGCAGAACAGCCAGCCACTAGTTCTTACCTCTACAAAATCCTCAGCCTAAAGAGAATGAGTTCCTGTTTCCTCATGCCTTATATACCTTTCTCTGCCCTGCCATATTACTTCCTGGGATTAAAAGTGTGTGTGCTTCCCAAACAAAGGCATGAGATCTCAAGTGCTGGGATTAAAGGTGTGTGCCACCGCTGCCTGACCTCTATGTCTTCATTTAGTGGCTGGCTCTGTCCTCTGATCCTCAGGCAAGTTTATTAGGGTACACAATATATCACCACAATGTTCTGAATGATGGAGCCATGTCTTTTAAATCCTCTGCTAGGTTTTAATTTAGAGAAAATCAGCCAGAGTAGTTTAAGAACAAGTCATTCAAATTAACTCATATATAAGATATTTGAATGTGATTTTTTTTCACTGATACTGTATTGTACGTTTGGAATCCCTTCAAGTTGAGAAATCAACCAGAGATTTATAATTAGATATCAGACCAAGGATGTTGCCCACTGGCTGAGAACTTGTCTATCGTGTACAGGGTCCTGGGTTCAGTTCCAAGTAACAACTCAGTCCCCAAGTTGTAGAATTACGGTGATGTAGAGCTAAATCTGACTATCCACAGATAGTCAGATCTTAGAAGTGACTACACAGTCTTCCTAAGAATGTGTTCATAAAGACTAGATAGAGGAAGCAGTTGGGGATTTACAGCAGCCACTTATACAGGCCTGTGATACTGCTATAATAACCTTATCTGTGGGTATTGTGACTAACCAGTATTTCACTTGTTCCTAATTGTTCTAAGGAAGCTGCGTGAGTCTTCCACTGTCAGCTGTGTTCTCCAGCTTTTGCCTTAGCTCTTAGCATTACCATTTTGTTCTTGCAACTCAGGCAATAGTATACAAACACTGCCTCTTTTATTGTCTTTGCATGTAACATCTATAGTTAGCCTGTATTCTCTACCCTGTATAATTACAGTAAACTTTGGTTTTCAAGAAGAGACTCTGTCTTTAAGATTCTTAAGCATCAGTAAAATGTTGGACTGACAGGAGATAATTTCCTTCATAAGATAAAGGAAATTATGACTAGGTTTATTTTGGTTCTTTATAATTTTAAGAAGAAATGTGATTTGACAAAGCTTTAAAATAAATTCTGTTTGTGCTTTAAAAAGTACCATCAAGAAAATACAATCAAGAAAATCCAATAAGGGAATTGTATTTGGAACATATACAGAGTCCTTACAGCCAAATAATACAAAACTGAATTTCAAAATGGAAAAGGGTCTGAATAGCAATTTCTCTAAAGAAAATAGACAGGTGTCTGACACATGCAAAGATGTGCAATGTCATTATCATAAAGATAATAAAGGTTGTTTTCAGCTACTAAAGAGGAAGATTAAGAAAGAACTGTAGTCACATGGAAATTGTAAAGGTTTGTTCTCTGCTTCCTTGCTTTCCTCTAGTAGACTGTTGTCTTTCAATCCCACGTGCAGGTTTGACTGTGCAGACCGGCAGTTCCATTCCATCCCTGCTACCTGGCAAGCTCTTATGGATAATACATATGATGTAAAGGAACTTATTCCTGAATTCTTCTATTTCCCTGAGTTTTTAGAAAATCAAAATGGTAAGAAATAGAGGATTTAAATTTTTTTCAACAGGTCCCAGTGAAAAATTGTGAAAAGCAATTTTGAGGGCATCTTCTGTAATATTGCATGATTTATTTCAGGTTTCTTCTGTGTGTAAATTAGTGACAGGATTGAACTGATACCAGGGAAATGACATAAAGAACCAAGTCTTACTTTTCAGGGAAGTGATATAGGAAACTAAGATATGAGTCAAATTTGAACTCCTAAGAGAACTTACCTCAGCGGGCAGTCTTTACTAGAGACACGACACTGCTGTACACTGCCATTGCAAGTCTTTGAGGTCAGTAAGGTGATAACTTAGACCAAGGTCAGTGAGCCAAACCCATGAGTAAACTCATGTTTTTAGAGTATCATATATACCCGTTTATATTATGTTTATCTGTAACTAGCTTTCAGAAATTAATGACCAACTTGAGTAGTTACAAGAGACCATGTAATTCACAAAGATGCAAGTGTTCTTTTACCTTTTAAAGAAGACGGCTCCTGATTCCTTATTTGGAATGTACAAAAGGTGCACATTTAAAATAATGGCGAAATCATTGCACTTTTTGGAAATTAGGTTATTGGAGTAGAGATGCATTATGATAATTAAATTTTTAAAATATCCAAATATTTTTTCTGTAGTGTTATTTTACTTGATTATTACTACTTTTTTATTTTTTTGGTTTTTTGAGGGCTCTGGGAACTCACTCTGTAGACCAGGCTGGCCTTGAACTCACAGAGATCCACCTGCCTCTGCGCCTCCCCCCCCCCCCCCCCCAAGTGTTAGTACTAAAGGCGTGTACCACCAGCACCACTTGGCGTTTCCTACTTTTGTGTGTGTGACATACTGGAGATTGAACTCAGAGTCCTGCTCACTTGATTGGCACACACTCCACAACCAAACTGCTGCCCTAACCTTATATTTGTTTTAAAAGCACAAATAAGTTTGCAAGATTTGGGGGTACATTTTTTACAGACTATTAGTCAGCTATTGGACTGGAATTTAATAAAGCCAGTGTGTATGTGGAATAGGAAGAGTAATTGGGCTGAATTTTAATGAAAAACTTAAGGTATTCTTTGCTCTACAATTCATGGTATTTATTGGAGCCAATTGTTGCCCTCAGCCCTATGACCTCATGGTCTCTATGTATAACTGTGATTTTATAATTGTTTGATAGGAGTTTAGGCAGGAGAAAACAAATGTATCATCTAATAGGAATAATAGTAATATAAACATCATAAAATTGCACAATAAAATTTCAGTGTTTTCTGTAATAAAAAGAGATAATTTAGTTTTAGGTTTATAGTGTCATCATGGCCAATTTCTTTCTGTATTTTCACTCTTTGATTCTGAGTATTTTGGCTTTGTTGATGGCTAATCCTTCTCATTGTTACAAATAACTGACGTAGCTTAAGCATAGTAGGTAAAAACAACAGCATCTTGCAAAGATGGGAACGTTAATGTGTTGTGTCCCTCTAAAGTCTAACCCCTGTAGCTTCATTCTCTAGAACTTTGTCTGTACCAGCCTTTAAAGCAATCACATGGAATAGGTATGGCATTTAGGGCGGAAATGCTGTGCAGATGACATGAAGGTTCTGCAGAGAAACCCAAAGGGAAATGACTGTGAAGTGGACACTCTGTCCCCTTCACACCTGGACCTTTAAACCTTACCTAGACTTGGGAAATGTGGTATTTCAAGGCAGTACACTGCTATCTGATGACTGGTATTTTAAGACCTTTTTTTGAAGGTCTTTTGTGTTAACACTTTCCTTCTCACAGTGTATGAACAGGAAAACCTCATACTTGATAAAGTTCTGTCACATGTCATGTTCAGCTAGAATAGCAACTCTCTTTGTGGAATAGTGCCGTAAAAGATGTTATTCTCCATGAAACAAAACTCTCAGTGAGTGAGTTTAAGGTATAAGTTATACCATAAGTTTTAATGAACCATATTTTGTAAACTAACCATTAAAAGGACCATTATCCATGTTTAGTGTAAGGATTATATTCTATTGTAATCCAATTAAAGTGAGGAGTGTAGCGCTTTCCCTGTTCTTTTTTACTTTTCATTTGTATGTGTGCGTGTGTTCCCATGCCTATGCACTTACACGTGGAGGAGTGTATGTGTGTGTATCCATGCATTCATTTGGAGAGGCCAGAGGTCAACGTCCTTAATCCTGTTCCACCTTAACTGGGTGGGCTGCTCAAAGCCCATAGGATTCTTGTATCTACGCTCAGCTCTGAAGTCATTGGCATGAGCCACTGTACTTGGCTTTACATGATGGAGAACCAAATTCAGATATTTATGATTGAATAGCTGAAATTTGCCCACTGAGTGTCTCCCAAGTTATTCCTCCCTACTTTCCTAAGAAAAAGAATTCTTACTCAGATAAACCTTCCAAAAATGAATTTTAAAACGCTTTATGTAGTATAATTAATGAGTAAACTATACTGAAATAGATAAGTTAAAGTATTTTTCTAGTCATAGGCCCTCTTTTGTATGTTTTACATTACTTATTTAAATCTAAAATGATTCTGATGTTTTTATTTTTTATGTGTCTTAGAATTTAATTTGGGTCACCTACAAGTTTCCCAAGAAGTGGTAAATGATGTCATTCTTCCAAGATGGGCTAAGTCAGCTGAAGATTTCATTTATAAACACAGGAAAGCTCTGGTAAGATTTTCGTTACATCACCACCAAGTCTAATAAAACATAGATATGTTTTTCAAAGATAAGTTAAAGTGTACTTTTTTCTAGATTAATTTATCTGTTATATATTACTGTTCTAAAAATACAATATATAATTTAATCTTAGGATATAATTTTTGGTGATACTATCCATGATTATGTACCAGAATATGGGTTTCCACTTTTTCTTTTTTTTAATAATATCTTACAATGGTATATATACAAATCTAATTATAAATACCAATTATCAGTGCCATAAGCTTTTGATTTCTGGTATATAGGAAATCAAAAAAATTTTTTTCTTGAATTGACAAGTTTTAGACAACTATTACAAAAGAAACTACCACAAAAATGCATTCCACGCCAGATGGTGGTGGCACATGCCTTTAATCCCAGCACTCGGAAGGCAGAGGCAAGTGGATCTCTGTGAGTTCGAGGCCAGCCTATTCTACAGAGCGAGTTCCAGGACAGGCTCCAAAGCTACAAAGAGAAACCCTGTTTTGGAAAAAACAAAAAAATGTATTTCACACCTCTTATTTAACTCTCTTAGATTTGGGGAGATGTTAATAGCTTTTTTGTGTTTTTTTTTTCACCCAGTGTATTTTGGGACATTTTTGAAATTTTTGATTTTTGGATTAGCTAATAAATCCTCTGCAAATATTTCAAAATCTGGGAAAATCCACAATCTGAGTTGGGCCTAGTGGCAGTTTCTTAGGAGGCTGAAGCCTGAGTTCCTGACTTCGAGTCCTGCATGAACAACATGATACGAACTTGTCTGAAACAAAACAAAACATACAACAACAAGCAAAATCTCAAATACTTGTAGCCTTAATCATGTTACATAAGGGATGTTCAGCCTGGGTTAACATTCCAGTTCTCTGTGTGTTTGCTGTTTACCCAGCTGGTATAATGAAATGTTTTGCAGTTTCTGTTTTTGCTTCATTTCAGTTAAGCATGACTACGTTTTTTAATTTTTCTGAAAGATTACCCAGGTCCTAATAAAACTAGCCTATCAAAAATGCCACTTTAAAAAACTGAAGAGTGTTTAGGTAAGTCTCCAACTTGGAATTGAAGAACTAGAGTTAGTTAGTTAGTTAGTTTACCATTGGTGATTGTGTCACTGTCTCGTAGCACTGTTTACCAAGCAGTACTCTTCTTTAAACAAAGTGTGCCTATACACTATGTGTGCAGTGCCCAGCAAGGACAGAAGTGTGCGGATGTTTTACGTGTATGTGTGCCTACACACTGTGTGTGCGCAGTGCCCAGCACGGACAGAAGTGTGCGGATGGTTTACGTGTATGTGTGCCTACACACTATGTGTGCGCAGTGCCCAGCAAGGACAGAAGTGTGCGATGGTTTACGTGTATGTGTGCCTACACACTATGTGTGCGCAGTGCCCAGCAAAGACAGAAGTGTGCGGATGGTTTACGTGTATGTGTGCCTATACATTATGTGTGCGCAGTGCCCAGCAAGGACAGAAGTGTGCGGATGGTTTACGTGTATGTGTGCCTACACACTGTGTGTGCGCAGTGCCCAGCACGGACAGAAGTGTGCGGATGGTTTACGTGTATGTGTGCCTACACACTATGTGTGCGCAGTGCCCAGCAAGGACAGAAGTGTGCGGATGGTTTACGTGTATGTGTGTCTACACACTATGTGTGCGCAGTGCCCAGCAAAGACAGAAGTGTGCGGATGGTTTATGTGTATGTGTGCCTATACACTATGTGTGCGCAGTGCCCAGCAAGGACAGAAGTGTGCGGATGGTTTACGTGTATGTGTGCCTATACACTATGTGTGCGCAGTGCCCAGCAAGGACAGAAGTGTGCGATGGTTTATGTGTATGTGTGCCTATACACTGTGTGTGCGCAGTGCCCAGCAAGGACAGAAGGGGTCCGAGATCCTGGAACTGGAGTTACACATGGTGGCTAGTCGTCATGTGGTTACTGGGAATCGAACATGCTTTCTCTTTAGAGCAACCAGTGTTCTTCTCTCTGGCTCCATGTTTTTGTTTTGTTTTGTTTTCCCCTAAGACAGGGTTTCTCTGTGTAGCCCTAGCTGTCCTGGAACTAGAGATCCACATCCTAGGCTGACCTTGAACTCAGAGATCCACATGCCTCTGCCTCCTAAGTCCTAGGATTAAAGGCCTGCACCACCATCTCCTGGCTGCTCCATGCCCTTTTTAAAATGAATTTAGATTACAGTTGGAAAATACCTGTATTAATTATTAAATTTGTTCTCTTTCTAGGAGTCTGAATATGTGTCTGCTCATCTTCATGAGTGGATAGACCTGATTTTTGGCTACAAACAGAGAGGACCAGCTGCAGTGGAAGCACTCAATGTCTTCTATTACTGCAGTTATGAAGGTCTGAGCCTACCTACGTCTTCTCCTGTATGCTCTTGTAGAATTAGTGTGTCTTTGTTATACATGGGGTTTGGGCCTGGATCCTTAACATAGGAAAGAGTACCTCAACAAAATAGCTTTTCAGAGGGGGTCATGAAACTGCCACTATTTCAGTTTTGTAATAGTAGTTTATGATGTGTGTGTATCTATGGAAATCTAATCATAGACACCAGTCATCATCATACGCTTTTGGTTTCTTAAATGGGAAATTAAATTTCCTGTTTAATCAAGTCTTACATTGAACATTACATAGTATTTTTAGTAAACTTTGAAAGAAGGCACTTAGAATTTCCAGTAATAAATTCTTAGAATCGAAACTGTTTTCTGACAGCTATGGGCAGAAAATGTTCTCTCTTTTTAAATCTTTTTTGTGTGTACGTATATGATACATGTGTGAGTACACAAGGAGGTTGAAGGTATATGTCAGGTGATCTTCCTCACTGGTTCTTCCCCTTATTGAGACAGGCTCTCCCATATGTACCCACACACGTACATATGCGTGCACACACACACACACACACACACACACACACACACACACACACACACAATAAAAGTAGGTCATTTTTCTGGTGACAAGTTGAAGACTGATGTTTTGTTTTAAATGTGTTAATCAGTCCTTGATGTATTTATCAGAGTCTTACTGGTTTGTTTTTCTCAATAGTGATTGCTTCTTGTTTTAGGTGCTGTAGATCTTGATGCCTTAACAGATGAAAAGGAAAGAAAAGCCTTAGAAGGGATGATTAATAATTTTGGGCAAACACCTTGTCAGCTGTTAAAGGTAAATTATGTAAATTATCATCAGCTTAGAGCAGTGGTTCTCAACTGTCTTAGTTAGGGTTTACTATTGCTGTGAGGAGACACCATGACCACGGCAACTCTTATAAAGAAAACAATTAATTGAGGGGGCTCACTTAACAGTTCAGAGGTTCAGTCCATCATGGTGGGACATGGCAGCATGCAGGTAGATACGGTGCTGGAGCTGAGAGTCCTACATCTTGACTCAGAGGCAACAGGAAGTCAACTGACAGTCATACTGAGTAAAGCTTGAGAAAAAGACCTCAAAACCCACCCCAGCAGGGACACATTTCCAACAGACGGTGTGGCCTCCATCCCCCAGGTCTGCATTAAAGGCCCACGTCATCCAGCTTCCTCCAGCTTCCTCCAACAAGACCACATTAACTAATAGTGTCACTCTCTATGAGCTTATGGGGGCCAAATACATTCAAACTACCACGTCAACCTAATGCTGTGACCCTTTAATACAGTTCCTCATGCTGTGACCCCCAACCATAACATGATTTTCATTGTTACTTTATAACTGTAATTTTGCTATGTTATAAATTGTATATAAATATTTTTGGAGATAGAGGTTAGCCAAAGGATTCACGACCCACAGGTTGAGAACTGCTGGCTTAGAATGATGTTTCGAAGTATTCTGAGGCTTGAAGAGTAGTAGAGTCCTAGAAAAATTGTACTTGATAGTGTTTGATTTATATGATTGCATTTCTTCTTTTAAAACAACAGCAGTGGGTTGGGGATTTAGCTCAGTGGTAGAGTGCTTGCCTAGCAAGCGCAAGGCCCTGGGTTTGGTCCTCAGCTCTGGAAAACAAACAAACAAACAAACAAAAAACCCCAGAAAACAAAAAAAAAAATAAACCAAAACAACAGCAGTACTATCTCTTGGAGATTCAATTCTAAACTTCATTTGAAGTCCCTCTACTTAATACATCAGTCCTCCTAGTGTCAGGAGTCTCAGTTACATGAGCACATTACAGCTTAACAGAGGATAAGTGCAATCAGCCAGGGCTACACAGTGGTTTCTGTGAGTTCAATGCCAGCCTGGCCGACTTAGTGAGACCCTGTGTCAAAGAGAAAAGTTTAAAAAGGGCGGGAGAATATAGTGCAGTGGTAGAGCTCTTTCCTAACACATACGAAGTTCAGAATCAAGCAGCTCTAGGTGGGGCTCTGATTAGAGCCTTCAGTTTTGTTCCCTCTCCCTTTTGTTTTGTTTTGTGTTTGACACAGGGTTTACTGTGTAGCCCTGGCTGTCCTGGAACTCACAGAGATCCGCCTGCCTCTGCCTCCTGAGTGCTGGGATTAAAGGTGTGTGCCACCACCGCCACCAGGCTTGAGCTCTACTTTTTTTATTACTGTTATTTTACAAGAACAGAGCTGATTTGTTGGTTGGCAGGGCAGTTATCCTGCCCTGTATGTTCATGCTTGTAGGGGTCAGAGTTTCATTTCTTGGGTGTCCTCTCTCTGACACTGTCCAGCGTTTGGTGGAAACCCTGATCTTTTACAGTCCTAGAATTCATCAAGTAGGCTAGGCTGGCTGGCCACCTTGGCTGGCCTTTTTAAAACAAGGGTTCTGTAAATTTGAACCCAGGTCCTCATGTTTGCTTCTGGACGAGTACTTTACCGAGCCACCTCCTTCACACTAGTTTTTATTGTCATTAAAAAATATTGCAGGGGGCTGAGGTGGTAGTTTAGTCCTGGAATGTTTACTTAGTATGTACAACGTCCAAGTGCAGGCTCAGTCACCACACATACAAAAGAAGATCAGACAAGGTTAGGACTCCCAGCCTGTAATTTAAAATAAAGATGTTGTTGGTTTTTTTAAGTATTAAAAGCTACACATTTAAGTGTCACATCTATTGCCTATTATCAAGTATTTTGTAGTAGAGGCAGAAGAATGGAACTGCACCTCCCTGGTTTGGTTTGTTTTCTTTCTGAGACAGTGTTACTGTGTAGTCCACACTGCCTTAGAACTTTCTGTAGCTGGCTTCAGACTCCAGTTCCTCCTGCCTTGGATAGTCAGCATTGGTGATTCTTTGGTAGAACTCTTACCTGCCAAGCACTAGGACTATAGATGTATGTTACTGTATCTGACAAGAATCCTTTTTAGAAGGACAACTCTTACAGATTTTAATTGTGCCCTTGGAATAGTAATAAGGTATTTAATATATTATCACTATGTTTAATTAACATTAATATACTTAATTCTGTATCTGACTCAGTGGGTAAAGGCACCTGCTACCTGGCCTGATGACTTGAGTTCAGTCTCCCATGTCAGCATGGTGGAGAAGAGAATTGATTCCTGCAGGTCGTTCTCTGACCTCCACACATGCACTATGACATGCACATGCCCATATATACACAGAAAAATCAATAAAATGGAATTTAGAGCTTAGAAGAAAAAAGATTCCTATAGGCTGGATGGCAAAGATTGATCATAAATAACCAATGGATACTTAAGAGAAAAAAGAAACTAAGAAATACTAAGTAATTGGTGAATGAGCATGTAAAAAAATCATTCTGATCTGGAAACACAGGAGTGATATCAATAAGAAAAACTTTAAAGTAGAAATGAGATGTCTGTAGAAAAGAAGGATGGATGGCAGATTTGCTGGGGGATAAGCTGAACCATGGCTTGGAGTTGTTAACAGTGCCTAGCATGCCTTCTCTTGTAGAACAGTCCACTGTGTATGAGTGAACATGGGCAGGTTTTCATGGAACTCTGAAATTTTTCCTTAAAATTATTTTGAAGGAACCACACCCTCCAAGATTATCAGCAGAAGAAGCTATACAAAAGCAGACCAAAACAGAAGTTGCAACCCTAAACCTCTTTCAGCACCTCCCTGAACTGAAGTCCTTTTTTATAGAGGTAAAACCCAACTTGATAATGTTGGAGACCTTTCTCCAGTCCTGTGTTTGTACATGTGTGTGTAGGTGTGCTCATCTGTGCCTGTAGTTGTACCACTTGTGTGGTGTGTGCATATCTGTACACGCCTATAGTTGTATCACTTATTTGTGAAAAGCCAAAGGTCAACTCGAGTATTTTCCTTTATTGTTCTCTTCACCTTATTTTTATTTATTTATTTTACATCCCAACTGCAGTTTCCCCTCCTCCCAGTCCATCCCCCCAACCTCTCCTCCTCCATTTCTCTTCAGAAAAGGGCAGGCCTCCCATGGGTATCAACAAAGCATGGCATATCAAGTTGCAGTAACAGTAAGCACCTCCCCTGGTATTAAGGCTGGGCAAGGCGACCCAGTATGAGGAGTAGGGTCCCAAAAGCCAGTAAAAGAGTTGGAGACTTCCCCCACTCCCAGTGTTAAGAGTCCCACAAGAAGACCAAGCTACAAAACTGTAACATATGTGCAGAGGACCTAGGTCAGTCCATGCAGGCTCCCTGGTTGTCAGTTCAGACTCTATGAGCTCCCACGAGCCCAGATTAGTTGATTTTCTGTGTTTCCTTATGATGTCCTGACCGCTCTGGCTCCTACAATCCTTCCTTCTTCCCTTCAGCAAGATTGCCTGAAGTCGGCCTAATGTTTGGCTATGGGTCTGCATCTGTTTCCATTAGTTGCTGGATGAAGCCTCTCTGAAGACAATTGGGATACTCACCAGTCTATGAGTACAGTAGAATATCATTAGGAATCATTTCATTGATACTTTTTTTTTCTCCAGTCAGGTTTGGGTCTGTCCTAGGTCTCTGAGTCATTCAACCTCTGGGTCCTGGTGCTCCAGGCAGTGTCAGGGGTGGGCTCACTCTTGTAACATGGGTCTGAGGCTGAAAGAGTCTTTGCTTGGCCGCTCCCACAATCTCTGTGTCATCCTTACCCTAGCACATCCCATAGGCAGGACAGACTGTAGGTCAAAGGTTATGTGGCTGGGTTGATGTCCCAGTCTCTCCACTAGAAGTCTTGCCTGGTCACAGGAGATAGCCAGTTCAGGCTACATATCCGCTGTTGCTTGGAGTCTTAGTTAGAGTCATCCTTGTAGATTCCTGGGAGTTTCTCTTAACAGGTTTTACCCTGTCCCTAAAAGGCCCTCACCTGATTCCTCCTGTTCTCATCCCCATCGGATCCCAGTCCACCCTTGAAATCTATTCTGTTTCCCTTCCCAGGGAGATCCATGCATCTCCCCTTGAGCCCTCCTTGTTACCTGGCCTCTCTACCTCTGTGGATTGTAGCATGGTTATCCTTTACAGCTAGTATCCACTTATAAGTGATACTATGCTTGTCTGGCTGGGTCTAGATTACCTCACTCAGGACAGTTTTTCTTTTCTAGTTCAATCCATTTGCCTGCAGATTTCATGATGTCATTGTTTTTAACAGCTTAGTAATACTCCATTGTGTAAATGTACCACATTTTCTTTATCCATTCTTTCAGTTAAGGGAGGTCTAGGTTGTTTACAGGTTCTGGCTATTACAAATAAAGCTGGTATGAACACAGCTAAGCAAGTGACCTTGTGGGCACACCTTTTGGGTATATGCCCAAGATTGGTATAGCCGGTTCTTGGGGTAGATCAATTCCCAATTTTCTGAGAAGTCACCATATTGATTTCGAAAGTGGCTGTACAAGATTGCACTCCCACTAACAATGGAGGAGTGTTCCCTTTGTTCCACATCCTCCACATCCATCCAGCATTTGATCTTAGCCATTCTGACAGGTGTAAGATGGTATCTCAGAGTTGTTTTGATTTGCTTTTCCCTGATGGCTATGGATATTGAACAGTTTCTCAGCCATTTAACATTCTTCTGTTGAGAACTGTCTTTATATCTGTACCCCATTTTTTAATTTTTTTTTTTTTTTGATGTCTAGTTTCTTGAGTTCTTTATATATTTTGGAAATGTGCCCTCTTTTGGATGTGGGGTTGGTAAAGATCTTTTCCCATTCTGTAGGCTGTCCTATTGACAGTGCCCTTTAAAGTCTTACGGAAGCTTTTTAGTTTCATGAGGTCCCATTTATAAATTATTGATCTTAGTGCCTACACTATTGGTATTCCAGTCAGGAAGTTGTCTCCTGTGCCAATATATTTAAGGCTATTTCCCACTCTCTCTTCTGTCAGATTCAGTGCATCTGGATTTATGTTGAGGTCTTTGATCTACTTGGACTTGAGTTTTGTTCAAGGTGATAGATATGGATCTGTTTGCATTCTTCTACATGCTGACATCCAGTTAGACCAGCACCATTTGTTGAAGATGCTTTGTTTTTTCCATTGTATAATTTTGACTTCTTTGTCAAAAATCAAGAGTCCATAGGTATGTGGATTTACATCTGGGTCTTCGATTGGATTCCATTGATCATCTGTCTGTTTTTATGCCAATGCCATGTGGTTTTTACTACTATTGCTCTGTAGTATAGCTTAAATCAGGGATGGTGATAACTCTGGAAGTTCTTTGATTGTACAAGATGGTTTTAACTATCCTGAATTTTCTGTTTTTCCATATGAAGTTGAGTATTGTTCTTTTGAGGCCTATAAACAATTGTATAGGAATTTTAATGGGGATTGCATTGAATCTGTATATTCCTTTTGGTAAAATGATCATTATTCCTATGTTAATTCTACCAATCCATGAACATAGGAGATCATTCCATCTTCTGCTATCTTCTTCCATTTCTTTCTTCAAAGTCTTGAAGTTCTTGTCTTTCACTTGCTTGGTTAGTTACCCCAAGATAGTTTATATTATTTGTGGCTATTGTGAAGGGTGTTGTTTCCCTGATTTCTTTCTTGGCCCATTTATCATTTGTGTATAGGAGGGCTACTGATTGTTTTTTAGTTAATCTTGTATCCAGCCACTTCACTAAAGGTATTTATCAGTTGTAGGAGTTCCCTGGTAGAATTTTGGGGGTTGCTATGTATATTATCATATCATCTGCAAATAATGATACTTTGGCTTCTTCCTTTCCAATTTGTATCCCCTTGATGTCCTTTAGTTGTTTTATTGCTTTAGCTAGAATTTCAAGTACTCTGTTGAATAGATATGGAGAGAGAGGACAGGACAGCCTTGTCTTGTTCCTGAGTTTAGTGGAATCGCTTTGGGTTTCTCTCCATTTAATTTGATGTTGGCTATTGGCTTGCTGTATATTGCCTTTATTATGTATATCCCTTGTATCCTTGATCTCTCCAAGACTTTTATCATGAAGGGGTATTGGATTTTGTCAAAAGCTTTTTCAGTATCTGTTGAGATGATCATGTGATTTTTTTTTTCTTTCAGTTTGTTTATATGGTGGGTTAAATTGACAGATTTTCATATGTTAAACCATCCCTGCATCTCTGGGGTGGAGCCTACTTAATCATGGTGGATGATCTTTTTGCTGTATTCTTGGATTCTGTTTGTGAGTATTTTATTGAGTATTTTTGCATCATTGTTCATGCGGGAAATTAGTCTGTAATTCTATTTCTTTGTTGAGTCTTTGTGTGGTTTGGATATCAGGGTGACTAAGGCCTCATGAAAAGAATTTGACAATGTTCCTTCTGTTTCTATTTTGTGGAATAATTTGAGGAATATTGATATTAGGTCTTCTTTGAAAGTATGATAAAATTCTGTGCTAAAACCGTCTGGCCCTGGGCTCTTTTTTTTTGTTGGGAAACTTTTAATGACTGCTTCTTTTTCCTTAGGGGTTGTAGGTCTATTTAAACTGTTTATCTGATCTAGATTTAATTTTGGTATGTAATATCTATCAAGAAATTTGTCCATTTCTTTTAGATTTTTCAAGTTTTGTAGAGTACAGGTTTTGAAATATGACCTAATGATTGTCTGGATTTCCTCAGTGTCTGTTGCTAATATCCCTCTTTTCATTTCTGACCCATTAATTTGGATATTCTCTCTTTGTCTTTTAGTTTGGATAAGGCTCTATGTAAGCACCAGCTTGACTTCTCCATGTTCAATGAGTTGTGTAGGTATTGTCTTCAGCAATGGGGCTTTGCTGGCAGTTTGTGGAGTGCAGCTTGGCAACAGCCTGGATTTTTGGGGGGTTCCCATGGGCCAACAACTTAATTAGATGTAACCCAGTTCTGGAAGCTTCATTTGGTGACAAGAGATGTTCAGTTGGGACTCTGTCTTCCCCATTATTTTGTGATTTTATTGAGATCACTCTCATATATGTATGCATTTTAAGAAACTTCTGCTGTCTTAGATTTCTATACTCCTCCTCAGATGGCCCTTAATTTTAGCTGTCTCTCCCTGTATTCCCTCCCTCATCCATCTCTCCCCTCCACCTCCCCTTTTGATCCTCCTGTTTCAGCCCCCACCTCCCATCCATCTATAACTGCTTATTCTGTTTTGCTTTTCTAGGCAGATCTATCTGTCCCCTCCAGTCCTTTAGTTATCATTGACTAAACAGCTAATATCTACATATAAGCAAATACATAGCATATTTGTCTTTCTAGGTCTGGGATACCTCGTTCATGTTGATTTTTGTTTTTTCTTTTTCTGTATCCATTTACCTATGATTTTCATGTTTTCATTTTTTTTCAATGTCTGAGTAATATTTCATTGTGTAAATGTACCATACTTTCTTTATCCATATTTTAGTTGAGGGACATCTAAATTGTTTCCAGTGTCTAGCTATTATGAGTAGAGCAGCTATAAATATGCTTGAGGCAATGTCTCAGTGGTAGAATGAAGCATCCTTTGGGTACATTCCCAAGAGCAGTATAGCTGGATCTTGAGGTCCATCAATTCCATCTTCCGGAGGAAGCTCCACATTGACTTCCATAGTGGCTGTACAAGTTTGCACTCCCACCAGCAATGGAGGGATGTTCCCTTGGCTCCTCATTCTCACCAGCATAAGTTGTCACCTTTGTAATTGATCTTAGCCATTCTGACAGGTGAAAGATGAAATCGCAAAGTAGATTTGCATTTCCCTGATAGCTAATGATGTTGAACATTTCTTCCATTTGAATTTCCTCTTTTGAGAATTCTGTTTAGATCTGTACCCTGTTTTTTAAATTGGGTTATTTGTTTCCTTAGTATATTTATAATTTTAATTTTGAGTCCTTTAAATATTTTGGATATTAACCCTTTATTAGATATGTACCTGGTTTTAAAAAAACGAAAAAACTTTCCCCATTCTGTGGTCTTCCACTTTGTCCAAATGATGCTGTCTTTGCTGTACAGAAGCTTTTCTGTCTGCTAAGTCTAATTTACTAATTGTTGGTCTTCGTGCCTGTGCCAGTGAGCTCAGCATTGTTCCCACTTCCTCCTCTGTCGGATTCAGTGTGTCTGGGTGTGTGTTGACGTCTTCATCCAGTTAGAATGGAGTTTTGTGCAGGGTGCTAACTATATTCTACTTGGAATCTTCTGTATGCAGCCATCTGGTTTGACCAGCACCATTTGTTGAAGATGTCTTGTTTCCAGTGTCTGTTTCTGCCTTCTTTATCAAAATTCAGGTGTTCATAGGTGTATGGATTTATGTCTGGGTCTTTGGTTCTATTGCATTGATCAATGTGCCTGTTTTTGGCAAACTAGATGTTTTGTGTCGGGATTTTTTTTTTTTTAGATTTAACATTTTCTTTGACCAAAGTGTCCATTTCTTCTTCATGTCTTTAATGCCTGAAATTCTCTCTTCCTTCTCATATTCTGTTGGCGAGGCTTGCTCCTGAGGTTCCTGTTTGAGTATCTAAATTTTTCAGTTCCAGATTTCCATGAGTTTGAGTTTTCTTTATTAATTCCATTTTTATTTTCTTGTCTTGAATGGATCAGTGTTTGTTTGTGTTTTTGTAGGTTTCTTTTAAGGGGTTTGTTCCTTTCCACTTTGAGGACCTTTATCATACACTTAAAGGCTGGTTGAAGGTTTTGAGTTTTTGTTGTTGTTGTTTGGAGGGGTTGTTGTTTTGTTTGTTTGTTTGTTTTTCAAGACAGGGTTTCTCTGTGTAGCTTTGGAGCCTGTCCTGGAACTCACTCTGTAGCTCACAGAGATCCACCTGCCTCTGCCTCCCGTGTGCTGGGATTAAAGGCGTGCGCCACCACCGCTCGGCAAGGTTTCCAAGCTCAGGGTCTACTGTGCTAGAGTTGCTGGGGCTCTAGTGGAGACATTGTCCTGGCTGTTATTGATTGTGTTTTTCTACTGGTGTCTAGGTATCTGGGTTTGGGAAGATTGTAATTCTAGGTGCTGATATCTGGTCTTGTCTTTGTTGGGTGGGTATTTTGTTCCTTGGTTTCTGTTTCCTCTCTGATTCTTAGAAGAGTGTGGTGGCTGTGTGTTGCCAAGAGTCCTAATAGGTGTGACCACTGGGGGTTCCAGGTAAAATGTATTTCTAGGTATTGGGAGCTGACACTTAGGAATGGGGATTGGCTGACGGGGGGGGGGGTGGGGGGGTGGGGTGGGGCACTGAGAGGGGTCCACAGCAGGGAGGAAAGCAAGGCATCGCACCTGGGATCTGCTTAGTCCCCTGGGAATGGGAGCAGAGGTTTCTACATATTGGGAACTGACACTTAGATATGGAGGTAGGCTACAGGGGAACTAACAGCAAGGTCAGGATCTGCTTAGTCATCTGGGAATGGGGCAGACTTAGGATTGACGTGGAGGAATGGAGGAAGAGGGGAAGATCTTCAGTTAGCCTACGTACTTTCCTGCTGGTTCCCAGGGCGCGACTGCTGTGGTTGGAGGCTGGGATACAGCCTTGAGTGGGAGGAGGGAGGTTAGAAGGGAAGATCTGTATAATCCACTGGAGATGGGGAGGGTGTGGAAGGAGGCTGAGCAGGCAGTCTACAGAGCTGGGGGGAGACTTGGGTTGAGGGAGAGCTCCAGATCTGTAGTTAGCTTACTTGCTTCCCTGGCTGGAATCACAAATGGCTCCTGATTTACAATTTGAAGAGAAAAGCAGTTTCTATGGATTTTATAACATTATTTGTTGGATTTCATAGCATTATTAGTTCTTATAGCCCTCTTAATAATACTTGGTACATGGTATATATTCAGTAATGTTATGATAAACGTTAGCTGTCATTTTTAAACTATAGACACAACAGAAAAATACATTCAAATTATTGTTATTTTGCATTGTGGTAAGATGATGGTAATTGTTTCCTCAGAATGATATTTATTTTTGGATCATAATATATGATTTTCATAACGTAAGACTTTCAGAAAGAACCTCAGTTAACAAAATAGATCAATGTTTTTGATGTAAAGCCCAAAAGATTTTCCTATAAATTATAAACAACTTTCTCATTTAACTTACTACATCTGCATTATGTTTGTATCAGTACGGCAGGGGCAGGGAAAGATCCTAATTTTCTCTGTTTTAAATGATTGCTGCTCCTTGGCATCTACATCTGCTCCCCAACAGAGGACTGGAATAGAGAGGGATTGGTTTCAGATGATTCGAGTGTGCTGGGTATTCAAACATGGCATATAATTCCTTTCCCACATTTTATATTAAATTATTACATGATCAGGTAGAGTAAAATGAGGTATTGTAGGGATCCCTGTCTAAACAATAGAAATTTTCAATAATTTAGTACCTAATAAAATGAACAGAACCAGCCATTAAATGCCTTTTATTTTACAGGGAATTAGTGATGGTATTCCTCTATTAAAGGCCATCATCCCTAAAAATCAATCTCGTTCTTTTATGTCTCAAGGCAGCCCTGAGTTACTGGTAAGTTGATGTATACCTGTTTCATGTTGCTACGTCTGTATTCATTAGTTTACCAGAAATAGGAATGAATGTAAAAATATTTCCATTACATTCCTAAACTTCGAGTGTGTGTGTGTGTGTGTGTGTGTGTGTGTGTGTGTGTGTGTGTATGTGTTGGAGGGTGAGGGTGTGCACATGCATCTGGAGGTCAGGGGACAGCTTGTGCGAGCTGATTCTCTCCTTTCATGTGGGAGGAATTGAGTTTTAGTTCCCAGGATTGGCGGCAAACTTATGCTTCTAAGCTGTCTCATTGACCAATAATAAACTTTTGAAAAGAAAATTTTAGTATATTTTATGTGTGTGGATATTTGATGTGTACTATGTACACATGCCTGGTTCCTGCAGAGGTCAGAAGAGGGCATCAGATTTTCTGGAACTGGAGTTATAGATAATTATGAGCCACCAGGTGGGGGCCAGAATTCAAACCTTAAGTCCTCTGGAAAAGCAACCAGTGCTCTTAACTTCTGAGCCACCTTTCTAGCCCCTGAAAGAATATTTTTAAAATAATCAAGAAGGCTACAAGGATAGCTTCATGGTAGAACACCTGCCTAGCATGTGTGAGGTCCTAGATTTGATCTTTAGCATTACAAAAATAATGGAAAAATTTGTTACGAAAGTAATTTGATTAAATATAAAATATATCTTCTGTATATTTTGCTTTAATTATAACATTTATCTGGAAAAATAAATCCATGGAAATAGCTAGGAGCCTTATCACGATAACTGTACTAACAATAATAAGAACTAAATCAGGTCTTGTTAAGGTCTTCTTCTAGGGCATTTCAGTGAGTGTTTTACACAAATTTTTATTTAGCCTACCCAATAGCCCTGTGAAGTAGCACTATATGTTCCTTTTACAGATAAATTAAGTCCCAGAGAGCTGGCAAGTAGGAATCTGAGACCTTGGCACATGAACTAATCCTAGGTTTGTCTTATTCTAATTCTGTAACTTAAGTGTATAGAAGTGTGCTATAGCACAGTGAACAGTAGGGACTGCAGAATTAGATTGCTTTTTATAATGTATCTATTGTGCTTGATTAGAAAAAGAGTCTAGAAATACATACAGTAGTTAGTCCTGATAGTAGTTTTTAATGGTAAGATTCTGTAGTTTTCAACTCTAAAACCTGCACGCGCGTGCATGCGTGCGTGCGTGCGTGCGTGCGTGCGTGTGTGTGTTTAGGGGGAGGGGTGGGTTGGGGGATTGAGTTTGAGACAGGGTTTCTCTTTGTATAGCTCTGGAACTTGATTGGTAGACCAGGCTGGCCTTGAACTCACAGAGATCTACCTGCCTCTGCCTCCCAAGTGCTAGTAAAACCGTTGTTTTTTTTTAAGTTACCTGAATTGGGGCATGGTTAACGTGTTGTTTTATAATTGAAGGAGTAAAAAGTTTTTCACTCTTAAAATCAAGTACACACTAATACTGTTGTTTCAGGGACATTGTAATGGTTTGTCAACTCTCCTATTAGGTCTAAGTGATAGTTACGTCATATTCGTCATGGTAAAGGTAACCTCAGTTTCCTCTGAATGTTAACACTAATGCTAGTAACCTGAGAAGTTAAGATGAAGAGTAATTAGCTAAAGAAAACAACTCTTCTTACAGTAAGCTGTAAGTAGAATTTTCCACTTGAATTATTTAGGATTTGGTTTCATGTATCTTACACTGTTCTCCAAATGATAGATGTCAAAATCTGTGAGCATCTGGTTACTCTTAGCCACATTCTTTAATCTTTTATTTATTTGAGTTTTCATATGTTCTTTTTCAGGTAACAGTAAGCATGAATTATGTTATTGGAACCCATGGATGGCTACCTTATGACAGGAACATTTCTAACTACTTCACCTTCATCAAGGATCAAACTGTGACTAACCCGAAGTAAGTAATGGACAGCTAATGGGTTTTGTTGTTGTTGTTGTTGGAAGGTTTTTGTTTTTGTTTTTAGGTTTTAGTTTTTTTCCTGAGACTGGATTTCTCTGTTCTGGGGTCCGGCTGTCCTGGAACTCACTCTGTAGACCAGGCTGGCCTCGAACTTCCAGAGATCCACCTGCCTCTGCCCCCTGAGTGCTGGGATGAAAGGTGTGCACCACCACCGTCCAGCGATTCCTGTGTTTTTAAAGTAATGCTTTGAGACACCAATTTTCTCTTTTTTCTCACTTTGCCTCCCCTTCTCTCTGGTTTTAAGTTATAACCTGACAGTATTTGGCATTCAGACATTGCTAAATTCCCGTTATAACAAATATAGAATAAAATATTACATTGGAAATGGTAAATGGTCATATTATTTTTTACTACTTACAAATAATCTTTATTTGGGTTTTATGTTTTTAGGTATTGTCTCATTACGTAACTGTCCTGGAACTCACTCTGGAGACCAGTCTGGCCTCAAACTAACAGCAATTTTCATGCCTCCTGAGTGCTAGGGTTCAATACTGTACCATCTTCCTGTCTGAGAGATATCTTACTGTTGGTAATAGTCTAAGTGATCTCTTAATGAAAATTTTAAAATTCAATTGTGTTTACAGAGCTCAGCGAACTGTGAATGGTCCTTTTGCTCCAGGGCTGGAAATTACTTCCAAACTTTTTGTGGTGTCACATGATGCAAAGTTGCTCTTCAGTGCTGGACACTGGGATAATAGTATCCAAGTAATGTCACTTACCAAAGGCAAAATTGTCTCACATAACATCCGACATATAGGTAAGAATGAACTTTTCCACAAACCTGCTTCTTCTTCTGTGTTTTCAACTGTGTAGAAGTGGCACATGCTCCTGATATTGGGGGGTACATTCAAGCACCATATAAATTAAATATATTTTCATGTTACATTAGAAGATATTAAACCGAGTTTTATTAAGTTACATGGTAGACATAATGATTTTGTGGCTACATAATAAAAATTTGTCATCATATAATAATGATAAAGACATTATTAACCGGGAGGCAGAGGCAGGTGGAACTCTGTGAGTTTGAGGCCAGCCTGGGCTACCAAGTGAGTTCCAGGAAAGGCGCAAAGGTACACAGAGAAACTCTGTCTCGAAAAACCAAAAAAAAAAAAAAAAAAAAAAAAGACATTATTAACAGTAAAGTATGACAGATAAAATTGCTGAATATATATTAACCTGGTATATCTTAGTATTTCAGGCCTTGGTATAACAATAAAAGTTTTGACAGACGGCGGTGGTGCACGCCTTTAATCCCAGCACTCAGGAGGCAGAGTCAGGCGGATCTCTGTGAGTTCGAGGCCAGCCTGGTCTATAGAGCAAGATCCATGACAGGCACCAAAACTACACAGAGAAACAAAACAAAACAAAACAAATAATAGCAGTTTTTTTCTCAATAAACTTGTTAAATAAGGGTAATGGAGTCTGGTGCTAACTCTACTGGTGTTTTTTTGTTTTTATTTTGTTTAGATAACATTTTTTACATATCATTTTACATATTGACTGCTGTTGTCCCTACCTTCCCCATCATTCAGAAAGGGACAGGCCTCCCATGGGCTTGAACAAAGCATGGCACATCAAAGTTGAGACAGGACCCAGCTCCTCCCCTTGTGTCAAGGCTGAGTGAGATAGTTCAGCATGGGGAACAGGTTCCCAAAAGCCAGCTAAGCGCCAGGACAGGTCCTGATCTCACTGCTAGGAGACTTACAAACAGGCCAAAACTACACAACTGTCACACACACATGCAGAGGGCCTAGGTCAGTTCCATGCAGACTCCCTAACTGTTGGTCCAGAGTCCATGAGCTCCCACGAGCTCAGGTCAGCTATTTCTGTGGGTTACCCCACCATGACCCCCTGGCTCCTACAATCCCCCCTCCCTTTCTTCAAAAGACTCCTGGAGCACAGCCCAGTGTTTAGCTGTGGATCTCTGCATCTGCTTCCATCAGTTATCTCTGATGGAAGTCACCAATCTGATTACATCTACTGGTGATTTCTAAGGTATCACTTAGTGTAGCTGATTATGGAACTATTCTAGAAAATTGGAGGTGGGGGCATGGAGTTTTGTTTGTTTCTTTGTTTTCATTTTTGTTTTTTGAGACAGGGTTTCTCTGTGTAGCCCTGACTATCCTGGATCTCACTCACCCAGGCTGGCCTCAAAGTCACAAAGATCCAAGTGCTGGGATTAAAGGTGTGCACCACCACTGCCCAGTTGGAAACTGCTTATGTTACGAATTTGCAGCATAATATGTACTGTCTTTTGTATTTATTTATTTGTTTGTTTGTTTGTTGTATGTGTATGAGTGTTTTGTCTGCATATTTTTCTGTATATATGTATTGTCTTTTTATTATATGTGAATGAGTGTTTTGTCTGCATGTTTATCTGTATATATGTACTGTCTTTTCTACTTATTTATTTATTGTATGTGAATGAGTGTTTTGTCTGCATGTTTGTCTGTATACCACATGTGTGCAGCACCTGCTGAGTCTAAAGAGGTCAACAGATCCCCTGAGACTGGAGTTATAGATAGTTGTCAGCATTTATATAGGTGCTAGGAATCAAACCTAACTTCTCTGGAAGATAGGCCATAAAATATTAACTGCTATCTGTCAAGCCCCTGTACTGTTTTTTTAAGGATCCATTCCATAAGATAGCAATTTTCAATGGGAGGAGAATATGAATGGGGTGAGGGAGCAGAAAACATAGCTATGGGTCCATTCTCAGGTCTCTGATCCTCCACGATGCTAGCCACTATTAAACACGTAGCACATCACATCTCACCAGAATGAGTGGTCTCAGGGAAGTCTCTCCAGATGACTTCAACCCTGCAGATGTCCTGTTACTCTGGCCTGATGTTTTTTGTTACCTTTTAAATATTTTGTGTATGGGGGCGGGCACACACGCATGTGCACGTAGAAGTTAGAGGACTGCTTGCCGGCGTCTGTCTCTCCTGTGATGTGTGTCCAAAGGGACTAGTGCAGGTCCCCAGTCTCGGCAGAAGCTTCCTTCACGTGCTGAGCCATTTGCCAGCCTGCCTTAGTAATAATTTGAACATTAACTGAGATTGCCCTTAAAGTTCTGTTCTGTCAAAACAGACTCATTTTATTTTATTCTTTCTTCAAACAGACATTGTGACTTGCTTAGCTACAGATTACTGTGGAATACACTTGATTTCTGGTTCCAGGGACACTACATGTATGATATGGCAGATAACACAACAGGTAATAACACCTTTTATGTTCTTGGACTGGGATGACAGGTCTTTCTTTGGTAGTAAATGACATTTTGAAAGTTTTGTATTCTGTTTTCTGAGTTCTGACCTATTTGGAGCACCACTCTTTTCTAGCTTTGTTGTCTGATTCATGGCTTTCCTCTCTAGTAGTTACCAAAAGTGACTCATTGCCAACTTCTCTAGGACACTACTATGATAACATAATGACATTCCTCTATCCTTTCTGGTGGAACTGTAGAAGTTGCAGGTATTCTTCTCTCTGTTGTATTCTTATGACATTGGCTTAGAGAGGATTTTTTTAAATGCTTTCTAAGTTTTCTACCTTGTTAACAGGCTGTCTCACACCTCATTTTCTCTTCTGCCTCTTGTATTTATAATTACAATATTGATAGTTTTGGTGTTTTATAATACATCACCTATGACTCAGAAGAAAGCAAGTATTGTTTACCCAGTCAATTAATTTTTTTCTAGGCTCCCTATTCCTTTCCAATTACCTACTTTTATATGACTGCCAAAGTGTTTTTGCTTTAGTAACTAAATGTTTGTTTAGACAGATTCCTCTTTCATGCTTCCTTTACTTCAATTTTTTCCTCCGATTCTTTTAAATGAGCATTTATTTTTATTAGAACTTTTAGGCAGATGGTTCAGTAGATAAAGTTCTTGCTGCACAAGCATGAGGCCCTGGGTTCAGATCTTCAGCGTCCATGTAACCATAGGGCATATCAGTGTGCCTATAACTCTAGTACCGGGCAGGGGAGCAGATATAGGAGAATCCCAGCAGTTTAGGAGCTAGCCAGCATCGTGGAAATGATAAGCTCCAGGTTCAGTGAGAGATTGTCCTAAAAATTAAGGAAGAGAAGCGATTGAAGATATCATGACATCAGCCCCAGGTTTCCACACATGCATGCACAGCCCCCGCCATACACACGCATTACACATTTTCTCACACAAAACCTTCTTTTAAAATTCTGTAGTAGTCTTACTGAACTTAACTGGGCATGGTGAATGATCACAAACTCAAGGCCTGAGCCTTTTGTTGTTAATTTTTGAGATTCTAACTTAATTACACCATTTCTCCCTTTCCTTTCCTCTGTCCAAACCTTCCCATAAACCCCTCCCCATTATGCGTCATATTTCATGGCCTCTTTTTCATTAATCACTGTTGCATGTATGTATGTACTTGTATATACATACACATTCCTAATATAACCTGTCAAGTCCATATAATGTTACTTGTGTGTGTGTTTTAAGAATTGACTGTGCTGAACAACCAGTTGGTGTGCTCTTCCTGGGAAGGCCGTCTCTCCTCTCCCAGTTTTCCTCAGTTGCCTGTTGTTCTCTGTGTAGGGTTGAGACCCCATCTTTCCCATCCGATCTGGCATGTCCATTGGTGTCATCCTTGTTCGGCTCACGTGTGGGCAGTTGTTGTACTGGTAACATTTAATGGTGTAGCTTCTGTTATCACTAGGAGACACAGTCTCACAGCACACTGCCTGGTCCTCTGGCTCTTACACTCTTTTGCCCCATCTTCTGCAATGATCACTGAGCCTTAGGTGCGGGAGTTGTTTATAGATGTTTTCCTTGGGACTGGGCTCTACAACTCTGCATTTTGATTGGTTGTGGTTTTCTGGAGTAGTCTCTGTCTGTCACAAAGAGAAGTTTCCCTGATGATGGGTGAAGACTTATCTGTGAGTATAGGGACAAACGTTTATAGATTGTTGTTAGGGATCGTGCTGGTTTAGTTAGTGATTGTATATTCTCCTCCAATAACCATGGTAAGGCCTGGGCTTTATGATGACTCCAAGGCTAGTCTGATTTCCATAACAATACTTATCTAAAAAAGAACACAAAGAAAACTTTGTCTCAAAAAAAAAGGAAAGAAAAAGAAACATAAAAAAGAAATTTTATTTAATTAATATTAATTTCCTGGCCTGGAACTCACAGAGATCCGCCTGTCTCTGCCTCCCAAGTGCTGGGATTAAAGGCATGGGCCACCACCGCCCAGCCCATGTATTGACATTTTTATAATTATTTTTACACAGAAATACAAAACACCTTTTCATTATTTCTCTCATACCCTTTTAATGTCTTTGGATAACCCCTTAATCACTTTATTTCCATTTGTGATCTATACTATGCTATATTTACTTCTGAGTGTTTTAATTTTACTCCTATTTTGATACTTTTAGAATAATTTTCATTTCTTACTGACTTTTACTACTGTGAAGGAAAATTGTGCAGTGACATGATTGATTGATGTATTGTTACTCTTTTTTTGTTTCTCCAGACAGGATTTCTCTATGTAGTCCTGGCTGTCCTAGAACTCCCTCTGTAGACCAGGCTGGCCTCAAACTCATAGAGGTCCACCTGCCTCTGCCTCCAGAGTGCTGGGATTAAAGGCGTGAGCCAGCACCACCTGTGACGATGTAAGGTTATCTTATTTTCACTAACTTTACCACATTTTTAAACTCACGGTAATTGACATTTTTGGATTTTTTGACCCTAAGGTGGCTATACCATCATGTGATCTAGAAATAATGGTGACTTTCCCTGTTTTCCAACATATCATTTTATTTGCTTATTTTATTACATTACAGTGGAGGTAGAACATGATAGTGAGCGTGTCTAATTTTGATCGAAAGGGACTCCTCAGTTTTGCCGTTTGACAGTATTTGCTGTTGGTTTTCATCAGGGTTGCATTTTATCTTTAGTTGCCTACCTTTTTTATCTATATTTATATTTAGTTTTCTTCTACCTTTTGGTAACTTTTTAATTTTAATGAAATTTCACACTTACAGAAAAGTTGCAAAAATAATACATTTGTAGCTTTGTCTTAGTATCTTCAGTCTCTGTCCCATTTCAGTGCCCTTATTTTTCTAACTGATTTAAGTGTTGGAAGTACTTTCTAGTCCGTTGAGCACTTCTGTGTATGTCTTCCAAGAACAGAGAGTTTCTTCTTAAATTTTTTGTTATGATTATTTATTTACCTGTGTGTGGGTGATGTGCACATGCCATGGTGACTATGTGGAGGTCAAACAACTTTTAGGGATCAGTTCTCTTCTTCCACCATGGGTGGTTCTGGGGACCAAACTTAGGGCATCATGCTTGGTGGCAAGTACCTTTACCTACAGGTCCATCTTGATAGCCCTAAAAGTCATTCTTCCACCACAGTGCAGTTCCTAAAATGAGAATGCTTAACATTTGTACAGTGCTCTTACCTGACCCGCAGTGTATGTTCTCACTTTATCAGTGTTACCAGTAGTGTCCTCTAGAATTGTTTTTCTATAAGTACTTTCAGAGTTTCCTTTTTCTAAATGCAGTAAGTTACAAAATTTCTTAGATTTGAACTGCCTTGAATTCATATAAAACATTAATACTACTTATTTTTTTTATTTTTAGTACTACTTATTTTTATTGATACCACATTTTGCTGTTGTATTTTATTTGCTAATACTATAAGTTTTTTTAAACAAGGCCTCGCTTTTTTCTGTATTCTTAAATAAAAGATTGATTTTTGTTTTATCATTACCATGTTTAATATTTGAAAATGCAACCTTTTTTTTAAATGAATTTAATGTTTCTTCTTTCACTTGAATTGTAAAGTTTTCTGTTACTTTAATTACTTGATACAGGAGTGATTTTATTTGTAAATATTAAGTATATAGGGGAAATCACATGTATCTCAGGGAGTAGAATTTACAGGCGAATTTGTGTGTAATATAGAAACAGAGGTTCTAGACAGACTTACCTAAAATAAATATGAATAAAACAATATGACACATAACTGACATTCCTTTGAATATAGAATAAATGTAAACAAGGCAGTTTTAATGACAAAGGCCTTCTAGAGAAATTTTCTTCAATAAATTTGTATTATTAGCCTGCAGTTTCAGCCTGTATGGAAGCTGAGGCAGGAGCATCACAAAGTCAAGGCTTGCCTGACTACAGAGTGATCGTTTAAAGTCAAACTGAGTAACTTAGTAATATACTTATGTTTCAAAAATCATTTTTTAAAGACTGAGGACATAGCTCAGTGTTACAGCATCTGCATAGCATGCCTAAAGTCCTAATGAATGTTTAAAGCATCGTTAGTGATGGTGCACAATTAGATTTCTAGCAAGAGGATTGCTGGACAGCCAGCCAGGCTATGTGAAAACAGCTCCAGACTCAGTGAGAGACCCTGTCTGTCTCAAGGGAGTAAGGCTACTGTGCATGCATACATACGAAATTAAGAAAAAGGATGATTGCTATAGAAGTTAAAGCCAGGAGCTAGAGATGTGGCTCAGTGATTGACACTTACTGCTGCTTTTCCAGAGGACCCAGGTTTGATTCCCAGCACTCCTATCAGACTGCTCATAGTGCCTGTAACTCTGGCTCCAGGGATCGGGTGCCATCCTCTGACCTCCACAGGCATGCTCACAAGACACACACATATATATAAATAAAATAATAATAAAAATTAAAGGCAAATCAGAATAAATATAATTGAGCTCCCTAAAGTACAGACTCCAGGACAGTGGTTCTCAACCTACCTAATTCTGAAACCCTTTAATACAGTTCCTCATGTTGTGGTGACCCCCAACCATGAAATTATTGCTACTTCATAACTGTAATTTTGCCACTGTTACGAATTGTAATATCTGATATCTGATATGCGATTCCCAAAGGGGTTGTGACCCCACAGATTGAGAACTGCTGCTCTAAGAAGTATTCATGTATATAAAATGTTTATTTGAATTTAAGGAAGAATAAATTTGTAGATTAAAAGGGCAAATATCTTGGAAAAATTAATCTAAGAAGTCAGCATTGATACCATTTCATTTAAGTCTTGGGCTGAGTATTAGTGTGAGTGAACTCAGTGGTTCTAACTACCTGTCATACTACTTTGTTAAGAGGAAGTTTGAATACAGTATAAACTTGGTTACAAAAAAAAACAAAAACAAGAGGCTTGGGAGCAGAGGGAACAAATAGCAAGACATCATTTCACCTTTATTTTCTTTTTAATTTTAGGGAGGCTCTCCTGTGGGCTTAGCGTCTAAGCCTTTTCAGATCCTTTACGGACACACGGATGAGATACTGAGTGTGGGCATCAGCACTGAGCTTGACATGGCAGTGTCGGGGTCAAGGGTAAGATTGCACCGTGAAGAAACAATGTTTATCTATAAATTGAGTAACAATGTTTATATTTGAAAAGTTGTTTATGGAAATAGAACTTTTTAATATTTATTGTACGCATTGTTAAAGTAGAGTAATACAGAAAGAATAAACTTAAAAGAGGCTGTGTTGTATTTGGGGATCTTACTGGCTTACTAGTTAAGGAAGATGGCACTCTACAAGATACAATACTACTTACAATTCAAGATTAGGGTGTTACCTAAAGCATGTAAGTCCTTTATGGGATAATTATCTCCTCAGTTTCTTTCCCACTTTTCTTTATCCAGCCACTTTGCCCTTTCTTTTTTGTTTGGTGTTTTTCATTCTCTGGCATTTCCTGTGTGTAGGACGGCACTGTGATTATACATACCATTCAGAAAGGTCAATACATGAGGACGTTACGACCGCCTTGTGAGAGTTCTCTGTTCCTGACCATTCCCGGTTTGGCCATATCTTGGGAAGGACACATTGTCATCTATTCCAGCTTGGAAGAAAAGTCCTCCCTCAAGGTATGTAGCACTTCTTTGCAGTAGGTGCAGGCCATCACTCATGTCTCCCTCTCCCCGCCACTGCAGAGGCAGCTTGAGTAAGGAAATTCCTATGGCGTAATTGTTCTTTCTCACTGTTAGATAAACTTCTGCTACAGTCTCGTCCTCATATTTTATTTTATTTTATTTCAGAGATTTCTTTTGGCCTAATATTATATATGGTTTCAAACGTAATATCTTATAGCTAAGGATCTAACTTGGTTGGTAGACTGCTTGCCTTACAAGCCTGGAGCCCTAAGTTAAACCCCCAACCCCACGTACATAGCAATTTAAAAGCATTTTTTCTAAATATATTTTAGTTTTTCAAGACAAGGTTTCTCTGTGTAGCCCTGGCTGTCCTGGAACTCACTCTGTAGACCAGGCTGGACTCAAACTTAGAGATCTGCCTGCCTCTGCCTCCTGGGTGCTGGGATGAAAGGTGTGCACCACCACCGCCCAGCAAAAAACCTAATTTTTGATATGAGGAATGTCATGAGCTTTAAGTAGCAGTGATAGCCAGCATAAGTTCTTTTGTGGGTAAGTCAGTGTAGAAATAAACTTGAACTCTATATATTCATTTCCTTTTAGTAATAAAGCTTTTAAGTATCAGGAGCATCTTTTTTAGGAATGTGGAATATTTTTGGACTGGAGAATATTTTAACTCTTTTATTTAACTCTTAGTTGTTTTCCATGGCAATATGACTTGAAGTCAATCTGATATTGTCTGTATCCTTTTTCTTTAAATACAGCCATGTTTTTGTTCCAAAAATCTTACTAATTATGTTAGTTTTAACTGACAATTTAAAAACTCAGCTTTTATTCAAAATCCTTAAAGTTTCCTAACTCTTTATAGGATAAGAACATGTTACATGTGTTTTCTGTAAATGGAAGGTATCTGGGGTCTCAAGTCCTGAATGAGCAAATATCAGACATGTGCATAATTGGAGAACATGTCATCACTGGCAGCTTACAAGGGTTCCTGTCTGTAAGAGAGCTTCACGGGTAAGAAATTAAAATGTTCAAACTGTCTGAAGAAGAGGTAGCAGTAGGGGCTGGGAAGGTGGTTCAGTGGTGACAGTGCTTGCTCTGTAATATGAAGATGTGGGTTCACACACACACACACACACACACACACACACACACACACACACACACAAGCACAGTCATAATGTGAGCAGCTTACAATTTCAGAGGTTCAGTCCATTATCATCATGGCAGGGAGCATGGCAGTGTGCAGGCAGACATGGTGCTGGGGGAGTAGCTGAGAGTCCTTGCAGGCAAGAAGAAGTTGACTGAGATACTGGGTGGTGTCCTGAGCATAGGAAACCTCAAAGCCCATCCCCCACAGTGACACATTTCCTCCAACAAGGCCATACCCATTCCAGGAAAGCCACATCTCCTAGTAGCGCCACTCCCTGTGAGATTATGGGGGCCAATTACATTCAAACTACCACAGTGATCTTGTCTCATGAAAGATGGAAGGTGAGAGCAGACACCTGATGTTGTCTTCTGAACTCCATGTGTGCACCAGGCATGCACACACTTGCAAGTCACACACACAAAAGAGGCAGCAGTGTTCTGAGCATGCTGGACTATACCTGTAATATCAGCATTTGGAACTCATTACCTATTCCAATGATATCTTTCCTTTTTTAAATCATCCTCGTTTTAAGAGTCTTCTAACAAGAAGATTTGCAAATTAAAAAAACCAGTGGACTCTTAGTTCATATATATATATATACACTTATACATTGGATTCTCTACTTTCTAATCATGAAATAACCACAGGCATTTATTATAATAGACTATCAGACAAAACAAATAGACCTGTTTTATTAACCTCAAAGATTCACACACATGCACTTTCTTTTGGGTCTTTTTACTCACCTTTCACTTATCAGTTGACATAAGAAAAGCATTTAATGAAAGCTTATATTCTCAGTATTGTGGTGTTTAATAATTGACCTTGAAGGGTTGAAGACTCTTTAGAAGTTGCCAGTCAAGTTGGCACATTCAGGAGGATTATGCGTTCAAAGTCAGCCTATCCTGCATAGCAACACCCTATCTCAAACAACAACAAAAAAAAGGAAGTAATGTATGCTGAAGACTAAGAATTGCTAGGATCTGCATAATCAGAGGAGACTTGTTGAAGAGTTAATAGGATTTGAAGTGGAGATGAACTTAGGGAAATTATGAGAAATTGAACTACAGTAGGGGATATGGTAGTGTATGCCTATAAATCTGACATCCGTAAAGTTGGGATGCAGAGCTAGATAATGAAGTTACCTTCCGTGTATAACCTGTGCGTCCATCCTCTATGCATATAACTATGTCTGGTTTTTATCTCTTCTAGTTTGAATCTCAGCGTCACTCCATTAGCCATGCGATTACCTATCCACTGTGTTTCTGTAACCAAAGAGTACAGCCACATTCTTGTAGGCTTAGAAGATGGCAAATTGATTGTAGTCGGTGTTGGCAAGCCAGCCGAGGTAAAATTCAGCATCATGGATTCCTCCTTACTATTATGGGCTCTTTTGGTCCTTTATTCTAGCTGATTCAGAAGTCTCCATTATGATAAACTGAAACATAAATTTGACTTTTCAGAAAGAGCCAAAGTATAAAGTTGTTAATCAGTAGTGTTCATACTATGATAAAATTGAAAGCATGATTGTGGATTGGTATCACTGTGTGAATAAGAAAATTATTTTACTCCAAATCAAGACTCAAGAGTACTGTGCAGATTTGAGGCATAAAAGCTCTTATAGAAAATAAAATACAGGTTCTAACAGTAAGACTAATTTGATTTAATAAATACCAAGCATGACTATATAAAGGCATCATTTTTTTTATCTAGAACTACAAATATCTTGTATCCACATCCTTATTCTCAGTGAGTTTATTATAACGATAAATTTTCTTGGTTAATAGTCTTTCATAGATCTGACATTTGTTCCTCAGAAAACCTAATGGCTGTACTCCAGGTAACTTAGTGCTTCTCCCAGAAAACTTAGTATAGAATTAAATTAGTCATTGCATGTTTTTTTAGACACTCTTAGCTTTTTCTGAGAAATGTAATATGGTATCTGTAGGTGTTTCTTCAAGAGAAGAAATTAGTTGGGTGTGGTAGTGCATACCGGTAATCCCAGTGCTTGGGAGACAGAGGCAGGAGAATCACCACAATTTGGGGGCCAGACTGGTCTACATAGTAAGTTCTAGGCAAGCCAGGCCTATATAGCAAAGTCACTCTGAAAACAACCCCAGGAAAAGGCTGGAGAGATGACACAGCAGCCCAGCATTTGCTGCTCTGCAGGAAGCAGGGGCTCAGTTTCAAGTACTCATAGCACCTCACAACCATCTGTCACTCCAGCTCTAAGGAAACCCACACCCCTTCTGACCTTCACAGGCACCAGACATGCATGTGGTGCACATGCAGGCAAGATACTCATTTACATAAAATAAATATTTAAAAAGAGAGTGAAAACATTTAAACATGTTTTCATTCAACATTGAGTTTAGTCATATTTTCCTGAATTGCACCCATCT
This sequence comes from Peromyscus eremicus, assembly GCF_949786415.1. Classification (NCBI taxonomy): domain Eukaryota; kingdom Metazoa; phylum Chordata; class Mammalia; order Rodentia; family Cricetidae; genus Peromyscus; species Peromyscus eremicus. The sequence goes on along the minus strand of NC_081429.1, from coordinate 50,305,535 downwards.
TTCTCCTGCTAGTGTGATAATTACATAAAATTCTGCTCACACTTTACTCTTTGAGTACACACCTGTAATCCCTGCTAGTTGGGAGGCTAAGGCCGAAGAATCACAAGTTAAAGGTCTGTGTGCCTACAGGGTGAGCTCAGGGTCAGGCCAAGCAACTAGTGAGACTTTATGTCAAAAAGTACGAAGATGGCTTGGATATAGCTCTGTGCTCTAGAGTCTTTGCCTAACAAGAGGAAGCCTTGAGTTCAGTCTCTTGTACTGCAGTAAATAAGTAGCTTTCGTTATTAATTAAGAATCTTTTAACATGTTAGTGATTTTGCTACCAAAACCTGTTCTGCACTTTACAAACTCAGTGTCAGATATATTGATTTTATGTATCGTAGTTTTTCCTTAACATCTGTTCATTTCTCTGTATTACCTTGAACAGATGCGTTCGGGTCAGCTTTCTCGAAAATTGTGGGGATCTAGCAAGCGGCTCAGCCAGATTTCAGCTGGAGAAACCGAATATAATACTCAAGATCTGAAGTGATTGTTATTTCCACCTTGTGTGATGGAGGCCGGAGCTTCATGTACTGCTTTGTAACTTTAGCTACATCGCTCTACTCTCTGAAAGTCTGAAGTGTTTTAATCCTAAAAATAATTAAGGATCACCACAGTTTGATATCTGTGAAGGTGTAGGTGGAGCTGGACTTTATGGCACATGCCTGTAATGCTAACATTTGAGAGGCTGAGGCAGGTGGATCTAAAGTTCAAGGACAGCCTGGGCTACATAGCAAGGCTTATCCCAAAAATTCAATAAATAAAGAGTAAAAATAAAGTTGTAGATTGTACGAAAGCCGTTTTAAAAGTTTCATCAACAATGAATCAAGTTTTGTTAAGTAGTAGTGAAATTGAATTGAGAAAATGTATTTGATTACATTTGGTAACCCATTCCTAAATCATTCAATCCATTTTTGAAAACAAACTTCTAATATTATATATTGAGATTGAATTCCCTTAATCTAAGTAGCAAAATTGAAGACATTTCCAATAAAGTAGTACAGACAATGGAGAGTTGAGAGATGTGGCTTTTCATGTATTCTTTAGATAATCATTTTCCTGTTTACTTGCCATGATGTTAAAAACATAACCTTTTAGGCATTTGTTGTACAATTGAGTTTTCAAAAGTTGCAAGTCTGCACAATTGGATTAAATATAAATATTGAAATAATACATTAGTTTATTTCCCTACCCCTACTATTTAACATATTATTAATAAAATTATTTAATTGCATTATTATCCTTAAGTAACAGAAATTGAACAGGAAAAAGAAAAACTAGAGATAATTTCTACAAGTGTATTTCATTAATAGTTTATTTAAGCAGAAATGCTAATTGTGGCTGTGGCCAGCCAGTCCTTTGAGTAACATCTGCAGCACAGTTGACATCTGTGAAGTTCAGTATTTTGTAAATTTGTCTTTGTTAAGCAAAAACTGTGCTCTCTTTGTAATTAATCACTTTTACCCTGATGATCATGAGTTGTTGTCGGTAATGTTCTAAAGGTCCTGAAAGATGGGGTGGGACTTCATGATCCAGAGTAGTGGTGTAGGTAAAGTAAGCTGTCTACTGCTTGTCATAGACCCTCGTCAGGATGAGAGCCATTGTGTTAGAGTTTGTTAAATAGTGCTTTATATTTAACGTTTGAAGTAAAAAAGCTGACTGATTTAATTTGGAATTCTAAGTAATTGTTATTTGTTTTTGCAAAATTGACTTCGGAGTTAGGTCAGAGAAGTTTTACAGCTACCAGTATTGGTAATCTGAGATTCCACAGGCTTTGGGGAGGATTTGTGAATCTCTGAAGTTGTACAGAAATTTGTATGTTGAGGCTATTTTCAGGAAAGACTATTGCATGGCTTTCTTAAAATGATCTATGGGCAACAACAAATGACTTTATAATGGTAGCCTTTCAGAATTATATTCTTTTCTATTCTGCTGCTCATACATTTCCTTATACCTAACTGTCTTTTCAGTTGAATCCTGAAGAAATTTTGATTTTCCATTTTTCTTTCTCCTGTTGACCATAGTATCCAGTGGTCTTTTTTCTTTATACTCCCATAAATAAGTTTTAAAAAATTTAGATGTAAAAGATTATGTTTAGAAAAATCTTCCAATATTTTGATTTCTTGTGGGTCAGGATTAGTAAAACACTGCAAAATCACTTTCTGTTTAATCAGTTAAAATTATCTGATTCAGGAAAAAATAGCTATGTTTTAGACAAATAACACTAAAATCAACTGGTACAAAAGTAGAATTTGTGTAAATATATTTCCTTTTTGAAAGACTTCAAGAATTTGTTGGAAGTCTCACAAGTCAGTAGAGGGGATTATGGTATATGAAACATCTCTTCCTTTTGTTTCCCCACCCCACACTCAGGTGCTACAGCCATGGTGCCGTCGGGGCCATCTATTCTCCATAAACATTTTAAGGGAGTTCAAGTCAGAACCAACATGATTGGGTGATTTTTTTTTTTTCTTGGTTTTTGGGGTTTTCGAGACAGGGTTGCTCTGGGTAGTCTTGGCTGTCCTGGAACTCACCCTGTAGATCAGACTGGCCTCAAACTCATAAAGATCCTCCTGCCTCTGCTTGGATTAAAGGTGTGCACCACCACTGCTGGGCAGTGATTAGTTTTCAGTGCATAGTAGAACGCTTGCCTACATTGTTCGAGAGCCTGGGTTTACTTCCTAGCATGGGCAAGAGAGGCAGAGAAAATAGACAGATGCTAACTGACTCTAAATCAAGACTTGGTAAGGGTTTCTTTTTGGCAGTTTATCCACAAATTCCTTGTTCTTGAAACCACTTAATACTGGATTTAGAAATTATTTTATTTATTTAAGAATCACAAAAACTTTGATAATCTGAGAAAAGCAATCCTAAATATATGGTGTTTGACTGTGCTACTTTTTAGTGGGAAACTGAACAAGCATTATTTCTTTTATAACATAAATATGAAGCCTTATTCAGTTTCATAGAGGTCTGGCCCAGACAAGTGTTAGATGTTAAAAGGAGACTTATTCCTGATAATTATTTTCAGATTTAGAAATACCAGCAATATTCTTGAAGAATGAACTTTTTGTTTTGTTTTGTTGTTTTTTGTTTGTTTGTTTGTTTGTTTTTCAAGACAGGTTTCTCAGTATAGCTCTGGCTGTCCAGGAACTCACTCTGTAGACCAGGCTGGCCTCGAACTCAGAGATTTGCCTGACTCTGCCTCCTGAGTGCTGAGATTAAAAGTGTGCACCACCACCACCCAGCCAAGAATGAACTTTTGTGTTAATTAAAATAAGCAAATCTAGTGGAACTATTATCTGGTAGTATATTTCTCATGTAAACAGTAGATCCATGAAATTAAAAGTCGCTAGATAATGTCACTGGGAAGATAAACTTTTACAGAGTGGAGTGTAGATGTTATCCGTAGAGATTTCTATAGTGTATAGTGGAAGAAATTATTAGAATGGATTGATAGCTGGATATTTTAGTTAATGAGTATAAAAATCTCAAGTTGGCTACTGTTGGTGTCAATTCATCTTTTCAGAACTTTTCATCTGCTTTTGTTTCTTGATAGTGGTGACCATGAATATTAAAATCTCAGCATCCTGGTAATGAGAGATTTATACTAAGATAATGTTCTTAACTTTGGAAAGTGAGGTCAGAAGTTATTTTGCTGTTGTTGCTGGTGGTGATGGTGTGTGTGTTTGTCTGTGTGTGTACATATGTGTACAATCACTATATGTAATCAAGAGAATAAAACAGTGTAATATATAACTCCCCCCCCCCCCCAGTCAGTATTCTGTCATTACTTAGGTAAAGTTGAAGAACAGGAAGTCAGGGAACTGCAGAAATAAAGATGAGCATTAAGTCTTTGTAGCCAGTGTTGCCTGTGAAGGAAGTTTCTATCACTTTCCTTAAGTCACAGTGCATCCTGCTGTGGGAGAAGAGTGTCTGCAGTCAGAGCTGGTCTCTGTCCTTGTGATGTATGTGGGTTATTCTTCACAGAGCTGACACTGAAATGCTGCATTCTCCCAAAGGAGTAAGCATGCCCGCAGAATTAGAATTTAGATGTGAAAACTGACTCTTAATTCGTCGTCTTTCTATTCCTTTTCAAACATGCTAAGAAAGTGAAATTGAGTGTCAATTTTTGTTTAGTGATGATAGAGGCATGGCATTTGTCTGTAAGTACAACATTATTTTTACTAAAGATATCTCTAAGGAAAGCTTTTCATTGAATTTTAAGAGGTTAGTTCCTTTAAAATATTTGTTTGTAAAATAAATAGCATCATCTTTGCCTCCTTTCCAATAAAAACATGTGAGTAGGCCAGCCTGGTGTACAGAGCTAGTTCCAGGACAGCCAGAGCTGTTACACAAAGAAACCCTATCTTGAAAAACCAAAAAAACCAACCAAACAAAACTATGTGAGTCCTTTTACTGAATTGGGTATGATCAAAGTTTTAGATGCATAATACCATGTGTCTGGGATGTGTGTGTCTAAAGGTGTTCTCACTTATCACATCCCTAAACACATTTTCTTAATCCCATCTTTGCTGTGTTTGAGTGGTATGTACAAAACGAAATGTATTATTTTTACTTGTTATTTTCATTTGTCATCTAGACCCAAACCTTGATGTAAGTGTTCTATCTCTATCAAACTATTGTTTCCCAATAACTGAGCATTCTTAAACATCTTTACCATTGGCAGCATGGACTCATTCTCAGTACTTTTCCGTGTGTGTGTGTGTGTGTGTGTGTGTGTGTGTGTGTGTGTGTGTGTATCATGTACGTAGCATTGGGTTTGTTTGAGATGATCCCATATAGACATTATTCTGAAGAATTTCCTCAGAGTGCTTTTCCTGGTGGCATTAGACAACAATACAGTGTTATCAGCCTTTAATATTATTTACATATTCATATATTACTTACATAATTTAAACAAAGCATTTCCTATGCCAGTGGTTATCTGCAACCCCAGCCCAGTATGTTTATTGTCTTTGTTTCATGTGGACAGAGCCACTGTATTTCCTTTTCATTCTTGAAGAGTTCATTAATCCTACCATGAACTCTCTTTAGACCTTTCATATTTGAAAATCATAATTAACATTTACTCCAATAACATTGTCTGTTTGCTAATAGTAGTTCCTAATGCCTATCAGTCAATATTTCCCACACTGATAAAGATTAAAATTTTCTCCAGTGTTGGGGATTGAACTCAGGGCCTTGTGCATGTTAGGCAAGAATAAAAAACATTAGTAATCAGTGCTAAAAGAACAACAGAATCAGATATCTTGTAGCATTGAAGTTGTATGTAGCTGAAAGTTTTTCTGTGCTCGCTGGCACCAAGGTCCCACAGCCACTTATAAAATTCCTGTGTCTTGCCTGGTCCTGCAACTGTTCAGACCCAAGTAAACACACAGAGGCTTATATTATTTTTAAGATATGGCCATGGCAGGCTTCTTGCTAGCTAGCTCTTATATCTGTATCTATAAATCTATACTTTGCCATGTGGCTCATGGCTTATCGGTATCTTTACATCTTGCTTCTTGTGGTGGCAGCTGGCAGTGTCTCCTTGCCTCTCCTTTCTCTTCCTGTCTGTTTTGATTTCCTGCCTGCCTCTAAGCTGCCTTGCATAGGCCAAACAGCTTCATTTATCAACCAGTCAGAGCAACACATATTCACAGCACACAGAAAGACATCCACAGCAGTTGTAATGAGTAGAGTTCTCCCACTATGAAAGCACTGGGTAAATTCTCCTAAATACTTTTGATGATGTGTGCAGGTATGCCTCTGTATAGGATATTCTTTATCTTTTCATAGGTTTTTAGACTTGGGCTAGGGATGTATCTTAGTGATGGAACGCTTTCATGTGAAGCCCTAGGTTTGGGGTTCCGGGTAGGCTTCTTTACCCCAGCACTGGGACAGCATAGGACCTCACACGTAGGAGGAGGGTTCTACCACTGACATCTGCACCCTCAGTTCAGAGCATGGCTCCTAATCTAAGGTCGCAGATCAGACTTGTCTGTAGGGATTAATAAATAGGCTATTCCTTGGTACTACTTGGGTTTTTCACTGGTTTTAATCAATCCCAGGTCTCAAAAATTTTATGTATGTATATATAATGTATATAAGTAAATATGTACCTAAATTGCAGATACATTTTTATTTGTTGAAAATCATGTGACCATCTTGGAATATAGGATTTATATCTCTTCTCTGCCTTTTGGCTGCCATGAAGTATATAATATAAAAATTATGTGGTTTTATTTATTATAAAAAACCTCATGTAAAAATGGCCACATTATCAACTGAAGTTCTTTTGGCTATCATAGTTATTCATTAGGCAGGTTTTCTTAGACTAGTGTCTTTACTGACACCACACAGAAGAAATTTCTAAACACACTGCAAGATTTGGACACATGAAGATAATTCTTTTAGTGTCAAATAAAAAGACACAAATTCAGTGGTATATATCTTTCCATAATGTATAAAGCAAGATGAAAGTCACAGATTCAATATTCTTTTCTCTATGATACAGTTTTCATGTTAACCTGGAAAATACATATTTTGCATATATTAGCATAACAATAGCCAAATTTCATCATTTGAGAAATTAGGCAATGTAGTACATGCACATGGTTTCAGTTACTTGGGAGACTGAGATGGACAGATCACCTGGGCCGGGAAGTTCAGGATCAGCCTGGACAATGTAGTAAGACCTCCATTTCAGAAATGAGTAAATAATTTTCATTAATGTTTCAAAGTTGACTGTTGAAGAAGTGCTGCTGCTGTGTGTTTCCTTCATAATGGCTTCCTAGTAACTTTCATGGAATAGTTACAACGTGAGTCACTGCTTTATAGTGCTGTGGTAAATTAGCAATGTAACATGAGACTGAGAACAGTGAGGATTTAGCTGAGATTGAAATACAAACTATTTTTAAAAGAAATCTTGCCAGGCAGTGGTGGCGACTCAGAGACAGGCAGATCTCAGTGAATTTGAGGCCAGCCTAGTCTACAGAGCAAGTTCCAGGACAGCCAGTGCTGTTATATAGAGGGTCCTTGTCTCGGAAAACAAAAAACAAAAAAAAAGAAGTCTTATTCCAATTAAGATTTTATTTAAATAATAATATTCTGTTGACCTTATATTAAAATTACAGGCTCTCTGTTAGTGTAGTTAAGTTGAGAATTAGGCTTTAATGTTCCTTTTTTTTCCTTGTTTTTGTTTTTGGGACAGATTCTCACTATGCAGCCTTGGCTGGCCTGGAAGTACCTATGTCAACTAGGTTGGTCTCAAACTCAGATCCATCTGCCTCTGCCTCCCAAGTCCTGAGATTTTCAAGAATATACATAATTATTTTGCTCCTCAGAAGTAATTCTGGCAGGGAGATATCAGTAGTTTAATTTAATTGAAAATAGCTTAAACTCGTATTATATTGGAACTAAAGAAAAGAATTTTTGGAAGTTTAAATGTTTTGTTAGGTAATCCCTAATGACTTGCATATAGTTTTATACTCTTTCCAAAATTATGGTATGTTACAGTGACTTTTTTTTTTAATTTTTTTTAAGACAGGGTTTCTCTATGTAGCTCTGGCTGTCCTGGAACATGCTCTGTAGACCAGGCTGGCCTTGAACTCACAGAGATCCACCTGTCTTTGCCTCCAGAGTGCTGGGATTAAAGGCGTGAACTACCACCGCCAGCTTACAATGACTCATATTGCTAAAGGCCTTTTACATTTTGGACACTTTTTCTCCTATTCTGCCTTTTACTTCTCATAGACTGTGCTTCATAAACATCACCACAAGCTTTTTATATGTAGTTACTGCTACTTAAAGTCAGCTTTACATAAGAAAACTTTTAGGAAGTTGCGTGACTTTCTGCCAGATTCTTTTACAGGATGAACTTCCCTTTCTCCATCTGTTTGCTTTTGTACAGTTGGAGGAAAAAAAAAATATCAAAAAGCACTCAGATCTCTGGATAGCCATTTTCTATCAAATTCATTGTTAAATTAAGACAAAATTAACAAACATTTGATGAGTTTGACAGTTTTTCTGGGACTCAGATTAATTAGAAGCATTTCAGATTTAACAAGGTGACAGTTTCTTGATTATGTAAATATACACTAGTTCAGAAGAGTTAGCTGAATATTCAAAATGACTTGTTTAAAAACAAAGTACTTAGTAGCTGAGTATACTGGTACATCTGTAATCCTGATGCAGGAGTATTGCCTCAAGTTTGTGGCCTACCCTAGGCTATAGAATGAAGTCAGTCTCTGTGTGTGTGTGTGTGTGTGTGTGTGTGTGTGTGTGTGTGTGTGTGTGTCTGTCCCCTACCACAAAACCTTAGAAATTGTGCTGCTAGTTACTATTTAAGGAGTCGTGTATTTATCTTAAAATGTCCCCTTTCTTTTTCTCCACTGGAATTGGTTGAATGAACAAAAAGTAATAATAAGCCTCTTTATGTTGAATTATTGATTTGTAAACTGTGACTCATTGAGTTTTTGTTCAAAGGGGTTCAAAGTTGAGAAAAGCAAATTTTAGACTTTATAAGGATGTAAATAACTTTAATTAGCATTCTGATAACAAAATTACTGTTTGGTGCAATTGATTCTTTCTGCTTTCATTCTGAATTTAAATATACAAGATGTATTTGTTTTGTCATATAAATATTTTTAAGAACTTCGGTGAATGTATATGAGTTAATGCTTGATTTGTTTCTGTATAGTATGATCAAAAACAATTGAAAGTTCTGCACTTTGTTAGTCCCTTGGAAATTTATATTCTAATGTTTTTAAGAATGTACGTTTATTTTGTACATAATAAATTAGCTTTGTATATGACAGTGGGTTTGAATCAAATAAAAAGATGGTATTACTTTTGTCATTTGGTTGCGGTTCATGGAGTGTGACCAGAATTTGCTGTGCCTGCTCAGTTTTTTGAGTAGACAAAGAACTGAACGCAGTAGTTAGTAAACAGAAAACCAGGAACTATTTGTTTCTCAGAAGGGAATCTCCTGTGATCTGCACAAGGTGAGTATTAATGTTATTTCATCAGGCTCTGTTATTCACAAAGACTTTGATTTTAAATCATCCCAAAAAACATTGTTCCAGTGTTTTCTCAATAAGCAGTCATCCTAAATTTTCATGTTTTGTTAACCAGATAATGGATACAGTTTTTTAAAAGTTTCACTTTCATAATACAAATATTTTATACATTAGCCTTTTAATTTTATCCACCTAACCCTTAAACCCTGGACTTTAAACCTGATGGACAGGTGTTCTGCTCTTGAGCTACACTCCCAGCCTTCCTTCGCGCATCAGCTTTGTGACGGCCGCGTGACAAATGCCTCAGTTTCACAACAGTAGTGAACAATAACTTCAGGACTGTGAGCTGGTCACAATACTACATTTTAGGAATGGTTCTTTACCAGAATTAGAAACTTTCTGCACGAATTCATCAAGAATCCTAAATTAGTGTGCAAAGCCAGGCTAATGACAAGATTAGTCAAAACTGCCCTTTTTTCAATCCATAAGACTTTATCAGGCATCAGATAAATGTTTTCAAATGGTAATAAAACTTACATTTTCTTGTCATTTAACATCACATCAGTTAACTGTAAATAGAGGCAGATCTCTGTCCTGTACACCCCCCCCCACCTCCCGCGGTCGCTTCCCAAATTACCATACAGAGGCTTATATTATAAGTGCTTGGCTGATGGCTCAGGCTTATTACTAGCTAGCTCTTAACATCTAAATTAACCCATTTCTATTTACCTATGCATCGACACATGGCCCGTGACTTACTGGTCCTTTGGCATCTTGCTCCTTGGGCAGCTGGCTGGCTGGCATCTGCCTGGACTCCACCCTTCTTCATCTTCGTCTTCAGTTTGATTGTACCACCTGACTTTATTCTGCCTTGCCATTGGCCAGATGGCTTTATTATCAACCAATGAGAGCAACACATAGTCACAGCGTACAGAAGGACCATCCCATTGCAGTTAACAAAGTCATAATTTTGTGCTTTGGGGCTTATTTCTCAAAAAAATTGCAAAAAAAAACAAAAACAAAAACAAATGATGCTGTTGCTATAACAATGCCCCATCTTATTATTTATTTTAAAAAGAACTGAATCCTGGCAATCGTGGCGCACACCTTTAATCCCAGTATTTGGGAGGCAGAGGCAGATGGATCTCTGTGAGCTGAAGCCAGCCTGATCTACAGATCTAGTTTAAGGATAGCCAGGGCTGTTACACAGGGAAACCCTGTCTCACATTTAAAAACAAAACAAACAAACAAACAAAAAAACCAAAAAAAAAAAAAAAAACCTCGAGAGTTGGCTCAGCAGTTAAGAATACTTGTTGCTCTTACAGAGGACCCAAGTTCAATTCCCTACACCCAAATAGTGACTCACAACCATCAGTAACTCCAATCCCAAGGGGTCTGATGCCCTCTTCCAGGCATGCACATGCACTCATACACATAAAATAATAACATACATTTTTTTCAGAAAGATTTCTCGGAGCCTGTAGTGATACCAACCAGTACACAGGGTGGTTGTTGAATCCTGGTTTAACGACATTGACGGGGCTGGGGAGATGACTCGGTAGGTAGAGCACGTCCGACTGGAGTTGGGATCCCTAGCACCAGGTAGGCTGGCAGTGGGCCTGTGATGCCAGCTCTGGGGAGTGCAGAGACAAAAGGGTCTCAGAGCAAACTGACAAGCTAGACTAGCCAAATAGGTGGACTCTGGATTCAGTTGTGAGCAACTGCCTCAGTGAATAGAGTGATTGAGGAAGGCTGTTAACATCACACACACACACACACACACACACACACACACACGAACATGCAGCCTTACACACATGAATGTGTGCTCACACATAAAAAGAAAACATTCATTCAATCATAAATACATAAACTAATTGGAAGAAATCCTCTTCAATATACTGTGTTTCCAATAGGATTTTATTTAATTTTTTTAGTTTTGACTTTTGTTTTTGTGTGTCACAATCTCACACTTTAGTCCAAGGTAGCCTGGACTTCACTCATAGTAATCCTGCCTCAACCTTTTGTGTGCCAGATTACTGGTGTGAACCACTTTTGGCTTATCATTTTACTTAGGTATAATATCTAATTCTATATAATTTCAGGACATTGAGTTAATAATCAATTGTGATATTTTGACCCCAAAGAAATAATTCATATTGATTTTAAATATTTTGAATTTTAAAATATTTAAGAACTTAATTTTTTAAATATTTAAAATTTTTTAGGAGTTTTAAACACCTAAGAATTTAGAATCACAAAAATGAAAACTTTCTGCTGTTGTAGACTTGAGATAGGTCTCACCACATGGCCCAAGATAACAGAGGACTCACATAGGCTGGCCTTGAACCTCTGGCAACCCTCCTGCCTCTGACTCCTGAGTGCTGGTATTATGGCTCTGTAACGTATTTTTTAAATTCAGTGTGAGTGTGTACTGAAGCATGTAAACAAGTTCTCAAGGGGGAAAGCCATGTCTGTGTTAAGGGTTTACAAGGGTGAGCGATCAGAACTTTGTAACTGTGGACAACTGGAATGGTGCAGACGCAGAGTCGAAATTATCTCAGGCCATGTTCAGTCTCCTGAGTTGCCCACCCTTGTGCCCACCCAGGACCTTTTCAACTAGGTAAATTAAGTGAAACCTGTGTTGTCCCAGGAGCCTCCAACCCAAAGGCTAAGATGACATCAGAAACTAGTGGTCTCCCCAGCTTTGCAGTAACTAGTTGTCTTAATTTTCTGTTGCTGTGACAAAGCACCAGGATCAAAAGCAACTCATAAAAGGAAGCATTTAATTGGACTTATGGTTTCAGAGGGTTAGAGTCCATGATGGCAGAGAGAAGGCATGGCAGCAGAAATAGCTGAGAGCTCACAGAGGCAGAGAGAACTAATTGGGAATGGGTGGGGCTGGCTGCTTTTGAAATCACAGAATTCAACTCCAGTAAGGCAACACCTTCTAATCCTTCCCAGACCCACCAACAAGGGGCCACATATTCAAACAATGGCCTGTGGAGACCACTGGTGGTGTTTTTTACTCTTTTTCTCTTTTGGCTCTTTAGGGGGCATACCACCCAGTTCCCAAAGAAATACACACACAGAGGCTTACTCTTATGAATGCCTGGCCTTAGCTTGGCTTGTTTCTAGCCAGTTTTTCTTAAATTGTCCCATCTACCTTTGTCAGTAACCATTATCATGAGCTATTGCAGGCTACAGGATTATGCAGTAAGAATTCAGTTGTCATTTACAAGGTCAACCCATGAGAACCAAGGGTTCTGGTGGAGGATTAAGCCAAGACATAAGATGTGTTAGAGTTACTGCCTTTTGAATGAATTGGCTGTTTCTTGTTGTAGACTTCTTGTGCAATTACAGCTATGGTATCTCCCCATTACCATGCATTTTCATAAAATGTGTATATATAATCTCGTGATTACATCTCAATTCGTGGATGGTCAGGAAGATGACTTTTATCTGTATAATTTTGATATATAGAAAATATACTAGGAGATGCTTCATACCCAGATCTATTGTCTCACGAGACTGTAGACTCTTAAAGCCTGCTTTGTTCCTTTTCCTCAGACTAACAAAAATAACAATCTCACCTCAGTCTAACACAAACTGCATGCATTTAGCTCATTTTTACTTCAGAGCAAGTTCAAACTAGACTAAAGGCCTTTGTAAATAGATGGGTAAAAGCACTTGCTGTACAAGCCGGATGACTTTCAGTCCCCAGAAATCATGGTAGAAGGAAAAAACTTGAAAATTGTCCTTTGACATCCACTTGCTCACCATTCATGTGGGCAACTACAATCTCCCTCCATCTCTCTCTCTCTCTCTCTCTCTCTCTCTCTCTCTCTCTCTCTCTCTCACACACACACACACACACACACACACACACGAGGTTGGAGTAAAAGAACCTATGATTGCTGATGGCCAGCCATCAAGAGAAATCTTAGCTAAGAAAACCAACAAAGCTTGTGGATTTACTGTTATTCAATAAATTTTGACACAATGTAAAGATACAGACATACATGTTTCTGATTCCGACAGGCTCACAATTTGAATCATTACCATATTTAAATTCTTCTTTATAAAAGAGGCAAAACTTGTGAAAGTATGCTATATATGGTTATTAAGCTAATTTTAAAGCCTTAAAACACAGAAAGAAGTGGTAGATATCTACTTGTCTCTGGCATTATGTGGTGCTGGGAACACACTCAGAACTGTATGCTAAAGTGCTCCACCACTGATCTATATTCATTCTCATGGTTTTAGACGACTCCATTTCTGAACCATTGTGCCTTGCCTCTGTGGATACAGTTCAGAGGGCATCAGGCTAGGAGATAGTTTAGGACTGAAAAATCTTGAGGGGCTCAGATACCTAGCAGGTACAGGCATGGTTTTGATCCCTGACACTGGGAAGGGTGAGGTCCAGATGCCATGGGAGATTGGTTCCTAAAGTTATTGATTTATGGCTACATTGTGCAGTTCAAATTTTTTTTTTCTGGTGTTGATCCAGACCATCATTTTGATGGGAAATAAAAACAAACCCTTGAAGCATTCAGGGCAGTTTTAAATACATTCAGAGAGTTAAAAGTACAACTTTTGCTGTGTGTGGTGATACATGCTTATAATTCCAGCTACTTTCAAACTAAGGCAAGATCATGGTTTGTGTGAGTTTTGCAACTCTGGGGAAAGGTATCCTGACTACTTGGGTCGTCAGGTGACACCTTGAGCTGCTGAGACAGCTCAGCCCTGAAAGGTGAGGTATCCCGGATACCTGGAGCTGCTAGGACAGCTCTGCCCTGGAGGTATCCCGGATACCTGGAGCTGCTTAGGACAGCTCTGACTGGAGCTGCAATGAGACAGCTCAGTACCTGCAGGAAAAGCATTCTGACTGCTCCGGAGAGTCAGGCCTGGAGCTGCTAGGACAGCTCAGCAGGGAAAGTTATCCTGTTTGGAGTCAGGCTGTACCTGTGTGGTGGGGGATGGTCTCCCTGAAGGATATAGCAATCCTGCTCCTCTCCTAGAGAGTCACTACAGCTGAGCTTTACTCAGCACCCACTTAAGGGGGCTTCCTAGCAGAGCTCTGTTTCTCTGGCCTAAGATGTTGCTTTTTGCTTCACTCTGCAAAAGAGGAAACCCCTGCAGAAATGTAGCAATCTCCTCCTGCTCCAAAGAAAAGTGTTACTTTTTCAGCTCCCCCTTGCTCTGTCCACTATGGGATGTCTCAGCAAGGCTCTTCTGTTCAGCTCCCCCTTGCTCAATCCACTGAGGGACATCTCAGCAAGGATCTTCTGTTCAGCTCCTCTTTGCTCTGCTATGGGACGTCTCAGCAAGGTTCTTCTCTGCGCCAGTGAATGAAGATTTTCACACCCAAAACTCTGAGAAGGAGATTTATTTGGGAAGGAGTAGTCCAGGAAGAGTAGCTGCCTCTACCAGGGTGGAGAGAACAGCCCACAACTAACTGACCAGGCAGGGCAGTTTATATAGGATGTCTTGGGGGCGAAGTCAACCAGGGATTGGTTAGTTTCTCTGCCTAGGCATTGGTCCAATTAGTGGGCTAGGGGCAGAAATGGCCCTGATTTCAGAGCCAAACTGTGTTTCTTTCACTGGCCTTTCTTGGCTTTTTGACACTAATTCTAAGGCCAGGACATATTTCTTTCACTGACTGATTCTAGGGACCAAGAGTGTTTCTTTGGTACTGGTTTCAGAGTCACGGCATGTTTCCTTGGTTCTTTCTTTCCCTGGTTCTGGGCTCCAGGGCCAGGGTACTACTTTCCTGCTCTGTGATTGGTTGGTTTCACAGGTCAGTTGGCCAGGGGCAGAGATGGCTCTGATCTCACTGAGTTTCTTTAGCCAACCCCTTTTTCCTACAGTTTGAGGCCAGCTTGAGCAACATAGACAACTTTGTCTCAAAACAGGAACAAAAAAAAAAGTGATTTCCACCAAATGAAATCTTGGGTAGCAGTATTTGTCACAAACTTCAAAGATGTGGCATTTTCAATGAGGTTCCTGTTTAAGCAGTCATCATTTATTTATTATAGGAGCTCTAAATGCAATCCAGGATGATTTCTCTTGCCAAATTGCCATCTGACACTTTGATATTCAAGCTATAAAATCTATACATTGTTTTAGGACGCTTTCAGTAAATGTGTGCCAATAGATTGCAGATTTTGCCTTACGTTAATCCATGTAAAAAACTTCTGAAATAAAATAGAAGGATCTTAAGGTACAGTAATGCTGATCAAGTAATGCTTGAAATGCTGAAGTACACAGCACTCTGTGCTTTCCATAGGACATCCAGTATTATCATACTTCTGACAACTCTGGGGTTGATTTGATTTTTCAATGATTTGATTTGATGAGGCAGAGTCTCAGGTCATCAGGTAATCCAGGAACCTCCTTGAGCGCTGGGATTACAACTGTGTGACACCACGTTGCTGGAGAATGAAGCCAGGACTTGGTGTACACTAGGAGAGCACTCCACCAACCCATCTACCTCCCCAGCCTCCAGTTTTCAGCTTTATGTAGAAGACAGGGCTTGGAAAATTCAAGGAATTTACTGCAAATCAGAGTTAACAGCCAGAAGTCCTACCCTACCCATAGTCTGCCACGGTGGCACAAGCCTCTAATTCTTGCCCTAGAAAGGCTAGAGGCTGGAAGATTCTCTGTCAGTTCCAGGGCAGCCTGGTCTACATAGTTTCAAGCTAGGCAGGGCTACACAGTGATACCCTGTCTCAAAACAAAAACAGCCACAACCACATTTACTAGAATGTTTTTCGAGAAATAAGGAGCATCTAGCGGTCCGTAACTCTTCAGCCACGCAGGGGTCCAGTTTGGATTGGCCTGGGTCACGAGTCTCACTCCAGTGTCGGCATGACGACCATCCCCGAGACGGCTTTCTGCAAAGCGCCCGGTTTCTGCAAAGCGCCCGGTTTCTGCAAAGCGCCTGGTTTCTGCAAACCGCCCCTAGACACACCCGAGTGGGACACTGGCCTAGAGGTTTCCGTGTTGACTCCTGAGCCATGGCCGGGGCAGGGCAGGGGTGACGCCCCGTGCGGGCGGCTGGGCGGGCGGGGCGGGGCGAGCGCGGCTCCCATTCGCCGGCCGCCGAACCGACTCCCCAGCCGCGGCGCCGCCGCCTGCCGAGCGCAGGGCCCGGGACCGCGCCGCGGGCGGAAGCATGCTGGACTTCGCCATCTTCGCCGTCACCTTCCTGCTGGCGCTGGTGGCAGCCGTGCTGTACCTCTACCCGGTAACCGCCGACTCGGGGCTCGGGGGGTGCGCCTGCGCCTGCGCCGCGCGGACCTGGGCCCGAGGGGGAGCGCTGGCGGGAGGGGCACGTGGCACCGCCCCGCAGGGCCTGCCCCGTGCGCATGCGCGCCCCGCCAGCGCCCGGCCCGCCCTGCCCGGGGACCGGGGACCCGGGAGCGGGATTGTGGTTGTCCTGGGCGGCCCCGCGTACCCCACTCGGCGCTGCTGTCTTTCTTGTGGGGGGCCTTTTGCGGTCCTGACGCCCTCAAACCGCAGTCCCGTTGGCTACGGCATCCGGGGAGGGACTCCTGGCCATCTTTCCCCAGCGGCCCCCTGCATCTGTCCCTGCTGCATCCTTGTTGGAGTGGGCGAGGCCGTGCTCGCCGGGATGCTCGCTAGGGCGAGGGCCGTAGGCAGCCACCCCCATTCCTCCCCACACCCCGGGTCTCCCAGACTTTGTCCTCCTGTCCTTTTCAGAGGGGAGGTTCTCAAAACTCCGGAGTTAGTGGTCAAGGGCCATCCTTAAATCATAAGGCGTCGCGTATACCAGAAATCCCGGCCCTGGGGAGGTGGCGGTAGGAGGATGGGAGCTCAGAGCCCACCTTGGACTCCATCAAACCCTGTCTCAACCCCCTCCCACCCCAAATGTGCACAAAGTTCGGAGGATTTACGGAAAAGTGGAAAGGTAGTGAACAGCCCCAGGTAGATTGATTACTGGCGGTGGAAATGCCCCTTAGAAGCGTCTGTCCAGAGCTGGTGAATGGATTAGGCTAATGCCGAAAACAAATTCCTGGACTCAGGAGAAACAAAACGTGGATATGAAGAAGGCGAGAGAGCAAACTGTGTCCTAGCAAGCGAGATCCGTGTGGGTAGAGCCGATTTAAAACCAGACAGGGAGGGTGGACGGATGTAAACGGCGGAGAGGCCGTTTTAAGGACTTTCAATGTTCTGCTGGAGGGTTTCAATAGGCAAGTGGCAGTTTTAGTTTAAAGAAAAGCTGGGAATGATGTCTTTCTTCGGCCTATAATCCTAGCACTTGGGAGGTAGAGGCAGGAGAGTGTGAAGGTTTTCCTCCAATCCAGAGCCAAGACCAGCCTAGATCACATGAGACCTTGATTTAAATGTTAAGTTTTATATACTAGAAACGATGGAGTTTCTGTAATAACATGGAAGAGAACATGTCTTGAATTCATTCCTTTTACCTAAGTGCAAATCTTCGAATCAAGGAATTTTCAGATTTAAAAGAGTAATTTGGGAGCTGTGCATGCAGCCACTCAGAGCTCAGGTGGGAGGTCCTTGAGTTTGGAACCACCTTGGGCAAAGTAGTGAGATCCCACTTCAGAACAACCCTGATTTTATTAGGTAAGTTTTATGAGAACCATTCTGGCTACTGTGTTAAGAATGGACCATAATTATGGGGCTGAGGCAAGGATAGGAGCAGAGAGCAGTTGGAAAGATAGAGTATTTTGGTGAGAGATGGTGTTAGCTTGGACCCCAGGTGGCACTGGAAAGAACCACAACTTCCTGACCATAAAGCCAGTGAAACTGGATATAAAATGAGAGCCTAAGAGACTCTGGAAGAAAAACACCCTTTTTTTTTTTTTTTTTTTTTTTTTTTTTTTCTCTCCTAGTAGATTAGATGGGAGAATGGATTTGACCCCAGGGAAAGTGAAGATTTTGTGTAGTTTTTATTTTGGTGAGAGTTAGTGAGGTTTCATAGGGATCAGAAGTTTGGTATGATTAAGCCAGGTTTGAGACGCCTGTTAGACATCTGTGTAGAATATTATTTTAAGGTGTGTTACTTTTTGTTTATGCACTGTAACAGTTGTTTAATGATGGAGAGATGTGTTTGATTAAATAAAATTCACCTGCGGTCAGGAGGCTGAGTCAGCAATTAGCTGACAGGAAGTGGTAGGGAGGGGCCAGGTGGAGAAATTGTGTGTGTGTGTGTGTGTGTGTGTGTGTGTGTGTGTGTGTGTGTGTGTGTTTGGTTTTTCGAGACAGGGTTTCTCTGTGTAGCTTTGGAGCCTGTCTTGGAACTCACTCTGTAGCCCAGGCTGGCCTCGGACTCACAGAGATCCGCCTGCCTCTACCTCCCGAGTGCTGGGATTAAAGGTGTGCGCTGCCACTGCTTTGGAGAAGGGTTTATAAGGAGGGGCGAGGAGAAGCATGGGGGCTTTTTGGAGGATGAGAGCAAGGAGGTGAGCTACTTGCTATTCAGCCTCGGAAGAGCAGAATTCCACCTTAACCATTGAATCTTGAGTTCTTTGGAGGGAGAGGGGTTTAGTGAAGTTCCCTTTGTAACTTTGTGAGAGCCGGAGTTTGAGGGAACAGATTTCCCTCCAGCGACAGCCCTTGTGGCCTAACCGCTGCTGGTAGCGGTGGAGTTGCAGTTGCTGATTCGGACAGCTGTGGCTTAAACGGCAGCAACCATTAAATAAAAGGACAACAGACATCAAGGACTCAGTCTTGAGTTTTAAGGTAAAAGATGAGACTAGAGAGAGTTTGGGACTGCCAGTGTATAGATTATATTTAAACTAGGAAATTGTTGCAGTCTCCTGGGGAACTGAGGTATGGCAGAGAAGAGGTCCAGGGTCTCAGCCCTGAACTTGCTGTACATAGAGGCTGAAGAAGGAATTGGGGTAGGGCAGAACGGGGCTGCAAAGAATCCCGAGGACTGGCAGCCAGATCAAAGAAAGGCAAAGAATAATCAGTTAAGTCAAATGTGGCAAAATGTGCCAAGGAGGCTCAGGTGTGAGAATTTAATAATACTGGTAATCAGAGATGAGCAGTTCCAGTGGAAGGATGGGATGATGACCTGACCATGGTGAACTGGTCAGCGGATGATGGTGATGACCTGATCATAGTGGACTGGTCAGCGGAATGATGGGGATGACCTGACCATAGTGGACTGGTCAGTGGAATGATGGGGATGACCTGACCATAGTGGACTGGTCAGCGGAATGATGGGGATGACCTGACCATAGTGGACGGGTCAGTGGATGATGGTGATGACCTGACCGTAGTGGATGGTCAGTGGAATGATGGTGATGACCTGACCGTAGTGGATGGTCAGTGGAATGATGGTGATGACCTGACCATGGTGAACTGGTCAGTGGAATGGTGATGACCTGACTGTAGTGAACTGGTCAGTGGAATGGTGATGACCTGACTGTAGTGAACTGGTCAGTGGAATGATGGGATAATGACCTGACCGTAGTGGACGGGTCAGTGGAATGATGATGACCTGACCGTAGTGTATTGAAAGGTACTTAAGTATGCTTAATTCTCAAGAGTTTTGCAATGTAGGGTGCTTTTTGTGTGGAGTGGGAAGTAAGTAGAAGGAATCTTTCCACGTGGGAGAAACTACATGTTTACGTGTGAAGTTAGGAGGGGAAATCACCTTGTAAGAAACAGAATTGTCGAAGGTGTTTTTTGCAGGTATAGTGGGATACGGAACTATAATTGGGAGCTAGACCGTTCATCCACAGTGCTGGAAGGGAAGAGAGACTGTAAGAAAGTGAGCCAGCGTGGTGGCTCAGAATCTGTTGTTTTCATTCAGTACAGTGGCTGCATCTTAAGCAACTACTGTCCCAGCCAGCAATTGTAACTCGGCAGCTACCAGCAGTGGTTCCTCTCACAGGTCACAGCCAGGCAGGAATTCTGTGCCCTCAGGCACTGGCTGTATCATGGTGCTAAAGGGAATTTTATCTAAATCTCTATCCTCGTGTAGAACTCAGGATTCAAAGGTTGGGGTGAAATCCTGCTAGCTCAGAGAGGCTGAATAGCAAGTAGCTCACCTTCTCTCTTGCTCACATCTCCTGAAAAAGGGGCCGTCCTCCTGCTCAGCCCCCACTTAGGAACCCTACAACATTTAGTTCCTCCCTACCACTTCCTGTCAGCTAACTGCTGACTCAGCCTCCTGCTCGCAGGTTAATTTTATTTCATCAAACAAATGTAGCACATGTTTGCATTGTTAACAGAGGCAGCAGGAACAAATGTAACACACTTTTACACAGTTAAAATAATATTCCACAACAGTTAATAGCACCTGCTGCTCTTGCAGAAGACCCAGGGTCAGTTTCCAGCACGCTCATGGAGTGGGGGTGGGGCATGATTGCTAGCAACTCCAGTTCAGGATCTGAGACCCTCTTTTGGCCACTGAGGGCACTGCATATATGTGGCGCACATACAGACAAGACACACATACACATTAATACAAATAAAATTTGAGAAGAAAGAATATAAAGAAACAGATGTAGGTGGGTAAGTACTGTTAGTACGCCTTTCCCCCCCACAAAGACAAAGAAGCAGAATTATTGCTCTTTGGTGAAGACAGGACGCTGAAGAGAGACATGAAATGGTGTCCACCACCCCAGCTGTTCTCCGACTCTGGGATCTCAGAGTCTGCTCCCAAGTAAAGTGTAGTCAGAGAATGGGCGAAGACAGAAGATTCATAAAGGATCCACACGCAGACTGTCTGTTGTTGATTCAAATCTAACAGAATAACAGCACAAGAGAGGAAAGACTTACATTCCAAAATTTCAGTCCGGGCTCGTCTGGCTTTGAGGCCTGAGGCGAGGCAGACACCACAGGGACTGGGCGAGGTGGAGGAAGGCTGTTCGCCACTGGGCAGTCAGGAGGCAGAGAGCAGTGAGGGAGAGGGGAAGAAAGGGGCCCAGAGCACACACCTGGTGGCTTTCCTGTAACTAGGCCTCAACGCCTAATAATTCATTCAGCCCTGAAGAGTGGTTTGTATCCCCAGTAAAACGTGAGAAACCTAGCTTTCCATTTCTGAGTGGTTATCAGTTGGAGATAACTTTGGGGTTTGGGATGGGAGTTTGTGTCCACTTCTCTCAGCACAGACCCCATCTGGCAAAGAAGACCCATGCTGGCCTCGTGCATGCGCCCACCTGTGGGGGCCCACAGAGGCTCCCTAGTAAGGCCTTACTCAAGGTCGGAAAGTCTGAGCTTGCTTTTACCCAGCAGGGCTGCATAATAGGATGATTTGGCCGAGGGCGTGGTTACTAGGTGTTTTGAAGGGTCTACACTTGTTGGTACTTTGTACCTCGACCTTGAAAGGGGGAGGTCCTTTGCCCCTCCCCTTGCTCATGTAGGAAAAGCCCATCATGATTAAACTCGGTGCAACATGGTATTGTGGCCCTCCACAGGATAGCCCTCCCGAAGTTGTCCTGTGTCTCTGTCTTTTCTCTCCTACTATGTCTATATTTCTATCTAATACTTCCTCATTCCTCACTCCTCCCCCCCCAAGAACCCCTCGGCAGGTTGGAGCTGGTCTCCTACACCCACCCATCCCTGTGAGTTCGTTTGTTTGTTGGTCCTGTTGTGTTTAGAAGGTCTTGTGTTCTTGGTTTCTTCCATCCTCTCTCTGGCTCGTACAATCTTTCTGTTACCTCGTCCACAAGATTCCCTGGACCTGAGAGGAGGGGTTTGATGAAGACATACCATTTAGGACTGAGTGTTCCAAGGTCTCTCACTCTCTCTGCATTGTCCAGGCTGCGGGTCTCTGTGTCTGTTCCCGTCTACTGCAGGAGGAGGCTTCTCTGATGATGGCTGAGCAAGGCACCGATCTATGAGTGTAGCAGAATGTCATTAGGAACCATTTCATTTTTGCGTTTCTTTAGCAGAACAGTTGTATTTGGCTTTCCCTAGGTCCCAGGCCTATCTAGTCTCAAGTTCTTGACCTGTGTTGGGCATGGGTTCCACTCCATGGAGTGGGCCTTAAGTCCAGTCAGATATTGGTTAGTGACTCCCACAAGCTTTGTGCCGTTATTGAACTAGCGCATCTTGCTGGCAGGTCATCATCGTAGGTCGAGGGGTTTGTGGCTGGTTTGGTGTTTCCCTGGCTTTGGTAGCATGCCGAGTACCTTCCAGTTCCATGAACACTAGTCTGGGGATAAAGGCTAGGTGAGCACCAGCTTGACTTCTCCATGTTCAGTGAGTTGTACAGATGTTGTCTTCAGCAAGAGATCCTTGTGATCAGTTTGTGGAGAGAAACCAATAGCCTTGGGCAACAGCCTGGGTTGTTTGGGGGTTCCCATGGGACCCCTTTGGCCAACAACGCAATTAGATGTAACCGAATCCCGGTACTGGCAGCTTCCTTTAGTGATGAGAGATGTCCATTTGGGGCGCTCTCTCCCCTGTTACTTTGAGATTTCTTTTAATCCTCTTCATCTGTCTGTATATTGTAGGAAGCTTCCACTGTCTTAGGTTTCTATGACACCTCAGATGGCCCTTAATTTTAGCTGTCTTTCCTCCTACTCCCTCCCCACTTCCCCCTCCCACTCCCTGCTTGACCCTCCCATTCCAGTCGCCCCACCCACCGTAACTATTTATTCATTTCCCCTTCCTAGAGAGACCCATCCCTCCCCCTAGTCCCTTACTCTGTACCTGATCTCTACGGTGCTATGGACCGTAGCTTGCTTATTGAAAACTTAACCGCTGACATCCACATATAAGTGAATACATACTAGGTTTGTCTTTCTGGGTCTGGGTGACCTCACTCAGGATATTTTTTTTTCCTAGCTTCATCCATTTACCTATGAATTTCATGATTTTGTATTTTTAGTGGCTGAGTAATATTCCACTGTGTAAATGTAGCACATTTTCTTTACCCATCTATCTGTTGACAGACATCTAGGCTATTTGCAGTTTCTGGCTGTAATGAATAGATGGACATGGTTCAGCAAGTGTCTTTGAAGTAGTGTAGCTGGACCTTGAGGTAGATCAATCCCCAGCTTTCTGAGGAGCCTTCACATTGATTTCTGTGCCGATTTATACTCCACTTATTCCCCATTCTCCCCAGCATGAGCTGTCGTTTGTCTTCTTGATCTTGGCCATTCTGACAGGCATAAAATGAAATCTCAAAGCTGTTTTGATTTGCGTTTCCCTGATGACTAAGGATGTTGAACATTTCTTTAAGTGTTTCCCAACCATTTGTGTTTCCTCTTTGGAGAATTCTCCTTTTAGATCTGTACCCCATTTTTAAATTGGGTTATTTGTTTTCTTTATATCTAGTTTTTTGATCCTTTATATACTTTAGATATTATCACTCTATCAGATATGTAGTTGGTAAAATCTTTTCCCATTCTGCAGCCTGCCACCTTGTCAGAGTGATGGTGTCCTTGGCCGTATAGAAGCTTTTCGACTTCATGAGTCCCATTTATTAATTGTTGATCTTAGTGCCTGTGTTAACTGTGTTCTGGTCACAAAGTCTTCCTGTGCCAATGAGTTCGAGACTATTCCACACACTCACTGCCCCCCCCCCCCCCAGCTGAAGACCGAACCCAACCCCCCTCCCCCAATCCACCCCACACTTTTTCTTCTATCAGGTTCTGTGTATCTCTGGTTTTATGTTGAGGTCTTTGATCCATTTGGAGTTGAGTTTTGTGCATGGTGATAAGTATGGATCTAAACCAGCACCATTTGTTGAAGATGCTGTCTTTTTTTTTTTCCAGTGTGTGTTTCTGGCTTCTTTATCAAAAGATCAGATGTCCATGAGTGTGTGTTATGTCTGGATCTTCAATTCTATTCCATTGATCAATATGTCTGTTTTTGTATCAATACTATGTGGTTTTTATTACTATAGCTCTGTGGTACAACTTGAAATCGGGGATGGTGATACCTCCAGCAGTTCTTTTATTATTCAGGATTGTTTTAGATATCCTGGGTTTTTTGTTTTTCCACATGAAGCTGAAGATTGTCCTTTCAAAAATGTGTGAAGAACTGTGTTGGAATTTTGGTGAGGAGATTGCATTGAATCTGTAGATTGCTTTTGGTAAGATTGCCATTTTGACTATGTTAATCCTGCTGATCCATGAGCATGGGAGGTCTTTCCATTTTCTGATACCTTCTTCAATTTCTTTCTTCAAAGACTTGAAGTTCTTATACAAGTCTTTCATTTGGTTAGAGTTACACCATGATATTTTCTATTATTTGAGGTCATTTTGAAAGGTGTTGTCCCCTGCTTTCTCTCTCAGTCCTTTTGTCATAGGAAGGCCACTGAATTCTGTGTGTTTTGTATCTAGCCACTTTAGAGAAGGTTTTCCAGTGGAGTTTTTAGGGTCATTTATGTATATATACTATCATATCATCTGCAAATAATGATACTTTGACCTCTTCCCTTCCTGTTTATATCCCCTTTATCTCCTTCAGCTGTCTTATTGCTTTAGC
This sequence comes from Peromyscus eremicus, assembly GCF_949786415.1. NCBI lineage: Eukaryota > Metazoa > Chordata > Mammalia > Rodentia > Cricetidae > Peromyscus > Peromyscus eremicus. The sequence goes on along the minus strand of NC_081429.1, from coordinate 50,281,032 downwards.
TAATGCTTAAAGTCTGTTGAATAGGTTTGGAAAGAGTGGACAACCTGCCTTGTTCCTGACTTTGGTGGAAATGCTTTCAGTTCCTCTCCATTAATCTGATATTTGCTATCGGCTTGCTATAAATTGCCTTTAATATGTTGAGGATGTCCCTTGTATCCCTAATCTCTCTAGGACTTTTGTCATGAAGGGGTGCTGGGTTTTATCAAAGGCCTTTTCTGCATCTTAAAGAGATGAGCATGTGTTTTTTGTCTTTCAGTTTGTTGATATGGTAGATTACATTTATCAGTTTACATATGTTTAACTGTCCCTGCATCTCTGGGATGAAGCCTACTTGATTATGGTAGATGATCTTTTTGATGTGTTCTTGGATTCAGTTTGCAAATATTATATTGAGAAATTTTGCATCTGTATCCATAAGGAAAGTTGGTCCAAAATTCTTTTTCTTTGTTGGTCTTTATGTGGCTTAGGTATCAGGGTAATTGTGGTCACATTTTAAAAAATTGGGCAATGTTCCTTCTGTTTCTATTTTGTTGAGTAATTTGAGCCATATTGGCATTACCTCTTCTTTGAAAGTTTGGTAGAGTTCTGCACTAAAACCATCTGGCCCTGGGGTTTTGTTTGTTTGTTTGTTTGTTTGTTTTTTGGGGGGGGAGACTTTTAATGACTGCTTCTATTTCACTAGGGCTTATAATTCTGTTTAAATTGCTTATCTGATCTTGATTTACCTTTGGTAGGTGGTATATATCAACAAAATTAGGCATTTCTTTTAGAATTTGGTGGACTACAGGTTTTAAAGTATGTCCTTATGATTCTTTGGATTTCCTCGGTGTCCATTGTTCTGCCCTCTTTTAATTTCTAATTTTGTAAATTTGGATATTCTCTCTCTGCCTTTTAGTTCATTTGCATAAGGGTTTGTTACTACTGCTGATTTTTCTTAGAGAACTGACTCCGTTTCATTGACTCTTCGTACTGCTTTTGTTTGTTTGTGTTCCGTTGATTTCAGTCCTGAGTTTATTTCTTGCTGTCTGCTCCTCTTGGTGTGGTTTTTCTTCTTTTTGTTCTAGAGCTCTCTGGTGCACTGTTAAGTTCCTAGTATGACATCTCTCCAGTTTTTTATTTTTTTTTTCTAGACTAGAATTCTTTTTATTAAGAGTATAAAACTTAAACCTTTTAATTTTATGTGTATGAATGTTTGGCCTGCATACATGTATGTGCACCACACTGATGCCTGCTGGATCACCTGACTGGTGGTCTGGATGGTTGTGAGCCACCAGGTAGATGCTTGGACTCAACCCCCAGTCTTCCTGCAAGTGCAACAGATGTTCTCCACTGCTGAGCCATCTCTCCGGCCCCAGGCTAGGATTCTTAATGGATGATAGCAGTGAATTAGGGAAGTTCATGGAAATGACACCTCTTCTATTTTCTTTCTTTCTTTTTCTTTTCTTTTTTTTTTTTTTAAATCTCTTCATGGAGGTTACACCTATCAATACATTTATAAATTAAGCCAAAATAATGTTTAACTCATTAAAATGTAGCAGGGAACCCATGATGCCGTAATGAACTATTTCCACAAACAATGATTTTAAGACAAAGGGAAGCGTTCACAGGAAGGAAGGGGAATCACTTTTGCATCTGCAAATCTCTAATGGCAGGCTGGCTCCCTAGAAGACATCTGGATCTTCCAGTCAGTTTCTGTCTGGTGTGTCTCTGTATCTCACACCATGCAGCTCCTGGAACACATCACCAAAGCCTCTAAAGAATGAGAGTGAGGGACTGGAGAGATGGCTCAGAGGTTAAGAGCACTGGCTGCTTTTCCGGAGGTCCTGAGTTCAATTCCCAGCAACCACGTGGTGGCTCACAGCCATCTTAATGAGGTCTGGTGCCCTCTTCTGGTCTGCAGGCATACATGCAGACAGAACACTGTATACATGATAAATAAATAAATAAATAAATAAAAAAGAGGAACGAGAGTCAATAAACAGGCAACAGCTGATAATGGAGAGGAAGAGAAAGTGCCTCCAGGTCCTGGGGGGGCGGACACCCGGAAACAGCCGGATGGAGCAGAGGTGCCGAGACGCCATTGAGACGCGTGATATCAACTTAAGTCTTTTTTTTTTTTTCCCCTTCAGACCTTTTCTTTATTCTTCTTTTGCATTCTCTATTCTTTATTTTCCTGGTGATTTCCTTCTCTCGTTCTGGATGTTTTCTTCCTAACAGTTTTTTTAATGTAGGCACTTAGCGCTGTGAACGTGCCTCTTAGACCCACCTTCCTTGTGTCCCATACGTTTGGGTATGCTGTGTGTTCATTTTCATTCAGTTCTAGAAAGTCTTTCTTAATTTCTGTCTGGACCAATTTTTCATTCAAAGTGAGTTGTTCAGTTTCCATGAGTCTGTAAGCTTCCTGTTGTTTCTCTTGGTGTTGACATCCATTCTTAGTCTGTGGTGGTCAGATAGGATGCAGGGTGTTATTTCAGTGTTCTTGTATTTGTTGAGACTTGCTTTGTGTCCAAGTATGTGATCAGTTCTGGAGAAGGTTCCATGAGGTGCTGAGAAGAATATATGTTCTTTTGTGTTAGGGTGAAATGTTCTGTAAATATCTGTTAGGTCCATTTGGTTTATGACACCATTTCTCTGTTTAGTTTTTGTCTGGGTGACTTTGTGTTTTGGCAGAAATGGAGATTAAGTCTCCCACTGTCAATGTGTGAGGGTCAGTATGTGAGTGAAGCTGTAGGTGTGTTCCTTTTACAAACTTGGGTGTCCTTGTGTTTGGTGCGTAGGTGTTAAGAATTGCAAAAATAAATTGCAGTGTCCTCGTGGTGATTTTTCTTTTGAGTGTGTCGTGTCCTTCCCTGTTTCTTCTGATTAGTTTTGGTTTGAAGTCTATTTTGTCAGATATTAAAATGGCTACACCAGCTTGCTTCTTAGGTCCGTTTGCTTGGAATATCTTTTTCCATCATCCCTTTACCCTGAGGTGATGTCCATCCTCGATGTTAAGGTGTGTTTATTAGATGCAGCAGACTTCCAAAAAGCATTCCACTGTTTGCGTTTTCACAGATTCCATTAATGGGTTTATTCATACTTTTTTGACGACCCTGAATATATCATGATAGCTATTTCCAAGTCGCTGTCTGTACTTCGCCTACATTGCATTTTTCAGGGTCCACTGCAGTAGGGTTGCTGAGCCTTAGTGGAGACACTCCGCCCTGGCTGGAATTGTGTTTTTCTCCTGGCATCTGGCTTTGGAATGATTGGAATTCTGGGTGCTGACATCTGCTCTTGTCTTTACTGGGTGGGTGTTCTGTTCTGTGTCCTTCTCTGGTTCTTAGACTGTGGTGGCTGTGGGTCGCCTGGCAGGGATGCTTCTGAGCTCCTGCCAAATGTGGCTGCTGGGAATCCTGGGTAGAGGGTGTCTCTGGGGAGCTGGCACACAGGTGTGGGGACAAGTTGGAAGGGGGTGGTTCAGAGGGTCCACAGGAGGGAGGAAAGCTGGGTGTGCCACCGGGATCTGCATTGACCCCTGGGAAGAGGAGCAGGGAGGAAGTCATCACAACACAGTGATGTCATGGCAGGGGGTCTGCGGTAAAGCTGGCCTTAGACTGGAGTTGGAGACGGAGGGCAGGTGTTCCTGGAGTGCCTCCTGGAGTTGGCAGTTGAGACGTCATTTCGTTTTTTTTAAGACAGGAGTTGCTGTGTAGTATTGTCTAGCTTTGAATGAGATCTATCTTCAGTCTCCTGAGTACTGGGATTGCACATCTGGACCACCACACCTGACTGTGATTTATTATTTCACTAGAAAGAGCATACTTATTCAGAAATGAGTGAATTTCTGACGAGGATTTTTTTCCTTTTTCTTTTTCTAGCCAGGTGGATGGGACCATATATAGGTTCAGTACAATAGAAACAGAGTGTTTTTGGTTTGGAGCCCAGGATGATTGTTCATTAGGTAAAGTGCTTGCTAGACAAGCATGGCGTTGATTTCAATCCTCAACACACGCATGAAGAGCAGGACATGGTTTTAGTCCCAGTACACGCCACAGTTGAAGCCCTGGAATTGTGTGGATGGACAGCCCAGCTTAATCAGGGAGCCCCAGATCCTAGTGAGAGACCTTGTTTCAAAAGCCAAGGCAGACAGCCTTTGAGAATGACACCAGTGTTGATCTCTGGGGTCTACATGCATATACACACACACGCACTCACATACGTGTGTCTGTAGGCCAAACACACACACACACACACACACACACACACACACACACACACAATATACATGATCTGGTTAACTGATAGAGCAGTTATTAAGTTCTTAGAATATTTTTTGAAAAATTGATGGGAAAAGTATGAAATAATTCTTTCTTATGCCAGGAGCCCATTAGTTTTGTTTTGATGTAGAAATGAGTTCTTGAATTCGGCTGAATTGGAAAGTTGTTGTTTAAGGTCCTGGAGATGTCGTGTGTAAACATGTAGGGCTCCTCAGATCTGTGACAGTTCATGACACTAAGCTGTGTTTTTTTTTTGTTTTTTCTTCCTCTTTATTCAGGCTTCCCGACAAGCTGCAGGAATTCCGGGGGTTGCACCGACCGAAGAAAAGTAAGGTTTTGATGTTGTTGTTTGTTTGTGTTTTTTTCTAATAGAGGCATTTCCTTTTCAGCACTAAACAAAACTATGTTTTCGTGGAGTTGCTTTTTGGTTTTTTGAGTTCTTTTTGGTGCTGGGGATGGAACCCCAGGCCCCAAGCTTGGTTAGCAGGTGTTGTGCCTTTGAACTACAGCCTCAGTCCTAAACCTTATTTTTACGTCACTCATTTCAATGTACCTCTGGGCGTACAACCTAACCTTTACAAACTCAGAGGAAGGCTGTCTGTCATTACTTTGCCTTTCTCTACCCAGAGAAAGCTGAAAATAAGACACACAGGGTGGAAAACAAAACAGCCTTTGAGGCTAATCTTCGGATCTCCTCAGGCTGTGCCCGTGGCTGTCAGGGACGGGTGGACATTTGGGTAGTTCTCCTGGACTACGTCAGAGGTTCCTTGTGTTGCTCTCTCATTTGGTTTCAAGGTTTCATGAATTCACAAAATTCTCAGAAAAAATCCACATCTAAATGTAATCACAGAAACAGCAGGATGGTGAATATAATCGAATTTGGGATTTTTCAGTAATTTAAACTAATGAACCTTTTCTCTATTGTCTCTTAACTCAGGGTCAGCTGTGGCCTTTCTGAGTTCTCCAAGTTAAATCGGTTATATGACATGTCTGTCTTTTATCAGAGATGGTAACCTCCCCGACATTGTGAGCAGTGGAAGTTTGCATGAGTTCCTGGTGGATTTGCATGACAGATACGGGCCCGTGGCCTCGTTCTGGTTCGGCAGGCGTCTTGTGGTCAGCTTGGGCACCGCTGAGGTCCTCAAGCAGCACTTCAACCCCAATAAGACCTGTAAGTTACGCTTTCTTCCTCCTCAGCTGATCCCTTGCCTTCGGAGAATAAGCGTTTATAAGGAAAGCATTGCTGTTGGATGGGAAGGGCTGATGCTGATTGAATGCTCTGTGCTGTGTGTTAGGTGTGTACTGAAGTCCTGGTTATTTCATTTAATAAGATGCAATAGTAAGATATTATATTTTTCTTTCATTTACAAATACACACGATGCAATCCTGTTGTAAATTACCTCAGGGTTCTTTTGAGGGAACCTGAGAAAATAGTTCCAGTGTACATCTGGAAGGGTTAATGTGTATGAGCAGCTAGGAAAAGCCTAAGGGATATTAGTGAAGAGAAATAGCTGTACTGTCACATAGTATAATACAGAACACTAGATTGATTCAAAGACTCAGACGATGATAGGATTAGACTGAGGGAGCCGAATGGTAAGTACTTCCTAGATGAACAGGTACTCAGGAAAAACAGCATTTTTATAACAGGAGGAATGCTGTAGAATATATTTCAGGGCTGGGGAGAGGATTTAGTTGGTCAGGTGTTTGGTGCATAGGCCTGCAGACCTGTGCTCCATCCCCAGAGACTACACAGGAAGCCAGGTGTGGTGGCATGCCCTTGTCTTCCCAGAACTGGGGAGGTAGCGTTTCCTGGGGCTCACTGGTCAGGCGATCTAGGCAAACGGGCAACTCCCCACATTGTTAACAGCAGGTGAGATTTAGGATGGATTTTACTTTCTTTGTATTTCTCTGTGTTGTTTAAATTGTTTTTAGTAATGTGTGTGTGCACTCAAATAATATCGCTTCCAAAGGAATAGAGAGGAGAACATGAGATTAGCTGATTCTATTAATACTTGAAAATGACACACAAAATTATCTGTTTTGCTTTAAAATGTGTGTGTGTGTGGGGGGGGGTTAAGAGCACTGGCTGCTCTCCCAGAGGCCCCAGGTTCAGTTCCCAGCACCCACATGGCAGCTTACAACTGTCCCCAGCTCCCGGTGTAGATGACGCAGTGCCCAGTTGTGGCTTCTGCATGCATGTGGTGCAGAGACATTCAGGCAGAACATCCAGGCCAAAAAAGAAAATAAATCTTTCGAAAAGGTTGCCATGTCCATAGACATTTTCTGTAGGCATTAGTGAAGTCCAACGGAATTCTGAATCAGGACAGTTTTGCCCGTTTTCTTTGGCCCTTCATCTGTAGAGATTTACAAAAGACTGTTAAGGGTGTTGTGGGAGATTGCCATGCTCTCTGCTGGCTCCCTTCGCCTCACTGGCCTCTGTTTCCTTGTTGAATATTTTTTCTTCTGAATTACTATTTTAATGTAGAAATACTGAATCTGTCTGTTTCAGCAGACCCATTTGAAACCATGTTGAAGTCATTACTAGGGTATCAATCTGACGGTGAGAGCGTGAGTGAAAGCCACACGAGGAGGAAACTGTATGGAAATGCCGTGGCAGCTGCTTTGCAGAGGAACTTTCCTCTCCTGCTGAAGGTAAGGGGGGAAGTGTTTGGTCTGCAGTGTAGACGGTGGTGTCTACAGGGTGTAGACGGTGGTGTCTACAGGGTGTCCCAGGTGGTGTTTGGTCTGCAGTGTAGACGATGGTGTTTACAGTGTGTAAGCAACGGTGTTTACAGTGTGTATGCAGCGGTGTCTACAGGGTGTAGACGATGGTGTTTGCACGGTGTCTCTAAACCATCAGGATCCCTTATGTTTGCCACTCTCCCGTTAACCTGTTTTTCTAAGCTGACTTTTTCAAGATTGTATTATGATAATTTGTAATTCTAGGTACGTGTGCGTGTCTGGCATGTCTGGGGGCACTGGGTGACTTGGCTAGTCTAACTAGCTAGCTTGCTTCCTGTCTCTGCCTCCTGAGTGCTGGGATTAAAGGTGTGCCACCACTGATGTGGGCGCTGAGGTTCCAAACTACATCCTCATACTGTAACCGCTGAGCCATCCTCTTGGCCCCTCAGGCCACTCTAGGTCAGTGTCGGAGCTCTCATGAAAGTGTGGATTACTGGGCCTCTGCTAGGAGATGGGAGCCCAGCATCTTCAGGAAGTTGTACAAAGAAGACTTTGATTCACAAAGATCCCACTTATCCATACTGTAGTAGTCGGTCTTGGTTGCTGTGGGAAAGCCCCCGGGAAACAGTCTAAGGGAGGCAGAGTGTGTTTTGTTGATGGTTTTAGAGGCTTCTGTCTGTGGTGGCTGGTTCCACTGCTCATCCGCCTGTGGCAAGACAGCATGGTGGAAAGTGCTGAAGGCAGCGGGGGAGCAGAGGGTGAGAAGAAGTAGGGGTGGGGCAGACGCACCTTCACAGACTCATTCCTAGTGACCAATGTCAGTAGTCCTGCCGCCTAGTCTCGGATCAGCATATGCTTACCTGTCCAGCGGGTGTTCTTGGAGCAAAGCACCTGTGGAAACGGACTCTCACTTGACAAGGACCAGTAGTCCATGGGACAGCAGAGGATTTTGCAGAATTTGTGCAGCTTGTAGGCTCTTTCCTCTCTTGTTATGAAAGACCCCCGAAGGCAGTCTTCCCTCAGGAGAGACCCTTGCCCAAGGAACACACCGAAACCACGAATCAGATGCAAACAGCAAGAGGCTTTATTCCGGAACACGGGTACCCGGGGCGACACAGTCTCTCAAGAAGCTCAAGGGACTGGCGCGCCCACGGGCTGGAGCAGAGGGTTTTTATAGGGTTGGGCACGGGTACAGAAGCAAGAAGCCTGGTTACAGGGTTTTGATTGGATGATGCAAATGAGGCCAGTTCTGATTGGATGATGCAAATGAGGCCAGGTTCAAACCCAGGTCAGCTCGTGGTTTCTCCCCGAGCTCGCCACGCCTAGCTTCTGTCTAGGGTACAGGGTGTTTTCCCGACCTTTTTCTGACCTTTTAGTTCCTCGCTCTGGGGCTAGGTGGCTAACTGAGCTCCCCAGTACCTCTCAGGCTTTATTCAAAAACAGCCGAGCTAAGCTATGTTAGGCGGGGAGGCTGGGGGTCTTTCAGTTATATTGTTGATTCTTTGGGCTGATTTTAGTTTTACTTTATCGGTCACACATGCAGCAGCTATAATTTTCCCTGGAAATTCTGCTCTTTGTCTAATATTTTCCCAAAGTTTTGACAGGGGGCTAATGCTTCTCAGATCTCTTATCTGGAATTACTAACTACAACTCCTAATCCTGGGAACTTTCCTGACTCAATAGAGACAGTTAGGTACATATGAGAAAACAACACTTGGAACATTAACCATGTCTCACAGTTCTGGAAAGAAGAGTAGGACGTGTACACACTGAATAGGGAAAAGCCTCAGGAGTACACATAGGGCCAGCTGTTGAGAGTAAGTTCCCTGGACACCAAGCATTTAGAGCCAATGGTAGGATCTGGTGTGATCCAATGGGAAAAACGCAATGTAAAACATGGGCTGGAGAGATTCATCTTTACCATACACGGAAGAAGTATGCTATAGTGGGATGGGAAAAGAGTTCCTTGTCAAAGTCTGCCTTTTATAGAGAGATTGAGACATGGGACCCTCTTGTAGAAAAGAGAACTATAGAGAAGCATATCTTGTAGACATGAAAGAATATTGTTATCCTTAAAGCATTGTGCCCATGTCTATTACGTTTTCACTTTGTAACCACAAGTAGCTGCCCGCTGACATTAGTGCTCCAAGAGCAGGATGAATCTGGCTCGATACTTACTTAAGTCTGTAAAAATGCTGAGCTCTGTGTCTAGAAGAGGGTTATGCAGGGGGTGGGTTATGTATTTGGGGAAGCATAAAGGGGAACAATGGCTTTTATAATGATTACTGATATTTCTTAAAAGTAAAAAATAGAAGCCAATAATAAAGAGCCCGGTGGAAAACTCTGTTGAAGTATAAATAAAGACGGCTCATTTCAGGGCCACTTGAGTGCAATCCACTTGGCGGTCAGAAGTTTTCCCTGCACCGATGCCCCTTCCCTGTCTTGGGACCTGAACCTGACCAACTTTCTCTGGTCGTCCTGACTCAGTGGCCCATGAATATTAACTTATCGGTGGATTGACCATTAATTAATGTAGTTCTTCATGATCCAGTCTCAGGAGTTAGTGCACTACACATGAAACCTGGAGGGGGGCGTTTCATACGGAGCCTGAACACAAACCCTTCCTTTCTGTCCCTAAAGGCTCTTAGCTGAGCTGTGTGTGCGCCTGGACAGTTTTCGGTCCTGACCTTCGTCCTTACCCTCCGTCGCTGGCCGTCCCCACCCCTCAGCTTGTTGCATGTTCTCACTTCCTGCTTTGCTGAGTCCCTGACCGTCAGTTCCCGGCCTTCCTCATGCCTTCAGCAAAGCTCTCCATCTCCGCACTTTTTCTTTCTCTTGATCTTAAATCTCAAGGAATGCTTTTATTTTCTTCCTCTTCCCTCTCCCTACCTTTGCAGTGCTGGCGTTAATCCAAGGGCCTCACGTACTTTAGGCAAGTGTTCTGTTGCCTAGCCTGAAGAATTCTTCCTTCCATCCAAAGCTAATCTACTCACCTTTAACCTGTTAAAATAATTTATCAAAGTAACGTGTCATCCTTATCAAAAGCCTGGAAACGATCTGTATAAACGAGTCACAATTTCACCACATGTTAGTATGTATATTAATATATACTATTGAGAATCATCGGAAGACTGATGCTCGTCTGGGCAGTTTACGGAGGCCCTATCTCAGAAATGTAAGTGGATAAGTAGTCAGTAAACAGTGGTGTGAAGTGATCAGTCAGCAAGGGAGTGTTGCACGCACTGTGCCTTTACCTGGTGAGGTGAGTCAGTGACCCACCTCCATTTCTCTTTAGTTTTTGTTTTTAATTTTGTGTGTGTGTGTGTGTGTGTGTGTGTGTGTGTGTGTGTGTCTGTCAGAGAGAGAGAGAGAGAGAGAGAGAGAGAGAGAGAGAGAGAGAGAGAGAGAAAAGGAGGAGAAGAGAGGATGACTTGAGGGAGCTTTCTTGTGTGAGTTCCTGGGATCAAATTCAGTTGTGTTGACAAGCACCTTTATCTGATGAGCCATATCACTGTTCTGTCATTTTTTTTTTTTGGTTGTCATTTCTAGAAGTTTCTATCAGTGAGTCTAATCTGAGAGCCAAGGCTTACAATTAATTGAATAGAGAGAGCTTATTGTCAAAATTATAATGGACTAGAGTAGTAAGAGTGTCCGAGTAGAACTGGAGTAGAACAGAGACTCCGAAGACTGGAATAGCGGAGAAGTGAGCAGTCAGCAGGGTGTGAGAGGGTTCTCAGAGGTGCTCTTCCCTGGAGCCATCCAGGCCCTGTCGGAGTGTGTTGACGGCTGTGAATGGCAAAGAAGATTCTGTGATCACACCGATAGTACGTCCCCTGGGCCTTACTGAAAATCATCCTCTACTGCCCTGTGCTCGAGGGTGGCGGGGAGGGCTGTCCATGGAAAGATGTCTCCCTGAGGCACAGCTTTCTTAGCAGACAGCAAGACCAGCTGCAGGACTCTGTAAAGACGGAGGGCCGCTGCAGGAGTTGCGGCCCTTTAAGGCAGAGCTGGTGTGCAGGGCTTGCTGGCGCACTGCAGGGGAGTGGCACTGGGCAGCTGCAGGCATTGCAAAAACCTGCTGGGCGAGCACAAAGGAGGCTGGAAACAAGACTCTTCCTTTCCGGAAATTTCTCTCTAGTAAATTCCGCTGTTAGCTTTACATCATGCCGCAGAGCAAAGGAAGACTGTTTAGCAGGCAGAAAGAGTGAATGGATAACTGGTATGAGGTCTTTCCACTTTACCAGCGTTTTCTGAGAGTCTCTTTCCCCTCACATACTATTTGTTTTCATTCTTTTCCTTTTCCTCCCGAGCTCTGCTCTCTCTACCGTTTGCACATCCTCTGCCTGTTTTCTGATGCTCTCATTCAGCTACTAGTTCCGCGTCTCTTTAGTTCTTTCCTTCTGTGGTCTCTGATATAAGGCGGGGTTCCTCGTCTACACTGCTGTTCTTGCGAGCGGTAAACTGTTACTTTGTGTACTGCCACGTTGGACTTGCTTGTGTTTGTTTTGTTGAAGAGTTTGACACCCGTCTTCATGAGGGAAATTGATGTAAATGTTTTTTTTTTTTTTCCTTAGTTACACTTCTGTCAGATTTTGGTATCAAGGTTCTTGTAGCCTCTTGAAATGAAGAGGAACTACTCCCAACTCCTCCGGACTATTAGGCCTGGCATTCTTCTTCTACTGCTATTGTAGCTTTTGCTCTTTTGAGGGTCCCGCCACCCAGCTCCCAAATAAATCACACATGGAGGCTTATTCTTAATTAAGAGTGCCTGACCTTAGCTTGGCTTGGTGCTAGCCAATTTTACTTAAATTATCCCATCTATCTTTTGCCTCTGGACTTTTATCTTTCTCTGTTCCTATATACCTTTCTTTGTTTCTTACTCTGTGTCTGGCTGTGTAGCTGGGTGGCTGGGTGGCTGGCCCCTGGAGTCCTCCTCCTTCATCTCTTATTCCTTCTTCTTTCTGCCCAGATTTCTCCTCCCATTTATTCTCTTTGCCTGCCAGCCAGCCAGCCTGCCTATCCTTTCTCCTGCCTTGCTATTGGCCAGTTCTTTATTAGACCATCAGGTGTTTTAGACAGACACAGTAACGCAGCTTCACAGAGTTAAACAAATGCAACATAAACAAAAGTAACACACCTTAAAATAATAGTCTACAACATAACTGCTTTTAGCCATTCCAGGGGAAGGTAGTATGTCTCACACGATTTTAATTTGCATTTCTCTAATAATGAGGCCAGTCATCTTTTGTCTGTGTGTTCATAGAATGTGCTGTTTTATTTTGTCTTGTATTGAATACACATTTGTTTTACTGGCAGTCCAGATAAACACACATATAAAGAAAATACTTTCCTTTTGGCAGAAGTCAGAACAATTTATACAGATTAAAATGCCTCACTTTAGCCCAATAAATGGTTTTGACTCTTTTAGGAAAAATAACTGTCCAAAAGCATTTTTCCAGATTATTACACATTTCCAGAATAACACCCTCTAAAATTCAAAAATTCTACTATAAAAAGATGTCTATACCATATGGCTTTATGAAATAACTTCTGAATTTTTTATTTTTATTTGAAAAAGTTTCCCAGGTTTTAAATAAACTGTTAGCAAAATTTTCTCTCTTCACTTTAAAGTGTGTATTCTCTGAAGATGGGACATAATAACTTTTTGAACAAAGAATAAATTTTACAAATTCACACGCACACACACACCATTTCAAGAGGAAGTTTTTCCAAAGGAGGTGACATTATTTTCTCTTCTTTCTAAAACTTCAGAGTTATCGATGAGATCTTTTTTTAGATTGATTTGTAAATGTTCGGTTTGCATGTATGTCTGGGCACTGTGTGTATGTTTGGTGTCCTGGAAGGTCAGAAGAGGGCATGACGTCCCCTGGAACAGGAGTTATGGCTGGTTGTGAGCCAACTCCCTGATGAGATCTTTTAGCGTGCTTGTTTGCCATCCATGTGTGTGCCTTTGGTGAAATGGTTTTTTTTTTTTTTTGCGGGGGTGTTTTGTTTTGTTTGGTTGAGACAGGATTTCTCTGTGTAGCCCTGGCTGTCCTGAGACTCGCCAAGATCCCCCTGCCTCTGCCCTTCTTAGTGCTGGGATTAAAGGCGTGTGCCACCACCACCCAGTCCAAGAGTTTAAAAATACCGTGTGTGCCAGTCAGTCCCCTTGTGACGTCCATGTTCTGCGAGGTTCTTTTCTAACTGTTTGCTTTGGAAGAGCAAATGTTTTCAACTTCCATGAAGTATTACTTTCTGATATTTCTCTTTCATAGTTGGTGTCTATTAAAATCTCAGCACTTGCCAGGCAGTGGTGGCGCACGCCTTTAATCCCAGCACTCGGGAGGCAGAGCCAGGCGGATCTCTGTGAGTTCCAGGCCAGCCTGGGCTACAGAGTGAGTTCCAGGACAGGCACCAAAATTACACCAAGAAACCCTGTCTTGAAAAACAAAAACAACAACAACAACAAAAAAATCTCCGCCCTTGTCCCTCTCTACAGACTGTGTGTCTTTCTCCTTTGTTTACTCTGCGTCATTTTTCAGTGGATCCTTGTATACTGTGTGGATACAGCTGAGATCTAGTTTTCTTACACACCTGTTTAGCTGTTTAAAAGACGATCCCATTGAACTCTCCTGGACCTTTCTGTTGAGACTCTGTCTGCCACGCTCATGGGGCTGTTTTTCCTGCTTGTCTTTCCCTTGGTTTGTGTCTGCCCTTGAGTGTGCTGACTCATATGGGCCTAAACGCACCGGCTCCTTTATTTGTCCACTGAATTCATTGATGGCTTCAGCCACTGTTGAGCCGTCTGGTGGAGTTTTATTCTTAACCCTGGGCCTTTCTTTTCTGAACTCTTATGCAGGGCCCTTTAAAGCATGTCTTTTAATGGATGGCCATTATTTGTTGAGACTTCATTAGCCTAGTTTACTTTTGTTCTTTGCCTATAATTTATGCTAATTGATATAAAAGTCTATTTTTTCATGTTTTGGGATATATATATATATATATATATATATATATATATATATATATATAATTTTTTCCTTTTATTGAAAATAAATTTTTTCTCATATAGTATGTCCTGGTTATGGTTTCCCTCCCTTAACTCCTCCCAGTTCCTCCCCATCTCCCCTCCTGTCTGGATCCACTCCCTTTCTGTCTCATTAGAAAACAAACAGGCTTCTAAGGGATAATAATAAAATAAAACATAATAAGATAAACCAAAAACTACCATATCGGAATTGGACAAGACAAACCAGGAAAAGAGCCCAAGAGATGTTCTTTAGTCTGCTGCCTGAGCGTCTTCATAGACAGTTTCTGGCAGGTCTCTATTCCCTGTGGATCACCAGACTTCCTTCTTTGTTTGTGGGCCTCGCTTTTTCGAAATTAAAACTGCACACTTCACATACATATGGGTCAGCTCTTGATATCAGGTTCTCCACCTGCCTGGAAGTTTCCGTTTGCTGCTGCCTGTGTGATGATTAGTAGTTGCTCATTTAGAGTCTTTTCTAACTCTCTCTGTGGAGTCTTTTTTGGTCACATGTGACTGCTGAAGTATCTGTTCCCATAGCTTAGTGCCCAGTGAGCGTGTTGACAGATTCACCCACCAAGATGCCGCCAATAAGAAAAGGAGGAAAGGCCAGGCCAGGCATCGGCTACACACACACACACACACACACACACACACACACACACACAGAGGTGGAGCGAGGAAAAAGAAAAAAGCCCTCAGTGGTCCCAGACTGGCATTGTGCTGGGAGTCCTCTTTAACACTTACCCAGGCTCTTTATGTCCAACCTTTGCTTCCACTTCCTGCTTGTACAGATGTTGATGCTTGCCAGATGTGAAAGCTGAGGTCTTCTGGGGCCTTCCCGAACATGTGGTCTACCTGTGGGCATGCACACAGTAGACACCCTGGTTCAGTTAGTAACCCGCTCCTGGGAGCCTGTGTTCTGGACTCCTCGTGAATTCCCCCAAACCCTGTAGCACCCCCATACAGGCTCTGCTTTTGTCAGCTTGTCAGTGGGGTGTGGTTTGGGTCAGACAGCTCCAGGGTCCTGCTTGTCAGACTCACACCCTGGACAGGGCAGAGCAGGGCTGCGTGAGATTTTAATCACACTTCTCCACACAGCCTACAGTGTAAAACTTGGAAATGATTTCTAGCACTCTCCACTGGACATTTCTAGAGCAGCTAAATTCTTAGGCAGAGAGAGACTGCTATCTGAGGATTATTTTGTTGGGGGCATGGAATTCATGTTTCTATTATCTGTCTGTTGTGTGGTGCTGGGGATTGAACCCAAGACCTGGTGCATGCTGGGCATGTGACAGACCACCCAGCTACACCGTCAGCCTGAAAGTCATTTGGAAGCTGCATAGTATTGTATCAAAGTTTTTGTAAGAAATGTCAGCTGGCCCAGTTGATTAGTCTTGACACTTTGGAATTTCTAAGGACTCCCTCTTTTCCCAAAGATAAGTTTACATTCCAAATGTTTCCCTTTAAGGAGGTCTGTTCCTAAGAAATGCTGAATCTTTTTATTTTGAATATTTATTCTCTTGCTCACAAAACTTAATTGTATTTCCTTAACCTGTGATGAAACTTTAATAGAATTTAATAGAGGTAACAGAAAGAGGCAAAGCTCTTCTATGTGTCCCATTAAGGGCTTTGCATATACTGGTTCAGAAATCTGTACTGTTTCATGGGATGGAGTCTAATTATCTCTCACAACCATGCATGGTAGGAGGTGTTGTCCCAACTTAACTGTGGAGCATCTGACCTATAGGTCAGACAAATTGCTGGAAGGGACATTGCTTTGCAGGGTCACAACCAAAGGTAAAATCAAGGTGTGTGGTTTTTTGTTGTTGTTTTTGCTCTAAAGCTTGTAGTCTGTTAGTAATACTAATTTTATTTCACGGGGGAGTTGATGAATGTATGGTAAGACAAAGGGTGACCGATGCTCTGAGAGGTTCCTCTTTAGAGCAGTTTCTAACACTTTGACATACCCATGCCTGGTGGAGTCGTGGGCACTTCCCCAAATCTCTGCTGTTTGAAATCAGGTATCACTGTTTTGTTCTGCTTAATGCCCATTGGGTTTAAGACTTTTTCTGTCTTGAATTTTTAGTTTATATTTTCTGTGTTTGTTGTTGTGGCCATTCTGTCTTATTTTAGGAATTAGTCCTTTTATTGATGCTAAGGCCAAACCACTGAAGACGTAAATCACAGGTTGAGACACAGCCTGAAATACCTGAATGTTAAATTTGGTTACACAGTTGTGTATGTGACATGTGCCATCTTCCTGAGTCCCCTTCAGATTTAGAGAGAGAAGTAGTAAAGTGTTCTCTCTCCGTTCTTTCCAGCTTTCAGAAGAGTTCTTAGGTAAATGGCTGTCCTACCCAGAGACCCAGCACGTGCCCCTGAGCCAGCACATGCTTGCCTTTGCCTCGAAGTCTGTCACACGGATGGTCCTGGGTAGCGCGTTTGAAGATGAACAGGAAGTCATCCGCTTCCAAAAGATTCATGGCACAGTGAGTCAAGAGCAACATTTAAAATGACTTTTTTATCAGACTGCATTGACTTTACCTCTCAAGAGTGTGTGTGTGTGTGTGTGTGTGTGTGTGTGTGTGTGTGTGTGTGTGTTATGTTTGTATGGCTATTTGTACACATATGCCCATTGTAGATGTAACAGTCTTATTAAATAAGAAACACAGAGCCAAATGCAGAGTTAAAAGCCCAAGAGGTCAGAGCAGTAGCTGAGACTTAAAACCGCCTTCTTACCCTTCCTGTCGCTGTCGTCCTTCCCCTCAGAAAGAGGCCTACTTCCTGTGTGTCTGTCTTTTTATTGACTTTCTGTTCTGCCTTCTTATTGATTGTAAACCCAACCACATGACCTCCTTGTCACTGCCTGTCTATACAAACCTCTAGGTCTCTATGGTTGGTATTGAGATTAAAGGCGTGTGTCTCCATGCTGGCTGTATCCTTGAACACACGGAGATCTGCCTGTCATGTGATTGGGATTAAAAGTGTGCACCACCACCACCACCCAGCTTATGCTATGGCTTGCTATTAGCTCTGACCCCCAGGCAACTTTATTTATTAACATACAAATAAAATCACATTTCAGTACATATAAAATATCACCATACCCATGTATGTGATGACCCAAGATTAGTATTTGGTGTCTTCCTTTTCTCTGTCCCATCTTATTTTTGAGATATTTTGATATCGTTCCCTGAGCCCTGAGCTCAGCAATCTTCTACGGTGACTGGTCAGGGAGCTTCAGGGATCTGCTCATCATCATGCCTTCAGCATAGGTATGTGTCACCACGCCTGGCATTTTAGTAGGTTCAGAACTCTGGCTCTCACGCTTGCATAGTGGGCATCTTACCAACTGAGCCGTCCGCCCAGCTATGTGTCCCTCAAGAAGACGTAAGCGTCTTTGTTTGGACCTGAAAAGAACAGAGGAAGGTGAGATATCTGGTGCTTTTTTGTATTGGGTGAAGGTCTGTTTTCTTTTTAGGTGAACACTTTTCGAAATGTAAAAAGTGTATGATTAAATAAAAAAATCTAATATTTAACCAGTATGTTGTAGAAATACTATTGAATTCTAGAACAAAGAGAAAAGCTACATTTAATCAGTTAGATTGTGCCCTGCAGAGAAAGAAGTTCACGATCAGTGGCGCATGGAGACGCTGGTGAGCTGAACATGATTAGCAGCAGGGCCAATACAGTCTGAATGAGGAACTCAGGCTTTCCTACACTCATGTGGAGTTCTTAAGTCAGTTTCAACATGAGATTAACTTATTTTTTGAAATCATATTTAGGTCATGAATTCTACCACTTTTCAGATTTGAGCAATCATAGTTTTTTCCTTTCTTCTTTTTTTCCTCTTTTTTTGTTTTTGGTTTTTTCGAGACAGGGTTTCTCTGTGTAGTTTTGGTGCCTGTCCTGGATCTCACTCTGGAGACCAGGCTGGCCTCCAACTCCATAGCGATCCGCCTGGCTCTGCCTCCCAAGTGCTGGGATTAAAGGCGTGCGCCACCATGCCCCGTTTAATAGTTAAAGCAATGTGTTCTAAACAAAAATCACCAGGAACTGAAGGTTACTACCCTGTCACTGTTTAATATTATATGCGTGTTGGCAGGTGCATGTACATGTGTGTGTATACGTGTGCAGGTGTGTGGGGAAGCCAGAGGACAACTTCAGATGTCATCCTTAGGATTGTCATCCACCTCCTTTGAGATGAGGTCTTTTTGTTCTTCTGGAGCTTACCAGTCTGCCCAGCAGGGGATTCCCCTGTGTCTATACCTGCTGTGGTTACAGTCAGACATCCCCAAGTCCACTGCCTTAGTCAGGGTCCCTGTCGCTGCGATGAAACACCGTGACCAAAAACAATGGGGAGGAAAGGGCTTATTAGGCTTCCACTTCCACATCACTGTCCATCACCGAGGGAAGTCAGGACAGGAACTCAATCAGGGCAGGAACCCGGAGGCAGGAGCTGACGCAGAGGATATAGAGGAGCACTGCTCACTGGCTTGTTCCTTATGACTTGCTCACACTGCTTTCTTTCTTTCTTCCTTTCTTTTTTTTTTTTTTTGAGACAGGGTTTCTCTGTGTAGCTTTGGAGCCTGTCCTGGAACTCGCTTTGTAGACCAGGCTGGCCTCTAACTCTCAGAGATCCGCCTGCCTCTGCCTCCCAAGTGCTGGGATTAAAGGCATGCGCCACCACTGCCCGGCCACACTGCTTTCTTATAGAACCCAGGACACCTACCCAGGGACGGCATCACCATGATGGGCTGGGCCCTCCCACATTGATCATGACTAATAATAAAATGCCCTACAGCTGGGTCTTATGGAGGAATTTCCTCAGTTGAGGTTCCCTCCTCTCCGACGACACTATCTTGTGTCAAATTTACATAAAACTAGCCAGTCCACCCACTTAAAAATATTTATTTTATTTACTTGTTGTTTTAGTTATTTGTATCATTAGTGTTTGCACATTTGTGGAGCCTAGAAGAGGGTGTTGGAGTTACAGGGATTTTGCTTGTTAGACGGGTCCTGGGTTCCAGACTCTGGTCCTCGTGATTCTGTGGCGAGCACTTGTAACCACTGGGCCTTTTCTCCAATCCTCCACTTTTTTGTTTGGGTGCTGGGAATCAGGCTCAGCTCCTCATATTTATAAGGCAAGTGGTTTATTAACTGAGCCATCTCCACTTTTACATCCAAACACTCTTGTAATTGTTTTTTTTTTTTTAACTCTTTACTCTTTGGGGGCCTGCCACCCAACTCTTAAATAAATACACGGGGACTTATTCTTTCTTATGAATGCCTGGCCCTAGCTTGGCTTGTTTCTTGCCAGCTTTTCTTAAATTATCCCATCTACCTTTTGCCTCAGGGCTTTTACCTTTCTCTATTTCTGTATATCTTTTCTTTCCTTCTTATTCTGTGTCTGCTGTGTGGCTGTGTGGCTGTGTGGCTGTGTGGCTGTGTGGCTGTGTGGTTGGCCCCCAGCATCCTCCTCTCCTCCTTATCTGGCTCTCCCTCTTCTCTTTTTCTCCTCCTATTTATTCTCTCTGCCTGCCAGCCCCACCTATCCCTCTCCTGCCTTGCTATTGGCTGTTCAGCTCTTTATTAGACCAATCAGGTGTTTTAGACAGGCAAAATAACACAGCTTCACAGAGCTAAACAAATGCAACACAAAAGAATGCAACACATCTTTGCATCATTAAACAAATGTTCCGCAACATAAACAAATGTAACTAGTATTCCACAGCACACTCTGAAATGTATACATTAATAACTTTTGTGGGTTTTTGTACTTTGAGACAGAGTCTCTCTGTGTAGCCCCAGCTGTTGTGGAACTTTCTATGTGATATAGGCTGGCCTCAAAGTCAGAATTCTGCTGCCTCTGCCTCCTGAGTGCTGGGATTATAGCCGTGTGCCACCATTCCTGGCTTGCTTGGCTTGCAATTATTTTAAGATGAGTATTAGAAACACTTGATTATACTCTATTATTTTTTAAATATCTACCCATTCACTAGTGTGTTTTTTCTCTTTTTTTTCCAGAGGTTTTGAATTGTTACTAAGTTAAAGATTTGTTTGTGAAAGATTAGAAGCTATTTTTCTGCTCATTGTCTTCAAACCTTAGACTAAATGTTAACATTTCCTTGGTTTCGTCCATGTTATCAATATCTTAAGTAAAATAAAATTTTTTTTTTTTTTTTTTTTTTTTTTTTGTTTTTCGAGACAGGGTTTCTCTGTGTAGCTTTGCGCCTTTCCTGGAACTCACTTGGTAGTCCAGGCTGGCCTCGAATTCACAGAGATCCGCCTGGCTCTGCCTCCCGAGTGCTGGGATTAAAGGCGTGCGCCGCCGCCGCCGCCGCCGCCGCCGCCGCCGCCGCCGCCGCCGCCGCCGCCGCCGCCGCCGCCACCACCACCGCCACCACCACCGCCCGGCTAAAAAATGTTAAGTACCTATGATCTATTTAATCCACTCATGTCTGAGGGGATTGTATATATATATAATAAAAAACCTGAGGCCAGCAGTGATGGTGCACGCCTTTAATCCCAGCACTCGGGAGGCAGAGGTAGGCAGATCTCTGTGAGTTTGCGGCCAGCCTGCTCCACAGAGAGAGTTTCAGGACAACCAGGTCACACGGAGAAACACTCTCAAAAACAAAACAAAGCAAAAAGAAAGAAAAGAAACTTTTCATATGCCTGAAATTAGTTTGAAAGTGCCTTGCTCAAAATCATTAAAAATATATCTGAGCCCTGTTCTCAGGAGCTATGGATCACATGATCAGACAGCCTGACAAGGAAGAGCTTAGGTACTCAGATCTGCTGGCGAGGAAGGTCCTCAGTATTCAACAGTTTGGTCACTCAGCATCATGTGGGAGATCTGTACACTACATAGTACTCACATGGTTTCCTGTGTTTAGGTTTGGTCTGAGATTGGAAAAGGCTTTCTCGATGGATCACTTGATAAAAATGCCACTCGGAAGAAACAGTATCAAGAAGGTAAGTTTAGCCACTCTCAATGAACTGGTTTTGGGTAGTTCGTGGCAGGCAGGTACCTGCTGCTGGTCCAGATCCCAGCTCTCACCCTCAGATTTTAATAAGGTTTCAAAGATGCGTGCCAGGATTTTAGTAGTTTCATCTTTGAATAGTGAGATTATTGGTCATTTATATTTTCTCTATGCTTTTTCCTTCTACATTTCATTCAGTGATCGTTTTTCTTCGATGAAAGAGCAGTAAGTAGAAGCTGATGCTCACTGTGGGAAGCATAAGGGGACACCAGAAAGCCATTCAATAATATGTATTATGAATAATAAACATGGGTGGAGGGGTTGGGGATTTAGCTCAGTGGTAGAGTGCTTGCCTAGCAAGCACAAGGCCCTGGGTTGGGTCCTCAGCTCTGGGAAAAATAAAAATAAATAAAAAAATAAAAATAAAAATAAATAAACATGGGTGGAATTCTCTTAAAACAAGAAAATATTTATGTAGTTTTTTTTTTTAATTTTATTTTATTTGATATGTACGAGTGTTTTTCCTGCATGTACATCTGTGTACCACTTGCATGGCTGGTGCCCGCAGAGGCCAGAGGAGGGTGTCACATCCTCTGGAACTGTAATTACAGACAGTTATGAATCTCCATGTCTGTGCTGGGAATCAAACTCAGGTCCTCTGGGAGAACAGCTGGTGCTCTTAACCGCTGAGCCACTTCTAGCCCACGTGGAGACTTTTACATGTGTGTATGTGGTGCTGAGGATGTTGGGCACGTGGCCTGCCACCGAGCTGTGTCTCTGACCCTTATTATTGGTGTACTGTTCTGTAAATAGAAAACCAAAACCAAACTAAATGTGTAGTATTACAGGAACTGCTAAGGAAATAATGTCAAATTATTAACTATTCCACAGACATCTGCGAAAATGTATCAAATTTAAAGTTCTCTAACATTTAAAAATTTTTTTTAACATTTTATATGAATGAGCTTTGTTTCTTTTTCTTTCCTTTTTTGTTTTTGTTTTTGTTTTGTTTTGTGTTTTGTTTTTGAGACAGGGTCTCTCTGTGTAACAGCCCTGGCTGTCCTGGAACTCACTCTGTAGATCAGGCTGGCCTCCAGCTCACAGAGATCTGCCTGCCTCTGCCTCCGAGTACTGGGATTAAATGCCTGTGAGCCCGGCTGTGAATGAGCTTTTTGCCTGCATGTGTGTATGTGCACAATGTGTGTGCAGTGCCCTAGGAGGCCAGAAGAGGGCGTTGAATCCTCTGGAACTGGAGTTACAGATAGTTGTGAGCTGCCATGTGGGTGCTGAGAACTGAACCTGAGTCTTCTGCAAGAACAGCCAATGCTCTCAACTGCTGAGCCCTCTCTCTAGCTCCCCAAATAAAAAATATACTGTCATTATAAAATTGAGTGAAATTTTATAATGTTTTCTAAATTGTCTGACAGTGACTTAGAAAGTTTCCATACAGGGACTGGAGAGGTGGCTTAGCAGATGAGTTCACATCCTAGCATCCACATTGGGTAGATCACAAACACCTGTAATTCTAGCTCCCAAGGATCTGATATCCTCTTCTTACCTCTGGGGACACCTGCACGCACTCACACACATGTGCACACACATAGATAAAATGTAAACATTAGTAACGTTTACAAAATAGAAACTAAAATTCACATAGAAAAGAGTATCTTGTAGGGCTGGGGATGGCTCCATTGGTCATGCGCTGGCTGCTCTAGCCCAAGGACTTGAGTTCAGATTCCCAGCACCTATACAGAATCTAGGTGGGTGGCACACACCTGTAACTCCAGCACTGAAGGGGACATCAGAGGAGGTGGCAGGTGGATCAAGGGCTTGCTGGTCAGCCAGCCTAGCTGAAATGCCAACAACCTCTAGGTCCAGTGAAAGACCTTATCTCAAAAAATAAGGTGCCAAGCCATCAAAATGGATTGGTGGGCAGCCCTGACAGCGCGAGTGTCCACGTAGACTAGAGCTCGATGTCTGATTCCGCCCTCTGTCACTCTTGACCTTAAGTTTTGAGACAAGTCTCTAGCTAAACTCAGAGCTCACTGACTAGGAAAGACTAGCTGGCCAGTGAGCCCCAGTGCCTGTCTCTCTCTTTTTCTTTTTCTTTTTTTTTTTTTTTTAAAGATTTATTTATTTATTATGTATACAGCATATGTGACTGCAGGCCAGAAGAGGGCACCAGATCTCATTACAGATGGTTATTAGCCACCATGTGGGTGCTGGGAATTGAACTCAGGACCTCTGGAAGAGCAGTCAGTGCTCTTAACCTCTGAGCCATCTCTCCAGCCCCTCTCTTTTTCTTCCTTACCTGAGCGATGGAGATATAAATCTAGGTCCTCACGCTTGGGCAGTGGACACTTCACTGAGCCATCCCACGCTCATGCCAGGAATGTATTAATATGTTTACTCTGACCTGCTTCATTTTCTTTTCTTGGAACCAGGCAGGGTAGTTAGAACACAGATCCTGTACAGTTGTACACTTGTGTGGTCCCAGCTACTTGGTATGCTGAGGCAGGAGGATCATCCATTTGGATCCAGGGGTTAGAAACCCACCTCCCTAAAGAGGAAAACAAGGCTTCGTGAGAGCAACAGATTATTTTCCATACGTAATGGTATCCTTCATAGGCTTTTCTTAGGTATTTAATTATGACCTACTGTGTGCTGGTTCTTCCTCTGTGCACAGGCCACAAAGCTTCATGTGCTCATACTGTTTTAGGGATGCTCCTGACACATCCACCAGAGGTTTTTTTTTTGGTTTTTTGTTTTGTTTTGTTTTTTTGTTTTTCGAGACAGGGTTTCTCTGTGTAGCTTTGCACCTTTCCTGGATCTCGCTCTGTAGACCAGGCTGGCCTTGAACTCACAGAGATCCGCCTGCCTCTGCCTCCCAAGTGCTGGGATTAAAGGCGTGCACCACCACCGCTCAGTTCAGCAGAGGTTTTTTAAAAGCCAATTTGATACACTTCCAGTGAGAGTACTCATGGCCATTCTCCTCATTTGATGGATGCATTTAGATTAATTCCCCTTTGTAAAAACTACATTTCAGAAATGGTCACAATAATCCCCAAGCTTCTTTACACCACAGTTTTGTGTTGTTTTGTTTTAATATTGAAGCCTGGTTTCTACCCCCAGACACTTAGATTCAATTGCTATGAGGTGTGACTTGTGTTTTACTGTCTTTAGAAATGCCTCCCAGGTGATTGCAGTGTGCTACCGTGTGGGAATTCCTGCAGCACACTGTCAGCAAACCCTCCTTTCCATCTTTAACGTGGGGTCAGTTTTTCCAGTCTTATCACTATTTGGTCAGGATTTATACTGTCCTGTTGTTCAGTTCTGAGAGATGTTAATGCATAAGAAGACTCCCTGTGCCTCATTCTAGCTGGAAGAAATTAGAAACGATCTAAATTAGTAAATTTATAGAGTGTGAAAACGGCTGTGGGGGAAAGTGGGAAGGAGGCGGGAGAGTGTGGGGCGGAGAGGCTACAGTTTTAATTATTGTGACGGGGACATCAGCTGGGATTGTTTCTCAACATTTATGAGATGGAGACACCAGCCCTGCAGACCATTGGGTACCTGGATGTCCGAGGGAAGTCTGGCCGAGAGACTGTGACTCAGAGTCTTAGAGGTCCAGCTATTCCTGGTGTATTTGAAGCTAGTATGTCTACCATGATGCACATTACAAAATTAGAGATGGAGATGAGGTCAGGAAGACTGGACAGCGTTTGTATGGCTTAGAGCTATGTATATGTGTATGTATATGTATACATATATGTATATGTAAGCATATGTCTAGGTTGCTTCTTTGAGATAGGAAGCTGGTAGATAGTTCTGAGCTGTCATGCTCTGAGTTATGTATTTTTTTTTAAGATCTTGGCTTCCACTGATAGATGAGAATGTCAGGTCGGAGGCAGAGGAAGTAATTCAGGTGTTGTTGCAATGAAGCAGGCTAGAAAGAGACTAGGCTTGGACCAGGTGCTGACCAGCAGGTAATGAGGGACAGAGACAAGAGAGCAACAGAAAATTCTGTGCTCTGAAGACAGAATCATCAACACTGACTAATGCGTTAAATATGGAGCGAGAGAGGAGAAGGCAGCGGGCTGTTGGGCCAGAGTGACTAAAATAAGATTCTTAGTAAACACAACGGGAAGCTTGGGAAGACACAGTTTGCAGAATGATCGAGAGTTCAGTATGTTGGAAGCCACGTGTAATATGCTTCAGGCACCTTGGTGGAGATGTCAAGGTTGCGGTTAAATTTATGAGTCTGGAGTCTGGAGGAAAGAGGCCCTGACTAGAAGTAAAATTTTGGAAGTATTTGCTACATAGTTTTAAAATCTCCAGACCAGAGTTCACCAAGGTAGTAAATATAGATTAAAAAGGAGGTCCAAAACAAGGCCATTCCATAGTGAGTTCCAGGCCTGCCTGGGCCAAATAGTGAGACTCTGTCTCCAAACAGGCAAACCAGAAAAAAAAAAAAAAAAAAAAAAAAGAAGAAGAAAAGAGAAATAAACAACAACCCAGCCCTTGGACATTCCATCGTTAAAACATTAACTCTGGAAGGAGTTAAAAGGAGATGAGATGGACAGCAGAGAGAGAGGGAGGGAGTGTGAGTCCCTCGACTGTCCTCCTGGGAGCCATGGGGGGCAGCGCTTCCAGAGTGAGTTCTGATGTCACCAGTGATAGAGCAGGTCAGCGAGGATGAGGGAGGAAGCAAATCTTGGGATAGTTTTAGTGGCCATCGATTACCAGTTACTTGTGTCTTTTAGGTTTCACAATTTACCTTTCTGATTATTTCCTATCTGTTTCTCTTCCTCAGTGAGTGAGACTTGATTTGAGAGAAGTGGTGGAGTCAGAAGGCAGAATTTAGAAGGGTTAATATTAACAGAGAAACTTGAGTGTTTAGAGGCCTGTGTGGTGTTAGAATTGTTTTACATTTTCACCTGGGTGGTAGTAATTTAAATGTTTCTTTAGACTCAATTACTTCTTGAATTTCATGTAGATATTTTATGCACTTTTTAGTATGTATCTGAAATTTAACAAGAAAGAAAGACAAAATGTGTATGAATTTAAATACAAATTTGCTTTTAAAATTATTGGTTACTGACTTCAAAGGTTTTGTTCCTCACATGGTAATATGAACAGAGGGGTTTTTGTTTGTTTGTTTTATTGAGACAGGGTTTTTCTATGTAGCTCTGGCTGTCTTAGAACTCACTCTGTAGCCCAGGCTGGCCTCAAACTCAGAGATCCGCCTGTCTCTGCCTCCCAAGTGCTGGGATTAAAGGCGTTAGCCACCACTGCCCAGCCTGAACAGAATTATTTTTAGGAAGTTTAATCTCCACGAATACTTACATACTTAATTAATTTTTTTCAAATTTTCTTCTTTAAGCCCTCATGCAGTTGGAATCTACTCTAAAGAAAATCATAAAGGAACGAAGAGGAAGGAACTTCAGTCAGCATATCTTCATCGACTCCTTAATCCAAGGGAACCTTAATGAGCAGCAGGTGATAAGAGTGTTAGGCGTTTATGAGAAGTTCACGTATGCGTAGAGTGCGATTCATTCAGTCCAAATGGCCTCCAAGAAGTTGGGTGTCTCTTTTGTCATGTCGTGAGTAGTCAATGTCCCCCTAGTTCACCCTCTGAAGCCGCTGTAGAGCATTTAAAATTAGGATAAGCAAACATGAAGCCCAACTGATCTGTTAAATTAGTAGAGGAGTGATCTATTAAATTAATAGAGGAGTGTGTGTGAGCCTTGATGGACTCAGCCTTCCTGCCCAAATGGCCAGGTTCATTGCTTGTTTGTTACCAGCATAATGCTGTGTTTATGGTGTTGCCAGGCAAGGGTCAGCAGTGACATCCTTGCCACTTCATTATAGGAGTCCCAGCATGGCATATACAATCTCTAATAGGCAGAAGGAAGTTTCTGGATGTGCGTTTGTGCAGAAATTGATCAGGTTCTGAGGACAGTAGCAGGCACTTCTTCCCTATGGCCAAGACAATATTGTTGCACCAGACCATGCCATGAAAATAGGACTGAAAAGGTTTGCCTGTGGTGAGCTAGTAAGATTACTAAGAAATAAATGTCTGTTCCATCAAAAAGTCTGTGCAACCAGGAGTGGGGGCACACACCTTTAGTCCCAGCACTCAGGAGGCAGAGGCAGGCCAGTTTCTGAGTTCTAGGCCAGCCTGCATAGTGAGACCCTGTCTTGAAAAACAAAAGACAATGCAAGGTATGATCTACCCATGACAGTGTGGATAGGAGAGGGTAGGGGTTTGAGGAACCAGAATGCTTGTATAGTGTGATTGTCAAAGGACAAGTTTAATTAAAAATGACAAAAATAAAAGGTAAAATTAACACAAGTAAGAAAATAGGCAGTCCAGTCTTTAGAGATTTTTATTTGTTCTTTAACATGTAAATGTGTGAGCCTGTGTGAGATTATATACACCATGTGTGTGCAGGAGCCCTCAGAGGCCAGCAGAGGGCGTTAGACCTCTGATACTGGAGTTACAGGTGGTTGGGAGCCTCCCATTGTGCTTGCTGGGAACCAAACCTAAGTCCTCTGCAATAGCAGTGAATGCTCTTAACTGCTCAGACACCTCTCTGGCCCAGCTGCCCGTTATTTAGATTGGTTCTCACATTACATGGATTTTGTCTTTGGTGAAGACCTAATAAAGATATATTTCCCCCCACTTTTTCCTGAACCTAATTTTATACTCTAGAGTATTTTAGTAGGATCTAGTGAAGACCACCTTATATTTTATACTTTCTAAATTTGTCTTGTAGATCCTAGAAGACAGTATGATATTTTCTCTGGCCGGTTGCATAATAACTGCAAAGTGTAAGTATGAGTTGATTTCTCTCTCAGATAGATTACAGAATACACACAGGTGAAGCTGTTCTATAGAGAAACACTGCGGGAGCCCTCTGTCCTGTCCCTTCCTCGCTGTTTGATTCTAGTTTAAAAAGCTCGCTTCGCATGGGTGCCTCCCCCACACATGTGTGTTCAATTTCACCTTCGAAAATTGCCATAAATTTCTCAGCACATTTTATGGATTGTGAATTCTATTAGCGCCTTTCAAATGAACTGCCGTCAACACCTTTCCTGGTGAGTGACGAGCTTTTCCATATCGCTCGCTCGCTGGCACGCACGCACCCGTTCTAAGGGTTGAACCCTTGTCCACACTAGACAGACAGTCGCCCACTGATTCACAGCCCCTCTGTTGCTGATTCCAAGCCGGTCTGCTGTTACTAAGGACTGGAAAAGGGTGCTGAGTCCACAGTGATCATGATTTGAAAGAACTCTCTTCTTGCATTTGAAGATGATTTCTATTTAAAATCCTAAGATGTGTGACCTTCATTGGTTTGTAGATTTATAGGGAACAGTGCATTGATACAGTATTTATAGAAAATGTTTATAAACATAAAAAAGGTATAATATAAAATGCTTCCAGGAAGTATTCAGGTACCAGCTTAAAATGTGGAAAATTGATGTTCACTTGAAGGACTTGGTTTACCCTTTATTTCAAGGGGAAGTTTTTGGAATGCTGAGGGTTGCTAGTGTAAACTCCTCACACATTTCTCCTCTTTAACATCTAGATGTGTCCAGATGTTACAGACCAAATGAAATTTATGCAGATGTGTCAAAGATCTCAATTACTTAAAATGTATTATTTAATTTCTTCCCACATTTGTTTACCTGTTGTGGTAGCATGGGCACAGGTCATGAGCATGCAGTCAGTGGAGTT
This sequence comes from Peromyscus eremicus, assembly GCF_949786415.1. Classification (NCBI taxonomy): domain Eukaryota; kingdom Metazoa; phylum Chordata; class Mammalia; order Rodentia; family Cricetidae; genus Peromyscus; species Peromyscus eremicus. The sequence continues at coordinate 50,252,327 of NC_081429.1, read as the reverse complement.
CAGCTTACCGTAGGTCCAGGAACTGGACTCAGGTCATTAGGCTTGCCAGCCAGTAAATTACCTGCTGAGCCATCTCACAACCCATCAATACTTTTTTAATGCTTATTTGGTTTCTTGATTTTTTTTGAGACAAGGTTTCTCTGTGAAATAGCCCTGACTGTCCTGGAACTCCCTCTGTAGACCAGGCTGGCTTCAAACTCACAGAGATCCACCTGGCTCTGCCTCCCGAGTGCTGGGTAAAGGTGTGCGCCACCACCGCCCGGCTTGGCTTATTTGTTTTAAATCTCTGTTACATTAAAATGTATCTTTGATAAAGCTTTTTAAAAAATGGAATTAACCTGGGCATGGTGGCACATGTCTAATTCTAGTATTGAGGAGGGTGAGTTGGGAGGGTCACTAGTTCCAGGCCAGCCAGGGCTACACAGACCTGGTCTCAAAAACAGAAACAAAACAAAAGGGAGTTTATTATGCTGTGACAACCACAAAAACTGGCCATGTGAGAGTTTATAAAGAACATTACTATTTATTTCTTTGCATGTGTTCTGTGACTTTTTTAAGAGATGTGTTTATTAGTTTTAAGTGATAAGTCAAGCAGGACATATGGATGACTACTGTATGCAAATCCTTGTTAGTAGTATATAGATATATATTGTAAACTTGTACTGCATATTTTAATATATAATGTAAATTACATATGTTTACATATCATTTGTGAAACAGAAATGCCGTGGTTCACCCAAAAGCCCTAGTGGGCCATGCTAAGTAAAGTGGCAGCGCACGCCTTTAATCCCAGCACTCGGGAGGCAGAGGCAGGCAGATCTCTGGGAGTTTGAGGCCAGCCTGGTTACAGAGCGAGTTCCAGGACAACCAGGATGTATAGGGAGAGTTAACATAGCCAGTTACTCTTGAGTAATTGAGTTATAGGTGGCTATTGATTTTTAGAGGAAATAAGTCAATCAGGCAGACATTTTTTCCCCCTCATTTTTCAAGACAGGGTTTCTCTGTGTAGTTTTGATGCCTGTCCTGGTTCTTGCTCTGTAGATCAGGCTGGCCTCGAACTCACAGAGATCCATCTGCCTGCCTCAGCCTCCCAAGAGCTGGGATTAAAGGAGTGCACCACCACCACCCGGCCTTCAAGCATATATTTTTAAAAAGTTAACTTTGGGTTTTATGAGTGTAGTTCTGTGTTAGAACACTTACCTTGCACACACAAGGCCTTGGTTTGATCCCCAGCACTGCGATAACAACAACAACAACAACAACAACAACAACAATAATAATAATAATAATAATAATTTGAGTCAGTCCTCAGCCTAGGAAAAAAGGTGATTGATAAGAAGAGGTAGACAGTGCTCTATACACATCACAGAGCTCCTGGAATAGAAAAGGCAGCTCCGTAGGTACTGTTGCTTAAGCATGTCTAGGGAGAGGTTTATTGGAACAGTGAGGGAGTATAGCTACTTTGTTCCCTCTGCCTTTTGTCCCTTTTACCCTGTGAAAATAATCCACAAACCAGCTGAAACCAAAAGTGAGCCACGAGCCAATGTCTGTCAGAGTACTTATTAAAAGTTCAGAGGAGGGACAGGGAGGTGCCTCAGGGGGTGAAGGTACTCGCCTCCAACCTGATGACCTGAATTCAGACCCAGGAATCCACATGGTGGAAGGAGAGAACAGATTCCTAGGTTCTGAGCCCCGCAGACATGTCAACACCCTTACATATACATATATACACACATACATATATGCACAGTAGATAAATATGATTAAAGTTTTTAAAATAGTGCAGGTGGTGGACCTTACCCCCAACCTGTGGAGTCAGAGTCTCTGGTTGTTAGGTTGTAGCACCAGTGAACTCTCAAATGATTTGGGGAGCCAATCACCCGAGCAATAATTATGAAAGGTTTAAAAATATTTCATGTTCTCATATGAGCAAATGTCCCACTAATTTGATTTGTAGGAATCATTAGTGTTTCTAGTGAAGAAGCTGATTTAAGTCGGGTTTTTACTTCATGAGATTGAAATAGATAATCTCCAACATCCAGTCCCCCTTGGGTGTTTATCCTCACCGGTCTTAGGTAGGCTGACCTTACGTGGTCTGTCCCTTACCTGCCAGACTTCAGAAAGACATATCTTGATAGCTCTACATGTTTTCCCATCTTCTACATACCTTTGTGTTCTGTTCAAAGAAACTCAAATCTTGTGAAGAATTTTGTTTTAATTTTTGGTAACATTCATGTACATCTAACAGGAAAAAAAATTCATGAACTAAACCATTACCTTTTTTTTTTTCTTGTTTTATACCAGAAATTATGCAGTGGCTATTTTCATTGACCCCAATATGCTTTTTACATAGTGTGCACCTGGGCAATCTGCTTTCTGACGACTTCTGAAGACGTTCAGAAGAAGCTGCATAAGGAGATAGACGAAGTTTTCGGGAAGGGTCCTATTACTTCAGAGAAAATTGAGCAGCTAAGGTAGGAATACAATGAACGAAAAAAAAATCATTAAACAGGCAATATCAGGTGGTTTATTTATTAACATAAAGCTTATGCTAAGATGTAGGAAAAATATAGATATCTTTCTTAAAATATTTACATAGATTTCAATTTTGATTTGTTTCTGTTTATTTAAAAAATTATTTAGATGGGCGTAGTGGTACAAACATTTAATCCCAGCACTTGAGAGGCAGAGGCAGGTGGATCTCTGTGAGTTCAAGGCCAGCCTGGTCTACAGAGAGAGACCCAGGACAGACAGAGCTAAAATAAAGAGACCCTGTCTTGCAAAAACCAAAACAACAACAACAAAGTTTTATGTGTCTGTGTCTAGAAGAGTGTGTGTGCCCATCTGTGTGTGCACATCTGTGTGTGCACATCTGTGTGGGTGCCTGTGGAGACCAGAAGAGGGAGTTGGATCCCTTGGAGCTGGAGTTAGTTGTGAGCCACCCAACATGGGTACTGGGGTCTAAACTCAGTCCTCCTGATGGAGCAGCAAGCACTCTTACTTGTTCTTGACAGTCTCTATTTCTGCTTTTTGAGGCAAGAGTCTTTACTGTGTATGGGGCACAAACTTATAATCCTCCTGCCTCAACCTCCTGGGTACTATGATGACAATTATGTGTACCACACCCATTTACATACAGATTTTAACAGATCAAATTTAATCTCATGTCTAAAATCATAAAAGTAGTTCTGGGAGCTGGAGAGATGGCCCAGCAGTTAAGAGCACTGACGGCTCTTCTAGATGACCCAGGTTCAAATCCCGGAACCCACATGGTGGTTCACAACCATCTGCAGTTCCAGTTCCCAGGGATCCAGTGTCCTCTTGTGGCCTCCATGAGCAGTACATGCTAATATGGTGTAACAGACACACATGCTCATAAAACACCTAGACACAGAGAATAATAATAATTAAAAAAAAAAAGACTACACAACTGTAGAGCCATATTAAAAAAAAATAGAGTAGGTTCTACAGAACCTTTTAATTAATTAGCTTATATGTAGTACCTACCAATGATGTCAAGCATGTGGACATTCATACTTTGTTTATAGGAATACCAAATAGTACAGGCACATGGGGAAATGCTGTGGTAGGATTTTATAGTGTTAAGCATACACTCAGCCTCTGTATGACTCAAAAATTCCTGAGCATTCCTAGGTAGTTACTCAAGAGAAACGAAAGCAGGCCTACACAAAGACCTGTGTGCAAATGTTGGTAGCTGTATATTCAAAACACCCAAGAGCCGGAAGCAGTCCAGATGTCTACCAACTGGTAGATAGATAAATTAGCAAATTTTGATACTGTTATGCTGGGGGAGGCTGCTACGTAGTAGAAAAACAATGTCAATATATACATCCACTTGTTATGATAAGTGAAAAAACGAAGTGCAGAGGACTGCCTGCCACATTGTTTGACCAACGAGAAATTCTGCCAAAGGCAACATCAGCTGCTAGAAGGCCTTGCTGCTTACTTCTCTCAACCTGTTCTCCAGATTGCTGCCGGGTCTGTGGTTGCACACTCTAGTCACTTGGGCCACTGCAAAAGACAGATACCTACCTGGAAGCAATCTCAAACTGTTCCGCAGTCTCTGGGCATCAGAAGGCTTCCCAGAGTTCAGTACTCCCCCCTGCCCCCCCAAGACAGGGTTCTCTGTGTAGCTTTGGAGCCTATCCTGGAACTTGCTCTGTAGACCAGGCTGGCCTTGAACTCACAGAGATCCGCCTGCCTCTGCCTCCCGAGTGCTGGGATTAAAGGTGTCTGTCACCACCCCCCGGCTCAGAGTTCAGTCTTAACACAAACATCCCCAAAAAGAAAAAGAAAGTTTCCCAGGTCCTTGGAACTGGAGTTACAGACTGTTGTGAGTCACCTTGTGGGTGCTGAGACTCGAACCCGGGTCCTCTGAAAGAGCCACGAGTGTTCACAACCTCTGAACTGTCTCTCCAGCCCAATCGTGTGGTTTTTGACCTCCATTCTGCTAATGTTTGTCGTGTTTATTAACTTCAACACATCTGTTTAATTTTTAAAAAAACAGATATTGCCGGCACGTGCTCTGTGAAACTGTTCGGACTGCCAAACTAACCCCAGTTTCTGCCCGGCTTCAAGATCTTGAAGGAAAAGTCGGCCCATTTGTTATTCCTAAGGAGGTGGGAAACATTTGTTGTATTTAACTTAGCTTGTCTTCAGCTGCTTTGGTGTGTGTTTTGATCTGATTTCTTTTAATTGAAAGTATTTTTTTTCATGTGGTCTATTTTGATCAGTTTCCCTTTTCCCATCTCCTCCCGATCCTTTCTGCTCTGTGGCCTTCTTTCTCTCTTTAGAAAACAAACAGGAAAATAAAGAATAAACAAAACATACAAACAAAAAACCAAAGAAGAAGCATGAGAAACACATTCACAACACGAACACACTCACACACACACAGCAATAAAAACACAAAGTTGGAAACCATAATATACAAGCAAAAGGCCAGTAAGTTAAAGAGAAAAAAAAAAATGCCAGAACAAACCATTTTGAGAGGAAAGTCTCCAAAAGCACCATTGAGTTCATCTTGTGGTGGCTATATGCCGCTGGGCTGGGGTGTGCTCTTGTGTTCCTGAAGGTGTTCAGTCAGTGCTACACGTCACCGAGTCACAGCCAGACTCACGGCCACTGGACCTGGCGAATTTCCTTTAGCTTCCCTCCCTTGTCTCCATGTCCTGCTGTCCCCCCGTCTGTATGTCTGTGTGCTCTTGTGTGTGATTATTGAGCTGTGTGTGCATGCATATACACACATACATGTACCAGGCTTTTTCCTTTGGGCCACCAACCAGCTTACAAATCAAGATACGGAGATGTATATTAGTTTTCGAATGCTCGGCCTTAGCTCAGCTCCTATTTTAACCTGTTTCTCTCTGTGTTTTGCCTTGGGGCTTTTCATCTTTTTTTTCCTTCTGTTTATCTTGTTTTCCTGCTGTCTCTGCGGCTGGCTGGCTGGCTTCTGGCCCCAGGTGTCCCTCTTTTTTTTTTTTTTTTTTTTTTTTTCCTTTCTCTTCTCTCTCCTGCCTAGATTTCTCCTCCTATTTATTCTCTCTATCTGCCAGCCCTGCCCATCCCTCTCCATCTAGTTATGGCCATCCAGCTCTTTATTAGACCAGTCAGGTGCCTTAGGCAGGCAAGGTGAAACAGCAACACATCTTTTCATAATTAGACAAATACAGCATAAACAAATGTCACACACCTCTACACAGTTAAAGTAATATTCCACAGCATAAACAAATGTCACACACCTTTACACAGTTCAAGTAATATTCCACAGCATAAACAAATGTAACACATCTTTACATACGTATGTATCTTAAAAACTCAAGTTAGGGGCTGGTAAGATTACTCAGCAGATAAAATACCTGATGTGCAACACCTGGTGACCTAGGTTTGACCCCCAGAGCCCACATTAAGGTGGAAGGAGAGAACTGACTCCGAAGAGTTGAACTCTGATCCCACACGCCACGTGGCACACCCTTAATCATACTCACACATAATACACACAACGAATAATAATTTTTTTAAAAGTGAGCCTTACTATGATATATTATAATTAATACGTTGTTCTTTCTTTTTTATTAAGTATATCGTAACTGTTAATAAAACCGGCACTTGATGGAGATCCCATTCATTTTAAAAGCCATGTAGTGTTCCACAATGTGTATCATATCAACTTATGTCCTGTAAAGAAAGCCATCCCACTAGTGAAGATTCAGACTGACATTCTCTTTTATTTTTATAAATTATACAGTGGTATAGGTATGGAATAATACCTTAGAAGTGGAGTTTTTGAAAGCTGGGCATGGTGTTGCATACCTGTAATTCCAGTACTCGAGAGGCTGAGGCAGGAGGATTGCCATGTTTGAAGCCATCCCGCAAGACATAGTGTGTTGGAGGTCAGCCCGGGCTACATAGTGAGGAAATGGAGTGTCTGGATCAAACGCCATGTGCTGCCCTTAGGGATTGAAGTTAGCTCAGGTAGAGCCCTTGACCAGCTCTGCACGAGGCCCTGGTTTTGAGCCTGAGCACCACCAAATGAATTATTTTATTAATAATAAATGAATCTTGTAAAAGGCAACTTATACTTCACTAATAATGATAGTACATGCTTTCTCAGGGTTAGGGATGTAGCTCCGTGATAGTGTACTTACCTGGCTTGTGTAGAGGTCAGTCCTTAGCACAACAAGGTAACTGACTGATCAACTAACTCACTCACAAAATCCTTTGAAGATTGGGAGTTTGCCAGGCGGTGGTGGTGCACACCTTTAATCTCAGCACTCGGGAGGCAGAGGCAGGCGGATCTTAGTGAGTTTGAGGCCCTCGTGGTCTACAAAGTGAGTTCCGGGACAGCCAGGACTGTTACACAGAGAATCCCTGTCTTGAAAAAAAAAGAAAAAAAAAAGAAAAAGAAAAGAAGACTGAGGGTATAGTTCAGTGGGCCCCAGAGTTCAATCCCTAAGGCCCCCCAAAAATAAAATAAAAAAACCTCCCTCCAGTTTCTCACCACTTTGGATTTATGAATCTTCTGTGTGTCTCGAGCGTCACATCATCTCATTGATCCAATGCTCCTCTCTGATAATTAACGGCTTTTCGTCCATGTATCCAGTTTGCATTTCTCTTCTGACCCCTGCTCTTCTTCCTGGTGAGCTGTCTGCCTGTTCCTCGGCTGTCGGTTACGTGGTGGATTTCTTCCTGTTTATAACCCCCTTCCCCAGAGGCTCACGTACTTCTCAGGTTTTAAACTTTCACAGAGTCGAGTCTGGCTTTTCCTGCTCGGCATCGGGATACAGCGGCATGCTTAGGAGGCCTGATCGGTGGTCAGATCACCGAGAGAATGGCCGGTGGCGACTTCGTCACTTTACATTCTCACTGTCTGTCCTAGAAGAGCCTCTGGGGGACCGCTGTTGCGTTTGTCATGCTCGACTAACTAGACTTTGTCTTTTAGACCCTCGTCCTTTATGCCCTCGGCGTGGTTCTTCAGGACCCCAGCACTTGGCCGTCCCCACACAAGTATGAAACAGTCTTACGTCTTTTTGATTGCTGTGTTTATGTGTATGCGAATTTGCATTCCTTTCCAGTGGTTGGAAGAGAAAACTCAGTATGTGGTAACGATGTGACAGAGGACCGGGAAGCCACTCCACTTCTGTCTGCTCTTCGCCGCTTCTCCTTCATGGCCTCATTCCTCTATCCGCTCTCCTTTCTCCTCTCTTCCTCCTTTACTTATTTTCTATTTATATATAGCATTTTATATATATATATATATATAAACATATATAAAATATATAACATTAAAACATTCTTAATAAAATAGCAGGTCTTAAATTTTTTTTTTTTTTTTTTGTTTTTGTTTTTGTTTTTTCGAGACAGGGTTTCTCTGTGTAGCTTTGCACCTTTCCTGGGACTCACTTGGTAGCCCAGGCTGGCCTCGAACTCACAGAGATCCGCCTGGCTCTGCCTCCCAAGTGCTGGGATTAAAGGCGTGCGCCACCACCGCCCGGCCCAGGTCTTCAATTTTTATTCTAAGATTATTAGCTATTAGCTAAATTTTATATTCCAAATGTTTTTTTTTTTTATTTTTACTTTTTGGTTTTTTTTTTTTTTGAGTTTCTCTGTGAATTTTTGGTGCTTGTCCTGGATCTCGCTCTATAGACCAGGCTGGCCTCGAACTCACAGAGATCCTCCTGGCTCTGCCTCCTGAGTGCTGGGATTAAAGGCGTGCACCACCACCGCCCAGCTCCAAATTGTCTTAATAACAAAATTAAAGATGTGCTTCTGTAAAAATAAGTATGCCTATAATTATTGAAAACTAAAATTAGAAAAAAAATTTTTTTCTCAAGACAGGGTTTCTCTGTGTAGCTCTGGCTGTCTTGGAACTCACTCTGTAGACCAGGCTGGCCTTGAACTCAGAGATCCACCTTCCTCTGCCTCCCGAGTGCTGGGATTAAAGACGTGCACCACTATTGACAGCAAAGTTTGAAATTTTTTAATCTTAAAAAAAAAAATCTATGTGAAAAATGCCAAGTTTTCGATAAACTTTAAGTGAGATATGAAGGATCTAGCTGAGTATGTTGCTCATGTGCAAGGCCTGGATTCCGTGACAGGTACCATAGGGGGAGAGAAAGAGCAGGAACTGCATCGGAACTTTTGACATTATTGATATTTCTAGAACATTCAGAGAAATTGAAAATGTTAAAAGGAATAGGTGGACCCAGGTGTGGAGGCACACAGCTGTAATCCCATCACTTGGACATATAAAATGTCTTTCTCTGTCCACCAGCCAGCTCCCAAATAAGGACATGGAGACTTCTTGTTAATTATGGAAACTTGGCCTTTAGCTTAGGCTTGTCCCCAACTAGCTCTTATAACTTATTAATCTGCTTCTATTAATCTACATTTTACCACGTGGCTTTTTTACCTCTTTTGCTGCACATCCTGCTTCCTCTGCCTCTGGCTGGCAACTCTGCCTTTCTTCCTCCCAGCATTCCTCTCTGCCCAGAAGTCCTGCCTATACCTCCTACCTACCTATTGGCTGTTCCACAGCAATACACCTTCACACAGTGTACAAATATCCCACAACACTGGGGAGGCGGAGGCAGGAAAAGTGAGAGTTTGAAGATAACCTGGGCTACATATCAAGACTTTCTCACAAATATCTACCCCCCTCCCCCAAAGGGAATAGATGCTAAGTTGTGGAAGTCATTTTGAGCTATTAAATTTAGAAGATATAGATGTTAGTAGTATAACTGAGAGCTTCCTAAAGTTGGGCACTTCCGTATTCATGGGAGGGCCTGTCTCGGAAGGAAGGAAGGGAGAGAGACAGGATGAAAACAGTGATCTTCAGACTCAGCTCTTTTGGCTTCAGCCTTGGTGCATTTCACCCAGGAACTGTGTTGCCGCCCAAGGAACAAGCCCTGCTGTCTCAGCCCTTTGAGCAGAGTGGGAACAATTCCTGCCTCACAGGAATTATATATATATAATATATATATAAAGGGATATATATATATATATATATAATATATATATAAAGGGATGCCTGGTGGAGTACCTAGCAGAGCACCTACTATGTAGCAAACGTTTGATAAGTGTGCATGTGCAGCACTCAAGGCCAGGTGTGATGCTAAACATTTGTTTGTTTTTAATTTAATTAAAATGTAAATACATCATGTCCTCTCTCCCTCCACTTCCTCCTACCCCTCCCATGTTCTCCTCCTCTTTGACCATTATTGCTACACCTGCATATAAATGAATCGACATGTAAACACAACCTGTTGAGTCCGCTCTGTGCTGCCTGCATGTGTGTGCTGCTAAGGCCACTGGATGTTGGTGCATCAGAGGGCTCATCCCTAGAGGACACTAATCCTCCTTCTCTCAGCAGTTGTCAGTTGCTTGTAGCCCCTCATCTAGGGGTAGGGCCTGGTGAGATACACCCCCCCCACCCCCCCCACCCCCCCCCCTACCCCCACCCCCACCCCCCCCCACCCCCCATTCTCAGGAATGTCAACTCTTATTGGAACTGTTTGGGTCTTGCTCAGGCAACCATGTTGTTTCATGCGTGCATCTTCCCCATCATAACTAGAAGGCGCAATCTCACAGCAGACTTCTTGGTCCTCTGGCATGAAACATTTCTCTTACCTGATGCTACTTAATTCTCTCCACCGACCCTGAGCTGAGTCTTCTACAGCTGGAGGAATTGGTCAGAGAGATCGCATTTACATAAGGGTGCAAAGAGACAGGATGCCAGCTTTTGACCGCTGTTGGCTTTTGCTGTGTACACAGCTGTGAAAGACATGTAGACACCTACGTAGGACCTTCTACAAGACAGATGAATGCAAAGGATATGCCTTTTGGAATATTGTAAATACTGGTGTGTGTGTGTTTTTTTTTTCGAGACAGGGTTTCTCTGTGTAGCTTTGGAGCCTGTCCTGGAACTCACTCTGTAGACCAGGCTGGCCTCAAACTCACAAAGATCCACCTGTCTCTATCTCCCGAGTGTTGGGATTAAAGGTGTACACCACCACCGCCAGGCAAATACTGACATTTTAATAGTCTGTAACGTTGCTCTTAAATGTGTTCATTACAATCTAAATACTCCTGCCTCCTGTGTACATGGAAGGACAGGCGCTCTCCACCAAGTCCACCAGCTTCCAGCTCTCCACCAAGTCCACCAGCAAGTGTTCATGTTCCTCTTCTCTAACACAGTATAGAGCTTTTAAAACACTTGTGTTTGAAAAGAACTTCCATGTTTCCTTTTTTATGTTTCTACTTCTCTAACAGCATTTGACAGGGGAAGTTTAAAATAAGAGCCTTTCTTAGCCTCTTTCACTTATAGCAAATACGAGTACAGTATAATTGGTAAACAGAATTTCAAGGCTTGGATGCCTAATTTGAATTGGAGAAACAATGTGACCTGCTGCATTGCTGGATCTGAGGAAGGTATTTTTTTTTTAAATCCACTGTTTAGAGGTAACATATTTAGAAACAGCAAGAGATTAAATGTCTGTGTGTTCAGTGGCTTGGAAGTATAATAAAGTATAATGTGACTGCAGTAGATTTAAACGGTTACAGCCTGTGCATTGAGTGTTGATGTTGAGGTGTAAGTGGGACCGTTATGGTGAACTCAGATTTTCCTTTTAGGTTTGATCCGGATCGCTTTGCTGACGAATCAGTGATGAAAGTGTTTTCTTCGCTTGGCTTTTCAGGCACGTGGGAATGCCCAGAACTGAGGTAAATGACAGACAGCAGTGGGAAAGGCGAGATGCCATTCTCACCCACTCAGAATTAGATGATCTCTCTTAACGGGAGCAAGCAATCTATGTAATTTTTAATGTTGGATTTTTAATCTTTAGTAACTCGTTGACTCTCTTCTGGACCAGGTTTGCTTATATGGTGACCACAGTGCTCGTGACCGTGCTGGTGAGGAGACTGCGCCTGCTTGCTGTGGAGGGACAACTTTTTGAGATGAAGTATGAACTGGTCACATCTTCAAGGGAAGAAGCGTGGGTCACTGTCTCCAAAAGATACTAGACATTTAGACATTTTAAGTCTTTGTTAAGTAGATGAAGGGAAAAAGCCTATTTAGATTATGTGCTGGGTCCTTTTACAAACCCAGTATCATTTTGTAATGTAAACCCTATTAGTGCTTTGTGAAGTAAATTTGGATTTTTATATATCAAGATTTCTTAATATGTGATATACATTTATACTCATTACAACAATATATTGACAATTTTAATAGGAAAGTTTCATTTTCCTTTAATTTGTATCATTTTCTAAGCCATTATTTTTAATCTTGATTTTCTTAGGTTGATCTCTCAAATGAATATATTATTAGTTTTTTTTTTTTTTTTTTTTTGATTTTCAAGACAGGGTTTCTTTGTGTAGTCTTGGCTGATCTCAGAATTCACTCTGTAGACCAGGCTGACCTTAGCTCATAGAGATCCACCTGCCTCTGCCTCCTTAGTGCTGGCATTAAAGGTGTGCACTACCACCGCCCGGCTCAAATGAATAATCTTAGAATTCTTTTGTGTGAGTTGGAGAATCACATTTTCTGAATATTCATAAAGAGAAACAATGTTACCTCTTTTTACTTTTCTAATAAATCACCTATCACTCTATTTGGGGACTATTTTTGTTTCCTGAGTATTAATTAGTGTGTCTTAATCATTTGAATTAGGTTTTAGTAATTTCCTAGACATCGTCTAGCATCTGCTGTCTTTTCTCCTTGCTCATAAGCGTCCCTCCCAAGGCTGGCACATGGCTTGGCATTTCAAGTAGTTTAGCGTCAGCTGGGAATCGCACGCTGCTTCTGAGTGTGCTTCAGAGCCCGCGCCCCTCCTCTGTGACAAGCTGAGGTGACACTCATTCCCTTTCGCTGGCAATATCAAAGCACTATGTTCAACTCTCCTTCTCATGCAGAGATACGGAACTCCTAGGTTGGGCATTAATTACAAAGCCATAACGACACACAACACTTCAGTAAGAAACAATTAAACACTAGCCAGAAACCACAACCAAAGCAAGGTCGGAGAAGACAACAGATGGCAAAAGAAATTTTAAGCCTTGGGGCTGGAGAGATGGCTCAGTGGTTAAGAGCATTAGCTGCTCTTCCAAAAGACCTGGGTTCAATTCTCAGCACCCACATGGCAGCTCACAACTGTCTTGTAGCTCCAGTTCCAGGGGATCTGGCATCCTCCCACGGACATACATGCAGGCAAAACACCAATGCACATAAAAATGAATAAATTTCAAAAAATTGTAAGCTGTGTGGTAGACAAGGAAATATGCATATTACAGGCAAAGGGCTCACACAGACTGTTAAGGATCTGGGAACGTGGCTCGGTGGTAAAGCACTTGCCTTTCATGTGTTGCCTTGAGTTCAATACCCAGCACCTTGAAAACAAAACAAACAAACAAAAAATCAAAACAAATAGGTTAAGAAAAACACCCAGTAAGATGCATGGACAGAAGAACAGAGAAATGGCTGATGACTATCTGCAGTGGTATTCAGTCATTAGTAAGCACAGCGGTACTGAAGTTACTTAGGGAATATTTTAAAGAATTGTTCTCAGTATACTTTAGCACTAACAAGTGTTGTTGGTTTGTTTTTGCTATTTGTTCTTTGGCTCTTTTGGGGGGGCCCACCACCTAGCTCCCAAATAAATCACACATGGAGTCTCATTCTCACTTACGAATGCTCGGCCTTAGCTTGGCTTGTTTCTTGCCAGCTTTTCTTAGCTTTAAATTATCCCGTCTACCTTTTGCCTCTGTGCTGTTTCTGTTTTCTTCTGTATATCTTACTTTCACGCTTACTCCGTGACTGGTTGTGTGGCTGGGTGGCTGGCCCCTAGCGTCCTCCTTCTTCGATCACTCCTCCTTCCTTTTCTTCCAGATTTCTCATTCTATTTATTCTCTCTGCCCACCAGCCCCACCTATCCTTTCTCTGGCCTCACTGTTGGCCATTCAGTTCTTTAACACAGCTTCACAAAGTTAAACAAATGCAACATAAAAGAAGGCAACACATCTTTGCATCATTAAACAAATGTTCCACAGCATAAACAAATGTAACACATCTTAAAATAATATTCTACAAATAAGTGTTATTTTCAATGCTTTATTGATAGCATTTTATTTTTAGTTCATCTTTTGTCTTGTGCTAAAATGATGAATTTCCTTTCTGCTCTTCTACTGAGGGGCACCCCAACCCCAGATTCTTTACCCCACTCCAGCTGCGGCTGCTGCTGCTTGTTTTTGTTTGTTTGTTGTTTGTTTTAAGAAATCCTTTTTCTGGGTTTGCAAGATGGCTCAGCCAGTAAAAGCACCTGCCACCAACACTGATGACCTGTGTTTGATCCAAGCGAGACCCACATGATGGAAAGAAAGAACTGACGTCTACAAGTTGTCCTGTGACACAATACACCCACCCACACACAAACAAAACAATTAGGCATTTACAAAAATTCCCCTTTTTTTGTAAACATTTGTTTTTAGACAACTGTAGGAAGAATGCTAAGCAGAGAAAGGGATTAATTGCAAACTGGTTATTTTTGTTTTTGTTTTGTTTTGTTTTTCGAGACAGGGTTTCTCTGTGTAGCTTTGTGCCTTTCCTGGAACTCACTTGGTAGCCCAGGCTGGCCTCGAGTATCCGCCTGCCTCTGCCTCCCAAGTGCTGGGATTAAAGGCGTACGCCACCACCGCCCGGCTGCAAACTGGTTATTTTTAACACCACTGAATTTTTGTTTGTTTTTCAAGACAGGGTTTCTCTGTGTAGATCTGCTCTGAAGACCAGGTTGGCCTCGAACTCATAGAGATCTCCTTCTTGCCTCTGCCTCCCAAGTGCTGGGGTCAGAGGTGTGCACCACCACACCTGGCTACACCACTGAATTTTATTTGTAATTTCCAAGAGTTATGCATGTCATGTTATAAAGCAAGTGTGTGTGCACACGCATATACACACATACCCTAGTTATTGAGTTATCCTATGGTGTGTTTGTTGATCAGATAATTGCAAGAACTATTTATGACCAATTAACATAGAATTTAATTGTTTCAGCCTGCCTCTCTTTTCTACTGATTACAGATGTATAATCAAGGTGTAGCATTTATTTCTAACGTACACACATTTAAATTATGAAATATATTCCAAAACTTTAAGTGAAATCTGTTCCTGGTTACTATTATGTCGTTTCTAGAAGTTGTCAGATTGTTAAATCTGGCCCCTCCCACCTGTGTTTCCTGTGGTTTGGGTTTTGTGTTGTCCAGGTTTAGTGGATAGATTGGAAACTGGAAAAGGATTAGAGTTTGCAATTGGTATGTAAACCAGGTGTCAGTGAGATCTGCTGAAATAAGGGTGATTTTAAAGCAAGCGAGGCCTGCTAAGCAATTATCAAGGCAAAGATTGGGTCCCTGACTAAGCCAGAGGGGAGCCTGGCATAATTGTCAATAAATGAGGTGGTGTGGAATAACTAATGACCAGCGGTGTGGAAAATGGAACGCAGAAGAGTCAGCTGAATGAGCCTGTTGTGCCCATAGTTACACAGTTAACTTAAGGCATAACAAAGTCTTTTCTAGAGTCTTTTTTTTTTTTTTTAATGGAAATTCTGGGGCTCGAAAAGTTGCCCCAGATGGTAAAATATTTGCCAGGAAAGCATAAGAACATGATTTAATTCCCAGTACCCATGTAAGTCCGGTGTGGTGGCATCCCTGTGTAATCGCAGGCTGTGGAGGCACAGACAGGCTGGGCCCTGGGGCTTGCTGGCCAGCGAGCCCAGTGTAATCTGTGAGGGAGGCCAGTGAGAGACCCTATCTCAAAAACAAGATGAATGACTGAGTAATAACACCTGGGCTATCCTCTGGCCTCCACAGACACCCAATTCGAGAGCGTGCACACACACACACACACACACAAAAATAGAAATACCAAAAGATTAAAAATGTAGCTCAATGAAAATACCTGATTAGCATTTTTGAGGCTCTGGGGATGAACCCAGTACCGTATACACAAAATGTTTAGGTTTGATAGCGTGAGTAAATATTGTCTCCTGGCTCTTTGACCTCACTGTCACTGGTCACAAGACTCTTGCAGGACTCGAGTTTAGTCTTAACAAGGCTTTTTAACTGATAATAAAGTGATATGGAGGACTGGTTCATGAGTCCCTGTAAGGGCCATTGTTAACCTGTAAGCCCCATTTGCCCAAGGACAGATAACTTCCTGGAATGCTGGCGGCTGCTGTTTCTGGGAGATAACAAACAGGTCACGTGTTCTCATTCCCCTAAAATTGGTTGACCCAACTGCATCGGATGTGTTGATCACATGTAGCGGGAGGAACATTGGGCAGGAAGTATGTCAGGATATGCGCTTGTCCCTCATTGGACCTGATGGGAAATACTTATGGTTTACCTTTTTAAGCCTCTGCAAAATGTGACTTGTCATTTCCTGGGAGCTCCAGAATGGGCCTGCCAGAGCCCATCATCCTGGCCAGTATTTAAGATTTGCTTCAAATTTGGCTCAAACATTGTAGAACTTGTCTTCTTCCCACAATTCTCAGGTTTAATCCCCTACCCTAGCTAAGGAGTTATTGACAGTTAACGGCTGTGGAGGGAGCCATTTTTCTTCAGTGTTTAATCACAGGTATGTTCCTCATGCTCCAGTGTAAGGGTCCGAGAACGCTGAGGAAAACCCCCGACTCAAATAGTATGCAAATATTCCAGCATGCGGGGTCACCACTTGTACAAAATGGCCACACGGGACAAAGGCCTGCAGGTCCTTTTAAGCATGGCTAGGGAAATCCCAGGAACAGCTGTTACATGAATACATTTTTTATTTTATTTTTTTCCGTATTTGGGCAAATTTGGCAAGTCCAGGCCTGTTTCAGGGGGTTACAGGAATGGTTCTTTTTTTGGTCATTGCTTTGAGATACTGTGGGATGGACTCAGGCCTCGTACCTGCTCTCTCCCTCATCCTCATTGTCAGGGTGTTGGGAACCAAACTAGGGTCTTCTGGGAAAAGTTCAAGGCCAGCCTGGCCTACCTAGTGAGACCCTGTCTCAGAGAAAAGAAAAACCCTATGGAGTCAAACCATTGCTTCATTTTTAGTGTATGAACAAGAGGATCAGATTCGGTACCTTACCAAGGAAGACAAGGGTGCTCATTAGGAGAACAGGAGAGCTTTCAGACTAAGAGGGAACATCGCTGAAAATCGGTTTCACTGTTAGCAGTATCAGCCATTCCTATGAATTGTTTAATTACACTGTTGCATTGGGTGTGTATAGTTGTCAACATCCGTTGCTTATGTTGCAAGGTCGTCTGCTAATAATTGACTTGAAAGCTTAACTGGATCTTCCAAGTATTTGATGGCATAGCCGGACCAAAATGGTAGAGACAGCCGCCTAGGTAGGACTTCTGGGAATGGCATAAAAGTAATAGACTTTGCTCTTTGGATATTTCTCACGGAAGGTCTTTGGAAAATATGTGCTTAAGCCTAGGCTGCTGTTACAGTCATGGGGTTTTGTAAAGCTTTCAGAGTATAGATTCAAAAGGAATTTGAAAACAAGTTTTAAAATGTTCTTGATACAGAACCTTTGAGGGAGAAGCAAATGTGTTTTGAATGCTAAATTTACTTAGATTTAAAAATACATATCTCCTAGCAAAGTTGCCATGACAACCTTCCTTAATGTGTGTGTAAATTTTATGCCTGTCTCTCTGAGGTTTTCATCTTTTCCAACAGAGTCTAATCACAAGAATTGGGCACTGTGCTGTTTCTATACGGGTGGTACCCCGTGGAAATCATATAATTTTGGAAAATGTGAATCCAGTGACAGCACAGTCCTGTGGCATGTGAGCCTGCCAAGATTAATGTCCCCTCTCTCTCTCTCTCTCTTTCTCTCTCTCTCTGTGGTCATAACTGATCTGATTTCAAAGAAAAAAATTTAGTATTGGAGGAAATCTGCATTTCTGTTTATTTTTATCTAAGAGATTTAGAGGAAAGTCCTAGAAAGTTTGGCAAATGGTGATGCAGCTTCCCTGAGACAGTCTAAATGTACTCTAGTTGATGTCACAGGGTGTCTCCAAAGCACAGGTACTTCACCGTGGCAGGCACGTGCACAGGGGTGAGCCCAAGCTGCTTCTGGCCCGAACTCCAGCAGGAGAGAGAGAGGCTCCCATCACATCTCTCCTTCCACTCCGAGTTTCAGGTGTTCTCACTCTCAAATTCTAATTCACCCCTCAGGAGCAAGGAGAGCAACAGAATTTGGGAGGAAAATTTCACCCTCAGTTTTAGTGTTACAGATTTCTTTCTTTTCTTCTTTCTCTTCTCCTCCTTTTCTTCTTCTTCTTCTTCTTCTTCTTCTTCTTCTTCTTCTTCTTCTTCTTCTTCTTCTTCTTCTTCTTCTTCTTTTTTAAGACAGGGTTTCTGTAGAGCCCTGGCTGTCCTGGAACTCACTTTGTAGACCAGGCTGGCCTCAAACTCACCAAGATCTGTTTGCCTCTGCCACCCGAGTGCTGCAATTAAAGGTTTCCACCACCACACTATTTTTTTCCCCACAGATTTCTTAAGGAAATGACTGATAAGAGCTTAGGTAGTCCCTTGTACCTTATGGTAACAGTAACCGAGACTATGACTTGTGAACTCAACATGAGAACCTGAAATATTGATATGTTTGTTAAAGGGCTGTATTTGTGTTTTTCTTAATTTTTAAAGAAATTCAAACTGAGCCAGGTGGTGGTGGCCAATGCATTTAATCCCAACAATCAGGAGGCAGAAGCAGGTGGATCCCTGAGTTTTAGGCTAGCCTGGTCTACAGAATGATTTCCAGGACTGCCAGGGTTACCCAGAGAAACCCTGTCTTGAAAAAACAAAACAAGCCAAACAAAAAATTCAAACTGGCCATTTACTTCTTGGAAGTTATGAAAGTACAAAAGACAGACAGTAATATATTTTCTGCTTTTTTCTTATCTTATGTGGTCTATTCTTAAATTCCATTACAGGAAAAGAATAATGTGGCTTAACATACCACTTAAGATAGTCCAACATCACCCATTTTAAAAGAAGGATCTCAGTAATAAATGAAGTCTATCTCTGAAGGTTACTGTCAATATACTGACAACTTTTTTTTTTTTTTTTTTTTGAGACAGGGTCTCACTATGTAGCCCTGGGTGTTCTGGAACTCTTTATGTAGACCAGGCTGGCCTTGAACTCATAGGAATCCACCTGCTTCTGCTTCATGATGCTGACAATTTCTTAAGTTTTATGGCCGGCTTCTAAACTTGTGAAACAGTCTTCAGCAGGCCTGGATTGTGAAATATTGACTTTATTCTAGGTACCAACAGTGTCTTCAACATTACCTCTATTGTCAATGTGAATGAACCTTTTAGCTTCCTGTAATCATCGTGAATCATAATGGACAAAGATGTTTTTTCTGTTGGAAAGTCTTCGGATTTTTCCCTTGAAATTTCATTATAAGTGCCATGAAATAGTCATCTGAGTCATTCTCTTATTCACACAGATAGATGTAGTTAACATTTATCTGTAAGAAATATGCTATTAATTCCTGGAAGAAGTTAAATCCACTTTCCCCTGCCATTAAGATTTTTTGGTGTTCGTTTATTTCCAAGAAGCTACATTCAATGACTTTGACAAAACTCACAGACCTATCAATTGAGCATGTTCCCTAAAAGTTCAAGTGTTACAAATTTAATTCCCTAATTCATAAGTTAATGGTTTTTTGAGGTAGGGGATGTACTTACTACTTTGGGATGTAGGACCAAATGACATCATAAGGGGAGATGGGCTATAGTTTGGACATAAGAGCCATGTGCTCAAAGCTGTGTGCTGACTTAGTAGCTCTGGAAGGTGGTAGAAACTATACGAAAAGCCTCTGGTGTTCCCCTGAAGGGGACGATGAGACAGCTGGAACTTCCTAGTTTCCCTTTCTGCTTCTTGGTTCCTGAGGGAAGTGATTTCCTCTGCCTGATGCTCCTGCCATGCTGGGTTGTCCTTGGCAAAGACCTAACAACTAAGACCCCTTGATCTTGTACTCCTTTTCTCTTTGTAAGTGAATTGCCTCAGGTATTTTATTACAGTAAAGTGGAGCTAATAGGATCCTGGGATGGGATTGGTGGATTTGTAAGAGAGGCCTGAGATAGCATGTTTTCTCTGTCTCATTTTGTGGTGCAGACAGGAGCCCGTGCCAAGCCCTCAGACCGCCCAGCCCTCAGAATGGCTGTTAAACAGCCCTTTATCTCTTGTCAATGACCCAGTGCATAGTATTTAACGATAGTAACAGAAAACAGATTAAATAATAAGCAATTGTCTTATTCATATCTACCTTGTACTACAGAAGTGAGACTTATCATTACCACAATATCTAATTAGCAGTTGGCCCCAAATATGACTTTGAAGTGCGATCCTAATTGGTCTTATCAATAAAAACCCAGAGTATATCAGATATCAGGGTAAAGGCTGAAAGATCAGAGAAGCAAAGGAATAGCCATAGTCACCTTTTACCTCTCCAACTCCTCAGAAAAGGGCTGAGCTCCTGTCTCTGCCCAGCCATATCATTTCCTGTCTCCTTTCTGTACAGACCTCCAGACCTGTATGGTTTATTAATGGCTAGCTCCACCCTCTGATAGTCAGTCATTCAAGCTTTATTTGTCAGAACACAAACAAAATATCATAACATAACTTCACTGTATATTATCAAAGTGGACACAAAGCAGATTATCAATAAAAATAGTTAGTGTAGGGTTGGTGGCAGAGCTTCAAAATCATGTATTGTAGGTCAATTTATATTTGATATACAAGTTTTTTTTTTTTTCCCCCGAGACAGGGTTTCTCTATGTAGCCTTGGCTGTCTTGGAACTTACTCTGTAGACCAGGCTGGCCTCAAACTCAGGGATTCACCTGCCTCTGCCTCCTGAGTGGAAGGATTAAAGGTGTGTGCCACTCTCCCTCTAGACCTGATACACAAGTTTTAATGCTGTTAATGCATCGGAAAAACTGGTATCTTTCAAACTCATGGCATTATTACATAAAGGTTGTTGCCATCATGGAGATTCATGTTATTACATGAAGTCATTGCCATTTTCAGTAAAAACCTAATTTAAGACAGAATATGAATACAATTTGCTAATTTTTGAAATCATACCATTTTCTATACTGTATGTTTGCAAGAGCCACAGGAAGGGGAAATGAGTGATAAGTACAATCCCTAGCAATGTAGACTTTTTCATAGTTTGGTATTTTCAACAATTAAATAGCCTTGAACTTGAAACCCAATTTCAGATGATAAAACTTTCTAGAAATGCCAAGAGCAGACTTGGGGGCTTTTCCTTTTGCTCACACACAGAAACTTTTTTGCTTCAAAGATTTAACTTGTTTCGTAGGCACTTAGGGTTATTTATTTTTTTTCTTTTCCTTTCTTTTGGGTTTTTTTTTTTTTTTTTTTTGTTTGCCAGGGTGGGATGGTACTCAGAACCTGATGCGTGTTGGGCAAGCACTCTACCACTGGGCTACTTCCACACCCCTACTTCCTAAATGTAGTTTTTGTTTTTCTTTTGGTGTTTCGAGACAGGGTTTCCTCTGTGTAGCCGTGGTTATATAGAGGCCAGGTTGGCCTCGAACTCACAGAGAGCCACCTGCCTCTGCTTCCCGAGTGCTGGGATTAAAGGTGTGCACCATCACGGCCTGGCTATTTTGTTACTTTTGATGGCATAAATGAATTCCTGTTTCACCATAACAATTTATCTGAAAAACTTTAAAAATGAGTCGATTTCCATTACGTCCATTGACTTAAACAAGTGTGGGCAACTGGTGGGAATTTTCAAAAGGTATACAATCTGGTCCTAGACCCTAATAACTGTTGAGTCTTTTATAGGTTTTTGTGTTTGTTTTTTATTTAATCAATTTTGGTGGCAGCAAAAATGTACACCTACATCCTTGGGCCCTCAGGCTTCTGAGTGTTAAAGGGTGTATGCATGCTAGTCTGTGCTGGAGCACTGAGCTCCAGTCCTACTTCTGATTCATTTAGATAAGGAATCAAAGAACCAAAGAAGCTGTCACACATCAGAGAAAGCACTACAAGTTCCCCTTGGCGATTTGAGGAATCCTTCCCCAGGAAATTTGTTTTTTGAAACAATTGCTAGGCAGCATTTGAAAGAATGGCAGTCGGGGAAAAGTATGGCAGGGAAGGATCCTGGATGCTTTATCTGGTAGACTTTGTGAAGGGAAACTTGAAAAGAAGCCGCATCTGGTGGTGAAGGAAAACCAAAGGGACTCTGGGTCTGCAGAGACTGGCTGGCTGATTAGAATTGCAGTCCTGTGGAGACTGGAATACCGCAGGTCCAGAGGCTAATTCTCTTATCTTGGGCTGAGCTCTGGACCTGCAAAAAGCCAATCCTTGCACAGCCCCCTCCCGTGTTGGAACCAACATCTTGTGACAATAGATAAAAAAATCTTCTAGTATTTATTAACTTAGCAGGCAACTAGCTTCAACCAATCCAAAAGTTAAGAATGTCATCAGCTAGCATCTTGAGCTTAGAGAAGGGCTCCCCCAATCTTGATGCATCGGCCTCTCTGAGATACCCACCAATGTATTTTTAAACTTGCTTCTTTGACTTACCATTTTATTTATTTATTTTTAAATGTGCATTTGGTGTTTGGCCTGCATGTCCCCAGGAATTAGAGTTACAGACGATTGTGAGCCATGTGGGTGCTGGGGATGGAACCTGGGTCCCCTGGAAGAGCAGCCAATGCTCTTAACTAATGAGCCATCTCTCTATCCCCTTGACTTATGACCTTTATTCTTTAAAACTATAAAAATGTGATGGAACTGCTTCCATGTTGGAACATGAGATTTGGGTATCCTAAGACTCTGTTCCCTGGCCACAGCCACTCAGAATGGCTCCAGAATAAACCATCTCTCATTCCCTTTAAGATGAGAGCTATGATTTTTACATTAACAAATCCTTCAAAAAATTTTTATTTATGTGTGTGTTTCTGTGTGAGTGTATGTCACATGCATGCAGGGTCGGGTGGATGCCAGATCAGGGTGTCGGATTTCCTGGAGCTAGAGTTACAGGTGATTGTGAGCAGCAGGACATGGCTGTTGGGAACCAAACTGGTTTTCTGGAGACAATATGTGCTCTAAATGCTGAACCATCTCTCCAGGCTGATCAACACAGTTTTTTGATCTATTGAAGTTTGTATGAGTCGGTTTGTTTTCATTGTTTCATCTGTTTGTACCTCATTTCCTGAAGCAAGTGTATGTGACATTTACATAAATATCCCTTATGCACTCTAGGTTTCTCCCCCTCCCCATGTTACATGTAATGCTACTGAGCTACAAACCCCAGCTCTCCCTTGTTTTTAACAAGCTTCTCACACGTAGAGAACATTCACACTAACATTCACACTAAGACAGGTGTTTAAAGTGGTTAAGAATAGACCCAGCTGGACCACATCAACACTTAAAAATACTGTTTTGGGCTCTGGAACAAAAGCTCACATATATTGGTCAAGTATTTATAAAGCTAATGTAACCACACAGGGCTTACTCCACAAATGTGTGATGGCATGCATTTGATTTTTTTTTTTTTAGGAATGTATAATCGTTTCCTCATTATCTGAAAATTGATTGTAGAAGGGCCAATGACCACAAGAGCAATAAAAGGTTGAAACCACAAATCCTAAACTACCCTCTAAGATGTTAACCTTTGCATTTTCCACAGAACAAATAAAGGTCGTGGCCTCAGTATCTCAGATGTCTGTTTTATCTCCCCCCCCCAAGTTTCGACATGTGGGGGTAATCATTTATGAAAAAAGATTTGACACCTGGATTACAAGGAAGATCAGAATGAACTACCTTGAATTTTTGTAGTACTTAAACGTTTTTCAGTGTTTAATTTTGTTCATGCCACAAACACGTGAATAATCGAAAGAGTATCAGCAAAACCACAGTCGAAAATTTGAAAAAAGTCAAGCGAGGAGGAGGAGACCCAGGCTGGGCAACCACAGCATATACTTGTAATTTCAGCTAGCCTGGTCTACATGGGGGAGACCTTGCAAAAAAAAAAAAAAAAAAAAAAAAAAAAAAAAGAGAGAGAGAGGAGATTGGAGAGGCAGGGAATACGGATGAATGAATGAATGAACGAATGATGAACAGATCTGGGGTTAGGTAACTGCAATTTACTTTGTACAGGAGAGGATGAGGTCCAAGGAGGCACGTAGAGCTACCTGCAAGTCCGGGGCTGGGGCTGCTCTGAGCCTGTGCCCTCCCTGGGCCTCCGGAGGGCCTGGAGAGCTTCCTCCGGAGGATGACCTCCCCGGGGCTCCGGCCCCGGGTGCAGCGCACCGGGGAGGGATGGGGGCGGCGGTGCATTCCCGCCCGGCGGCTAACAAAGGCAGCAGCAGCCCAGGGACTGCCGGAGCCGGGGAAACCCGCGCGGGGCCCAAGGGTTAACCGGGAGCCCGGCTCCCGCGCGCATCCCGGCCCCCGCCTCCCGTCGCTAGGAGACGCCGGAAGTGGGGGAGGGGCGGCGCGGGTGGGAATCTTTTTCGGGCGCTCGGAGGGGGGGCGGGGGACGGAGGGAGGGGAGGGGAGCGCGCGTGCGCGTGCCCGCCGTCCGCTCGCACGCTCGCCCGCTCGCCCGCCCGTCGCCGCGGTGACCGTCCTCGCGGCCCGCCGGCTCGCGCCCCGCCTCCGTCCCCGCCGCACCCCCCGCCCCAGCCGCGCGCTTGAGGAGAGGAGGGAGGGGGCAGAGTGCCGCGGCCGCCGCCGCCGCCGCCGCCGCTCGCTCCTCCCGGTTCCCGCCGCCGCCGCCGCCGCCGCGCCGCTCCTCCTCTCCTCAGGGCGTCGCGGCCGCTGCCTCCTGCGGGCTGTATGAGGAGGAGGAGGCGGAGGAGGAGGAGGATGTGAAGATGGCGGAGCTGCAGATGCTGCTGGAGGAGGAGATCCCGGGGGGCCGCCGGGCCCTCTTCGACAGCTACACGAATCTGGAGCGGGTGGCCGACTACTGCGAGAACAACTACATCCAGGTGCGACGCGTCCCGGGCCCCGCTCCCTCCGGCTCCCCGGCGCGCCAGGGCGCGGGGGTGTGCGGGGCGAGCCGGCGAGCCGAGGAGGCCGCGCGCGGGGCGGCCCCGGGGTGGGGACGGAGCGGGGACCAGGGCGGCGGCGGTGGCGGCGGCTGCAGGAAGCGGCGGGGTCCGGTCGGACGTGCCCCCCCCCCCGGAGCCCCGTGCGGGTCCTCGGTGCCTGGCGTTGTCGCGGCCCGCCTCCCCGTCCCTGCCCCGTCGCTCGCCCCCGCACTCGCCGCCTGTCAGGGTTCCGGATGGCGGAGGAGGAGAGTGGCGTTCTGTGGATAACGGGATCCTGCGCGGATGGCAGGGTCGTGTGTGCTGGAGGGATGGGTTACCTCCTTCCTGCCCGATTCCGAGGGGGGCTTTAAGGGGTCCTGTTCCTGCAGAGTGAATTGCTTCAGTTTTCCCTTCCCGTCAAAGCCCCCTGAAGACAAAACAGAAATTCTTTAACCCTTAAGTTTAATTTTTTTTTTTTTTTTTGGTTGTAAAGGGGACCCGGTGGAACGGCTCTTATTACAAGTTAATGCCATTTTTCTCCCTATGGGGAATGGGAAACTGGCTGATAATGAGCTGCTTTTCCTCCCCAATCCCCGTTAGAATAGGTAATTTTCCTATGGGAAAAAGAACTATGACTATTTTTCACAAAGAATTAGGAAAATGAACCACATGGTTTAGTTTTTTTTCCCCCATGATGATTGGTTTGGCACCGGGACTCATAGTGGGTGTGTGTGTGTAGGAAGGTGAGAAGGTGGGGGGAAGGCCTGAGCGAGATGAGAACCAGCTGGTCATGGAGAAATGTAAAAATCTTATGGATTAAAGCAACGCTTTAAAAATTAACTCATGGTTTGCAAATCCAGCATTTATTGTTTTCCGTCGGGCATATGCTGATTTAAATTCTCTGGATAAAGTGGAAGCAGGTGTTCAACTGTTACCTGTTTTTAACATTCTTGTTCCTGCTCCCATCTCTGCAGATTTCCTTAACACCAGTTATACTGGAAAGCATTCTCAGTTCTTAGTATGAATTACATATTTAAAGTACTACAATTTATAGGTTAAGTTTTCTGAGGACCATGTGGTTAATCAAAGATAATGCCCTTAGATTTGTTGGATTATACATGTACCGAGCTCTGTCACTGTGTAGCAAACATTTGTTTTGGAGAATGAAGTGGTTGAAAGTGTCTGTTGGGAAGGAAGAAAGTGTGACCAGGGTTAAAGATGGGTTTCGGAACCAAACCAAACCCTCACAATGTCTGTCTGTCAGATGCTTTGCTATACAGAGCTGTGTGGGAATGGTGATGATGAACAGGGTTTCCTACTTAATTCACCGGTCTTCCTTGGCCCAGAACTGTTGATGGTGCATGCCTGAGGTCTCCAGGGGTTTATAATGTAGTGCAAGAGGCTGATCTGTGAGCGAATTAAATCCATCCTTATACCATATACCATCAACCCTCCTTGTTGGGAGCTCCTACACTGGTGGTCCAATCAACTGATGATTGAAAATATTTCCTCTGTATAAATGCAGACAGACCTTTTTCTTGTCATTCTCTAAATGATACAGTGTAACAATTACTTACATGGCATTGACCTTTTATTAGGTATTATATAAAGTATAGGGGAGGATGTGTGATAGGTAACATGTAAATATTATGCAGTTTTATAGGGGAGGATATGTGATAGGTAATATGTAAATATTTTGCAGTTTTATGTAAAGGACTTGAGTATCCAAAGATGTTGGAATGGAGGGTGTGATGGGTGCGGTATGTGGGGTGTCCTAGGACTAACCCCTATTGGATACTGAGTTAATTTATACTTCGTAGTGGATTGTGGGTAGGAAGGCTATGGTTATTTTCAGGGATTCACAGCTGCTAGGAGAGGCAAAACCTAAAAGACTAAAAGACTAATTCTGTTGCCGTGTGTAGCATCTTATGGGAAAGTGTCATCTGTCAGAAGAGACATTGGGGATGGAAAAGTGATTGGATTGCAGCGTGGCCAACTAATGAGAAACAGGGTTGTCTGTCTTTGAAGGATGAATGTTACTATAATCTTAGGTTATAATTGCCACATAAAGGGGAAAGTGAAAGATGAGCATTGTCTTAAATTTTGTAATTATTCTAGCTGAAAGAGAAGAGTGTCAAAGTTGGCATGTTATTTATTTACTTGTTCATTTTTGGTGTTGGGGATTGAACTCAGGGTCTTGTACGTGCTAAGAATACACTCTACTATTGAATTAAACTCCGCCCACTGTAAAGTATAAATACGATTTCCTAGAAATGGGTTTTGAATTTTGGACCATCTGTATTCTCGATTTAACATCTGACAGAGTCTACACTTTCATTCCTGAGGTTACCCTCTATTTCGGGGTTCACTGGATTTATTACTGCTGTACTCTCCCAGGATGATACTTACATGATAACTAGAACTGGTGGTAGTTGATTTGTGCCGAGCCAGCTGTACATAGGACCAAAGGACTGACCAGCAGGGGTCCTGATGCTGTCTGTAACCCTATGATACATGAAACTTAATTGGCAGGACCACTGAGCAAATGGTCTGTTCACCTTTTTATGGCATTGTGTCTTAGCTTCTAGCTCCAGTTAACTAACTCAACACTCATTTCATTGTATTGAAATGTAACTTTTAAGAACAAAATATGTTGATCATATATAATTGTTGTTATTTGGTGTTAAATATCTGGTTTTATGTCTAGGAAATAAAAATAGGCAAATAAAAATACACTAATAGGGCTGAGTGGTGGCGGCACACGCTTTTAATCCCAGCACTTTGGAGGCAGAGGTAGGCGGATCTCTGCGGCCAGCCTGGTCTACAGAGTGAGTTCCAGGACAGCCGGAGCTACACACAGAGAAACCCTGTCTGGAAAAACGACAACAAAAAAATTAACTAATTGTAAATTATAATTAGTATGAGATTTGAGCAAAAGGAAAGGAAATAATTGTGTTGTCTTAAGTACTTGTAGTCTTTTAAAATGTTTCTTACTTAGCAAATTACCTTTGCTATATACCAGTGGGCATTAGGAGAGATCAGATAGTGGCTATAGTTATTTACACACACACTTTACACACACACACACACACACACACACACACACACACACACACGTAAAGTTATTTTCCAGGATATAATGAAGTTAATATTGAAATTTTAAATGTTATTAATAAAATATTAAAGAGTTTTATGTTATTAGCTTCTAGGAAACAGGAAAAATTGTTTTCTTTTCCTTCCATCCTTCCTTCCGCTTTTTTTTTTTTTCCTTTGAGACAGAGTTTCTCTGTATAACGGCTCTGGCTGTCCTAGAACTCATAGAGATCCTCCTGTCTCTGTGTCTGCCTCCACCTCTTGAGGGCTGAGATTAAAGGCATACACAGCTGTGCCTGGTGAAAAGTTGTTTTTCTAAAGTGTGATGATAAAAATTATGTAGTTTGCTAGTACTTATAAGGTTGATTTATTGTTTGTTTCTTGAGACTGGGTTCCTCTACATTGCCCACACCTGACCTGACCTTGTGCCCTCCCTGCCTTTGGGTGCTGAGTGCAGATGCTGCCTCACCTGCTTGGCTGGCTTGTTATTTCTCTCTACTGAAAATGACTTGGTGGGGGCTGAGGAGGTGGTTCAGTGGCTAAAGTACTTGCTGTACAACCAACCTAGGGGGAGGACTGGAGCTCACACCCTAGGACCTTGTTAGTAGTGGCTGGGCATTGTGGTTGCCTGCAGTTCCAGCAAGCTAACTAGATACACTCAGCATATCAACCAGCTCTGGGTCAGCTGAGAGACCCGACCTCAGTGAAGAAGGTGTGGCGTTTACACACAAAAGAAAAAAAAGTACCAAATTCATTTAGTAAGACTGCTGCCATACTTCTAATACCTTTGTTTCTTTTCTTCGCTTATTAATGTAAACATGGAATGCCTAACCCTTTAGAAAATGTTCAGGGGTACCCCCCCCCACCCTTCTTTAAAAAAAAAATTTTTTTTTTTTTTTTTTTTTAAGGCAGGGTTTCTTTGTGTAGTTTTGGTGCCTGTCCTGGATCTCGCTCTGTAGACCAGGCTGGCTTGGAAGTCACAGAGGCTCTGCCTCCCAAGTGCTAGGATCAAAGGTGTGCGCCACCACTGCCTGGCTAAAAAAATTTAAGCGACAAAGTCTTACTTCTTTTTGAGACAGTGTTTCTTTGTGTATAGCCCTGGCTATCCTAGCACTCACTGTATAGATCAGGCTGGCCTCGAACTCACCCTCCAAGTGCTGGGATTAAAGGCTTACACCACTCACTATTCCCAGCTTGTCTTGCTCTTGACTGGCCTTAAACTTGCAGTGTAGCTAAGGATGACGTTGAACTTCTAATCCTCCTGCCTCTGCCTCCCAAGTATTGGGACTGTGGGCATGCACCACTCCCCACAGTTATGTGTGGTGTTGTGGACCAGAGCTTTTTGCATCTACACAAGCACTTCAATTGAGCTGTGTCCCTGGTCCAAATTTTTTTTTTTTTGATTAACTTGGAACTAAGACATTTTAAAAGAATTTTGTGATTCACTTTAGTGTTTTAAATAAGTTTTGTTTGTTGCTTTCCTACAGTAAATATGAAAAATTAATGTGTCCATCTTTACAATTTTTAGTTAAATAAAAGTTACTGTTTCTTTTATGTGATAATTCATATAGGTAGGTGGAAAATCACATATATATGTGTATTATATTAAGGGCAGAGTCATCCTATGAGATAAACTTATTTGGAACAAACATTGAGAGGTTACCTTAATTTTTTTCTGAAATATTTCTTTTTTAAACAAAAGAAAACATTTCACTAATAGCTTTCTCTGTTTTCTCTTTGTCAACATGGACACTGCTATAATTCATTAAAAACAACATGAAAAGTTTGTAAGGTGATAAAATATAGTTCATTATCAAAGAGTTTCATAAAAAGGTAATTAGTAAAATGATGCAAAGTTTTTTTTTGAGACAAGATTTTATATGTAGCAATAACTGGCGTAGAATTCACTTTGTAGACCAGGCTGTCCTTAGTCAGAGATTCTCCTGCCTCTGCTTCTCTTAAACCCTGAGCCACCATACCTGACAAAGATTAAAATTTTTAGCTTAATGAATGCCATTAGAATACATGCTTAGTTTGAAAAATTAATATAAAGTGGCTAGATATTAAAGGAATTAAAAATTACCCAGTTATCTTTAATACATATCTGGCATTTATATTCCTAATATTTTTGGTAAATGATGCTATATATTTTTAGAGAAATGGATTTAGAGTCTATATTACCTTTTAAACTTTTGAGAACGATTTTTTCTTTCTTCTAAGAAGATACTTTGTGAGTCAGAATCTTGCTGTGTACCCAGACTGGCCTCCACCTCTGAGTCTTTCTACCGTAGCCTCCTTCCGCGTGCCGTAGCCTGACTTCCGCGTGCCGTAGCCTCTCCTTCCGCGTGCCGTAGCCTCCTTCCACGTGCCGTAGCCTCCTTCCACGTGCCGTAGCCTCCTTCCGCGTGCCGTAGCCTCCTTCCGCGTGCCGTAGCCTCCTTCCGCGTGCCGTAGCCTCCTTCCGCGTGCCGTAGCCTCCTTCCGCGTGCCGTAGCCTCCTTCCACGTGCCGTAGCCTCCTTCCGCGTGCCGTAGCCTCCTTCCGCGTGCCGTAGCCTCCTTCCGCGTGCCGTAGCCTCCTTCCGCGTGCCGTAGCCTCCTTCCGCGTGCCGTAGCCTCCTTCCGCGTGCCGTAGTCTCTCCTTCCGTGTGCCGTAGCCTCCTTCCACGTGCCGTAGCCTCCTTCCGCGTGCCGTAGCCTCCTTCCGCGTGCCGTAGCCTCCTTCCGTGTGCCGTAGCCTCCTTCCGCGTGCCGTAGCCTCCTTCCGCGTGCCGTAGTCTCTCCTTCCGTGTGCCGTAGCCTCTCCTTCCGCGTGCCGTAGCCTCCTTCTGCGTGCCGTAGCCTCCTTCCGTGTGCCGTAGCCTCTCCTTCCGTGTGCCGTAGTCTCTCCTTCCGCGTGCCGTAGCCTCTCCTTCCGTGTGCCGTAGCCTCTCCTTCCGCGTGCCGTAGCCTCTCCTTCCGCGTGCCGTAGCCTCTCCTTCCGCGTGCCGTAGCCTCTCCTTCCGCGTGCCGTAGCCTCTCCTTCCGCGTGCCGTAGCCTCCTTCCGCGTGCCGTAGCCTCCTTCCGCGTGCCGTAGCCTCCTTCCACGTGCCGTAGCCTTCCGTGTGCCAGATTTACAGGTATGTGTCACAGTGCCCAGCTGAGAAACACTTAACACTAATGCCAGGACTGCCTTTTCTTTTCTGGTTGTCCCAGTACTTACAGGAATGAATTTGTGCTTGTGCTATGAGTTCACAAATGGAGCACCTTAAAAAGTACTTAAAAATGCAGGCTGGGTGTTGTGATACACATCTTTGATTCAAGCACTCAGGAGCAAAGGAAGTTTGATCCTGGTTCAAGGCCAGCCTGGTCTACATAGTGAGTTCCAGGACAGCCAAGGCTACATAGTGAGACCCTGTCTCAAAAAACAAAAACATAAAAAGTACTTAAAATTGCATGAAGAAGGAAGTCATTGAGAGTAGAAATTTGAATACCGATAGTTACAGCCTTCTCTTTGATTTTTGTCTTTGGCCTCCACTGAGAGGAATGAACCGACTAGGTGGACACTATATGCTTCTCAGCCTCTGAGAAAGTAATCCTAATTTCCAGGAGAAACATCTCGGTGAATGGGTTTTCAGTGACAAACCTGTCATTATTAATACCTGTGACAAGACTACAAAATAGACTACATTGTACCCTGAGCACCTTGCTCTTTTAAAAATGTTGTTGTTTGTATATACCCTGTGTTTTCTTGCTACGGAATTTCATTCAGTAGCTTTGTAATTTATGTTGGTACAGGGTTTTTAGCTGTATCTTGTTTTACCTTTTCTTGAAGCATTGACCACTACAAACTGTCCCTTTGCCCAAACATTGAAAACCTTTATGTTTACTGTTTCTTTTCTGTGATAGGACTAACATATGAATGTGTGATAGTTTTCTTTTATCCAGAGTCTTTTCTCTCCTAGAAAGTAGTTATAGGTGAAATTGTTTTACTTATTCATAGAATATGTAGTGTAGATAGTTTTGAGCATACGCTGTTTTGACTTTCTTTTAAAATGCAGGAAACTCTGGTAGCGAGTGTAAGTGTAGTGTAGTCTTTTCATAGATGGATAAGAATTAGGCTATTAGAATTTTTTAAATGTTTTTTTTATAATTAAATTTTTATGGAACTAGTTTGTAGTTGGATTCATGAAATAGTATATAAAATTATGCTTTTTAAATATTTCATAAAGTGTTTTGAAATACTGTTTAATTTTATGTTTTTCCCCTTCCAATATAAACCTTCTAGAGGATGGAATCATATCCTAAGTGTTTTTATATCTCCCTTACTGAGCTATCTTGTTGGCCCTTGAGTGTAATGTTCTATGTGTATTATTTAGGATGTGGTCATTTTGCAAGAAAAAAGTTTTAGCTTTTATTTATTTTTAGCAGGTAGTATACATTGATACAGATATATAGGGTAACAAGAAACAGTTTTGTTTTGAATCATTTACAGCATGGATATTTTAAATTTTTATTTCTCTAGTCAAGTTTATTGAGGTTTATACATATATAGCACAAATCACCCTTTTGGGGTATAAAAGTAATGAGTTACTTTTATATATGAATTTCTTTGGGGCTGGAGTGATGGTACAGTGGTTAAGAGCACTTGTTGCTCTTGCAGAGGATCCAGGTTTGATTCCCAGCACCCACACGGTGGCTCACAACCATGTCTAACTCCTGTTTCAGGGCATCTAATGCCCTCTTCTGGCTTCTGCCGGCACCAGGAATGCATGTGGCACACATACATACATGCTGGCAAAATATTCCACATAAATCCACCAAAAATGAATTTTGATGAATGTTACAGAGTCAGACCCTGGGGGTGTAGCTCAGTGGAAATGTACCTATCTTAATGAGTATGGCTCTGGGT
Source organism: Peromyscus eremicus (assembly GCF_949786415.1). Taxonomy (NCBI): domain Eukaryota; kingdom Metazoa; phylum Chordata; class Mammalia; order Rodentia; family Cricetidae; genus Peromyscus; species Peromyscus eremicus. Next base: position 50,219,757 of record NC_081429.1, on the reverse strand, counting down.
TCAAGTCCTAGCACAGCAAAAAAAACCCAAAACCAAAAAAAACCAACCAGCCAAAGGACAACATGTCATATTCTTATTACCTCCATAACACACAAGCTTTCTTTTCTTTTTTTGTTTGTTCTATCCTGTCTGTCGTTCCCCCCCACCTCCCTGCCCTGAGACAAGTTTTCTCTATGTAGACCTGGCTGTCCTGAAACTCATTCTGTAGACCAGGCTGGCCTCAAACAGAGATCTGCCTGCCTCTGCCTCGTGAGTGTTGGGGTTAAAAGTATGCACCACCACCACCCTGCACAAGCTTTTCTTTATACCGTTTGTATTCAGTCCTTCCTTTCATTTCCAACCTTTGGCAAACACAATATTTTCTCTCCCTATAGGTTTTGCCTTTCTCACAGTGCCTTCTAAACTGATTAGTCTTTCATGTTTGACTTCCTACACTTAACATATTGTATTTGAATATCAACTCTGTGTCATTTTGTTCTGTTTTGTTGACAGGTGGTGTTTGCAGTATATGGAAGAATTAGAGTTTATTGACTCATCTGTTACTTTATTTCTGGATTGTTTCTAGCTTTATCCAATGATCAATACTGCTGTAGCCATTTGCCTACAGGTGTCTCTTGAGTAATTGTAAGTGAGTGGCTCCTTCCATCATTCCATTCTGGTGAAGTTAAATGTGGGACTCAGCAGAGCACTTGTGTTCCCTTTGAACTGTGAGATGAGAGGGTTGTGGGAAGCTGCCACAAAGCCGTGTCTCATTCATTTTCTGGTCTATCAAGAAGGCTGTCCGTTTCCTGTTCCTCCTGGTTGTGATGGAACAAGGCTTTCTGCCTGCACTTCTGTTAGGTGCAGCCATGGCTATAAAATCTCAGCTGTAGGATGGCATTAGTTCCTCACAAGTGTCTGTCATCCATGGTGTAGATCTGTGGCACTTTTTTTCTTGGCTTTGTACAAGACCTGACTTTTGCTGCTTTTCTACAAATAGTGGACCTTCTGAATCCAACAGGAGCTTAGGTGAGATCCTGCTTTGTTTCCCTTTGCTTAAACAAACCAAAAACCAAAACCAAAACCAAAACCAAAACAAACAAATAAAAAAAAATGGGCTTATTGAACCATGTGGTAAAACTGCTTAACTTTACAGAAACGACCACTCTTTTCTGGGTATCATTTTGTATTCCTACCAGCAAAGTTCAGTTACTCTACATCCTTGTCAACATTTGGTTTTGTCAAGTGTGATTTGTATAGCTGTTATAGACATTTATGACAACGCCAAGCTAATTCACAACCAACCATGAAAAGCTGAAAGTTTATTAATTGAATTAGGAGTTCCCTGTCATAGTTTTTAATTTTATTTTACTTAATTTAATTTTTATTTGTATGCATGTTTTGCCTGTGTACGTATCTGTGCACCACATATATGCTGGTGCTCATGGAGGCCATAAAAGGGCATCAGATCCTCTGGAGCTGGAGTTACAGATGGTTGTGAGCAAGTGCTGGAATTGAATCCAGTTCCTCTGCAAGAGCAGCCATCTCTACACAGAGATCTCTACACCCAGTGCCATCTCTGCACTGAGCATCTCTGCAGCTGCTCATAGTTTTATTAAACATAACACCATTTATGAAAAGTACTAGAGTCCTAGTCAGGCCACTTAGGAAAGAAAAGAAATAAAAGATATGCACACTGGAAAAGTAGTTTTTGTTTACAGATAACTGCTTTTCTCCTTCTTTCTTTCTTCCTTCCTTCCTTCCTTCCTTCCTTCCTTCCTTCCTTTCTTTCTTTCTTTTCTTCCTCTTCTCCTCCCCCTCTTCCTCTTTTTTGGTGACAGTGGGACAGAAAACTATGATCCTATAATAGAAAAACATAAAGATTAAAAATAACATCAAAAAAGATTAAAATAACAAATTCAGTAAATTACAGTGTAAAGGGTAACACACAGAAGTCATATATTTCCATATATTAACAGCAGACTACATGAAAAAAATTAAGGAGATAATTCTTTATAAGACCATCAAAAAGAATAAAGTGCTTAGGAATAATTTAGGAATAACCAAGGAGGTGAAAGATCTGTACACTAAAAACTGTAGGCATTTATGAAAGTAAGATACAAATAAGTGGAAGATTTTTGTGATCATAGATTGTTAATGCTCATACTACCCAAAGCTGTTTGTAAATGCAGTGTAATCACTCATTAAAAACTCCAGTAGAAAAAAAAATTCCAGTAGAATTTTTCACAAAAATCAGAAAAATCTCAATTTATATGGCACTTCAAAGACTGGATACTCATTGCCCTCTTGAGATCAACAAAATTGGAGGCCTCATACTTTATTGTCTCAAACTATATTACAAAGCTATTGTAACCAAAAAGGCATGGTACCAGCATAAAGTAGTCCTAGGACAATAGAACATAATAGAGAGCTCAGAAATACATAGTTGACTACTCTTTGGTATAAAATGAAGACTATCCAACAGGGAAAAGATAGTCTCTGTAGTTTATTGGGAAAACTGTGTCCACATGTGAATTAATGAGATTGGACTCTATATTCTAAAACAGAACTGAACTTGAGGGCACAGTGAGCTGACTCAGTGCATGAGGTTTTTGCTGCAGAAGCCTGGTCATCTGAGTTTGATTCCTGGAACCCACATAAAAGTGGTAGGAGAGAGCTGATTCCTGTGTTATCCTCTGACATCTACACATGTATTGTGGCATGTGTGTCCATCTGTCTGTCTCTTTTGTGCGCGCGCACGCACACACACACACACACACACACACACAATTGAAAAAAATTAACGAAGTAGATTAAAGAATTAATCAAATGTAAGAACTGAATTATAAATTTAATAGTTTATAATTCTTTCACATTGGTATTGTCAATTTTTGTTTGGACAGAGCACCAAAGTACAGGCAACAGAAGCAACTATAATAAGAACAATGCACCAGACTAAAAGTATAGATCACTCATATAAACCTTAAACCAAATTTAAAAAAATGGGCATAGAACCATATGTGCTGGTACCTGCCTTCCATCCCAGTACTCAGGAGGCAGAGGCAGGTGAATCTCTTGAGTTCAGGGCTGCATACAGTAACCCTGTCTCAAAACAAACAGAACAAAACAATTGGGCATAGAACATCATCTTAGTTTCTTTTTCTGTTGCTATGATGAGAATAATACTCTGACTGACAAAAGCAACGTAATGGAGAAAGGGGTCATTTTGGGTCACAGTTCAGGGTCTGTCATGGTGGGGAAATGCAAGTAGCAGGAGCTGAAGCAGCTGGTCACGCCGCCTCCACCCTCAGGTTAAGACAGTGATTAATGCATGCTGTAATGCTTGCTTACTCTCTCCATTTTATGCTGTCCAGGATTCCCTGCCCATGGAATAGTGTTCCCACAGTTAAGATGCATTTTTATTCTCGCATAATTAATGTAATCATCCCTCACAGAATTTCCCAGAAGCCTGTATATTGGGTGTTTCTGTCAAGGTCACAGTTACTGTTGACTATTACAGACTTGAATAGACGATTACTAAAGACGACAAACATGTGAGAAACAGGTCGATGGAAGGTATCCTGCACAGATAATTGTTAGGGAAGTGCAAACCAAAAGTAGACAGTGAGACTTCACATCCAAGCAAGATGTGGAGAAAAGAGAATTCTTGGTGGGGATGTGAGTTGTTAAAGCCACTATATAAAGTGACAGGGAAGTTTTTCAGAAAATGAAAGCTAGGACAATATTGTGACCTAGTGGTCCCACCTTTGGGTGTATATCCCACTTCTGGACCTTCCTCTGATAAATGAACAATATTTTACAGAGTATCTGCACTCACATGTTCATTTGAGCATAATTTTCAGCAGCCTAGAGGTGGGAACAAGTGTCCAACAAATGAGTGGATAAAAAAGTGATATAAATTCGTATTTACAGAGGAACTTTATTTAGTAAAAAAGAATGGTAGTTGCTGTGGGTGGTCAGGGATCAGAGGACATCGGTCTATCAAGTGAGTATGTTTGGGAGATCTGATGTACTGCGTTATGTCAGTAAAAAAACGACTATAGTTATGATGTATAGTATATACTTGAAAGCGATCAAGACCAGATCTTAAGTGCCTCCTCCTTAGGTACTATGTGACATGATGGATGTGTGAGTTAAGCTGTGATGGTCACTTACTGTCTGTTGATCAGATTATGTTGGTGTACCTGTGTGGGTCTTTTGGTGAGCATGGACTCCGGTCTGTGCTAGGTGAGTGCTCAACTGTGAACGATGCTGCTGCTGTTGAGCGTTGATGTACCTTGAAACCATGCATTCTTTAAAGTATATACAACTTTTATTAATTATGTGTCAGTGAAGCTCAAAAAGACGTTCCAAAAGAAAAAAAAAGCCCACAAACCACAAATGGTATGGCGCCTTGCCCTCGTCTCCTATTACCTTTGGTATACGTGCATCCTTGCAGATGATTGCCAGAGGTCAGCTTCTGGTCCCCTCCCCACAGAGCTGTCCTCCTTGTCTGAGTCAGCTTCTCTTTGGTCTTGGTTACCAATTATGATAGGCTGGTTGTCCAGCAAACCCTGCTTCTTTCAGACCCTAGTGCTGGGTTTACAAGCCCATGCTACTATGCCTAGCATGTTCGGGGTTCCAGCTCAGGACCTCATGCTTACGTGGCAAGCACTTGACTGATGGAGCCATTTCCCCAGCTCCTGGCTTCCTCCCGCTCTCCCCCCCATACCAGGTAGGTGTGTGTGTGTCCTTTCTGCCCCCAGACCTCTGCTTGGTGCGTGTGCGCTGGAGGGTTGCATGACTTCCATCCACTTCCTCGCGGACTCTCCCCTTAGTGTCCACTTTTCTCTCCACAGTGTCGTGTGGTGTTTTGTGCATATCACCACTTTACAGAGAATGTTTGTCCATTCGTCTGCTTTCCTTCTTGTCAGTGAGGGCAGGGATTGATTTGTTTGTTTATTTGTACCTTCTTCATTTCCAGCACCTGGAATCGTGCTTGCCACAGATTATTTGCTAAATCAATAAATTAAGTCTTTTCTAGCAAAGAATGGAAAAATTCTTAGGTGAGTGAAATAACTTAGTTTTATAAATTTGAATAGTGTATAGATTTGTGCTAAGGAAAAAAGGAAGTTCATATTTTCCCAAGTATTTAACAGAGACATGGTCCACGGAACTGAGACTAGTGTTTCATACATGGTTGGTGTTTTAGGGTTCATTTCATTTATATTAGTTAGTGCAAGGCTTCTGCTTTAGTGGATGCTTATCAAATATTTGAGTTATCTATAGCTCCCTGGAAGTTAGCAGGGGAGATACTTCCATTTTATAAAATTAGGTAAGTAAACTTAGTTACTTTTGACTCTGCTAGACTGAAATTCTGAGGAGAGGAATTATATTGTTTTGCTTGTTCATTCTGCTTCTATAGTAATTTTTTTGTTTTTTAAAAATCATCTTGATTCACACTATTTTATTTTGTTATATTTTCATTTAAAAATTTCGTTAAGCCGGGTGTGGTGGCTCAGCATGCATTTAGTCCCAGCACTCAGGAGTCTGAGGCAGGTAGATCTCTGTGAGTTCAAGGCCAGCCTGGTCTACAGAGTGAGTTCCAGGACAGCCAGGGCTACACAGAGAAACCCTGTCTCAAGAAAGAAAGAAAGAAAGAAAAAAAAAAAGACAAAAACCAAAAAAACACAACAACAAAAATGTCCTTAAGTGTGTTTCCCTGCTGAGAATTCAGTAGTGACTAGTTCATGGCCAGCAGCTTAGTTTATTTTGGCTTTGATTCCTGTGAAGAGCCTTTGTTATAAAATGTGAATTAGTGAAGTTGAACTAACATGAGCTCGCTCTCTCTCTCTCTCTCTCTCTCTCTCTCTCTCTCTCTCTCTCTTTCTCTCTCTCTCTCTCTCCTGTTATTTATCTTCATTTACTTGTCTATTGAAAACTTTCAGTAGATGCACTGTTAGGAACACGAGGAACCTACAGAAACCCATCTGAATGGGGAAGTAGACAGGGTGTGGGCCTCTGCCAGCAGCCAGCATGTGTGACTGCAAGCCCCTGCCAGGAGGTGGTGCTGAGCAGTGATTCCTCTGCAGAAACTGTGTCCTCAGTCTAGAAGAGCAGACGAGGTTCTTCAAAAGAATTTTAGTTCCTTATCTTAAGGTACAGAAAAGTAATATGTTTACGTAGTCCACTACTTTTTTTAAAGGAAGTTAGAAGTCACTGACTGTAAATGTACAGTGTTTTTAGGTCTTTTTAAATTCTATGGTGCTGACGTCCTGTTTCTAGGTTTTTGCTCTCCTTACATATGTACAGTTGTGATGTTTTAATAGGTATGATTATGAACTATGTATAAATAATAAAATTATATACAAAGTTAATGTCACGAGAACCAATAGAATGAATAATTACCAAAGGGGATGTATTGGTTTGGCTTCCGTGATGTGGTTTAGATGGCACACCAGTGTTCTGGAGGATTCTTGGAGAACTGCTGGTCTTCAGGCCACGTTGAGCATGCTGGAAGGCGAAGTCGTGTTCTGGTGTCAGGGAAGGGCGGTAGCTTTGACAGGAACAGTGTCGTCAGCACATCAAGCGTGTGGCAGAACGTTCTGCTTGCCTCACAAATCGGAAAGCACAGCAAGAGATGGGAATATAGGGATGACTGTGACTAATGTAACTACTACATTTCAAATTGGGAAATGGTGGTTGCTTGATTAGTTATTAGGACTTGATAATTAGTTCTTGGTTTGCATTTTGTTTAAGGCCTGCATTTATGTTAGGGAAATTAAATATAGGCTATTTTGGATAGAATTTGGTTACTAACCAGATTATCAAATACTAACACAAAGTATTAATGATTAGAAAGAAAAAAATATTTACAACCACTATCTTGTGTTAAAATAAATATCAGTTTAATGCTTTTAATCTTATTCATTCTGGATGAGTGATAGTCTCATTAAACACAAGTTCTTTAAAACTCAGTTGCTGTTTTATGTAGTACACAAGAGGCAATCATCTTCAGATGCAATAGTAAAAACCATGAGTTGCTGGGTGGTGGTACATGCCTTTAATCTCAGCACTTGGGAGACAGAGGTAGGATGATCTCCAAGTTTGAGGCTAGCCTAGTTTACAAAGTGAGTTCCAGGACATCCAGGGCTGCATAGAGAAACCCTGTCTTGGAAAAACAAAACCAAACCACCTCCTCCCAAACAAAAAACCAAACAAATAAAAATAAAAAACCAAACAACAATAAAAACCCCATGAGAAATTTCCTTATAAGCTTTAAAAAATTGATTTTATTTTAAAAGTAAATGTGTGTGTGTGTGTCGTTCTGTCTGTCTGTCTGTCTGTCCGTCCGTCCACATATGTGCAATATCCAAGGAGGCCAGAAGAGGATGTTGGATCCTGGACTTGTAGTTACAGGATATTGTGAACCATCTGGTGTGGGTGTTGGTAGCTGAACCTAGTACCTCTAAGAGTAGTGTAAGAGTAGCAAGCACCCTTAACCATTGAGTCCTTTTTCCATTGCTTTATAAGTTTTAGCACTTGAGAGGCAGAGGCAGGTAGATCTCTGAGTTTGAGGCCAGCCTGTAGCAGGAATCTTAGAGAGTCTTATTAATAAAACAAACCCAGAGCCAAGTATTGGGGTGAAGCTGGAAGATCAGAGAGACAGAACAAGCCACAGCTAACCTCACCTGGCCAACTTCTCAGTTGTCTGTTTCCTCAGACTGGAAGCCTCTGTGTCCTCATCCCAATGGCTCTCAGCTGAACTGGGCTGCTAGAAGCCTTAAAGCTTAACCAGCCAAATGCTTCTAGTTTCTGGTCCTCCCGCCTTATATACCTTTCTGCTTTCTACCACCACTCCCTGGGATTAAAGGCTCGCTTTCTTGGATTAAAGGCGTGTGTCACCATGTGTCACCAATGTGGCCTTGAATTCACAGAGATCCAGAGGGGTTTCTACCTCTGGAGTGCTAGGATTAAAGGTGTGAGTGCCACCATTTTCTAGTCTTTGTATCTAGTGGCTGTTCTGTCTCTGACCCCAGATAAGTTTATTAGGGTGCACAATATTTTGGGGAACATAATTCCACCACACCAGCCTGGTCTACCAAGTGAATTCCAGGACAGCCAGGGCTGCACAGAGAAACCCTGTCTCGAAAAACCCAAACCAAACCAAACAACAAAATGTAATGAAGCAGCCAGGTGTGATGTCACAATCCCTGTACTGCTCGGATTAAAGGCCAGCCTGGTCTAGATAGTGAGTTACAGGCCATCCAGGGGTGCTTACTAAGGATCCTGTATCAAACACACACACACACACACACACACACACACACACACACACACACAGGTTTATAAACTTTTTTTTTTTTTTAATGACAGTGAATTCTTAAGTTAATGGAAAATTTACTTAAATTAAAAAAACAATAGTATTTTGGTATTACCCCACCTGGACAAAGTATATAATTTATTATTTTTTTTAGTTTATGCTTTTTTGTTTTTTTTCTTTGTTTTTTGTTTTTGTTTTTTTGAGACAGGGTTTCTCTGTGTAGTTTTGGTGCCTGTCTTGGATCTCGCTCTGTAGACCAGGTTGGCCTTGAAGTCATAAAGAACCACCTGGCTCTGCCTCCTGAGTGCTGGGATTAAAGGTGTGTGCCACTGCTGCCCGGCCGGTTTATGTTTTTTGAGACTGCTTCTTACTATGTAGTCCTGGATGGTCTGCAACTCACTATGTAGACCAGGCAGGCTGGTCTTGAATTCACATTTGACTGCTTCTGAATCTCCGGTGCTAGGATTTCAGGTATGAGCTACCACCCTTGGCCTTTATTTTTTAATAGGCTTTCTTTTATTCAAAACATCATTATTTTACATGTGTGAGTGTTTTTTGTGCAATGTGTGTGTGTGTGTGTGTGTGTTTTTTTTTTTGTGTGTGTGTGTGTGTGTGTTTGTGTGTGTGTGTGTGTGTGTGTGTGTGTGTGTGTGTACCACATGCATGCCTGGTGTCCTCAGAGCTAGAAGAGTGTGTCCTATCCCCTGGAACTGGAGTTAGAGATGCTGTGAGCTGCCATGTTTCTGCTGGCATCTCTACAAGAGCAGCAAGTGCTCTTCACCACTGAGCCATCTCTCTAGGCCCTAGGCTTTATTTCTTAGAGTAGTTCTAGGTTCACAACAAACTCAAGCAGAAATTGCCCATATACGTCCTTTCCCAAGATGGTTAATCTTATCAATTTGATTGGGTTGAGAAGTACTCTGGATGTGTCTGTGAGGGTGTTCCATAGAACTCCAAAGGGGAACACCTCCCCATAGGTTGTGGCCTGCATGGCATAAAAGGGGAGAAGGGAGGAGAAAGAGTGAGAGTTTAGGCATTCTGTCTGTCTGTCTGTCTTGGCCACTGTACTGTGAACTGATGTGTCCCATACCTTCCCTCCATGGTGGACTGACACATCTGAAAATCCCCTTGCTATGTTACTTCTCTGAGGTCTTTGCATAAAAAGCATCTGATGCTTCTATAGTGACATATCATTATTACCCCACATTTTAGATCTGAATAATTTTTTTTAATATAACAAGGCACCCCTCCCCAAGCCATTCGGGAATGTCATTGCTTCTGGATACTTGATTTGTTTTTTTCCCTACAGATAAGAACATTATCCTACCTAGTCACAAACAACCATTGAAATCAAGAAATAATACTGATTTATTTTCATTATCTAATTCTCAGATCTCCATTCAGATGTTGCCATTTGTCCCCCAAAACATAGTGTACAAAGAATCCAGTTTAAGGGGGCTGGAGAGATGGCTCAGAGGTTAAGAGCACTGGCTGCTCTTCCAAAAAGGTCCTGAGTTCAATTCTCAGCAACCACATGGTGGCTCACAACCATCTGTAATGAGATCTGGCACTCTTCTGGCCTGCATGCATACATGCAGACAGACACTCTATACATAATGGTCTCATTTAGTTGTTGGAACTCTAGTTTCTTCAGTCTGGAACAGTTTCTTTGTTATTCACAGAAGCATGGCTTATTGAGTAAAAGTAGGTGTTGACCAAATCTACAAGGTTGGAGAAGACTCTGGTCCTAGGCCTCAGTTATATGAAAACATTGTTATCAGGCGGGGTATTCCAAGGACTTAGTGTTGTTTCCCAGGCAGGCTAATCCTTTCTTCATATTGTAGTTTGGACATCTCCAGCCTGCTGTACTTGGTCATTTGAAATAAAAGTGAAATGAACGTTTAGAGAAGGAAGAAACACCACCTGAAATTATTGAGTGCTAACCAAGTTGGACACTTGGAAAACACCAAGATGAGCAATGACTTAGAGAAATGCCTGCTCCTTTGTGCTGTCACACATCTGTGTCAGCTGCCGTTACCTCCTTTGTGGTCTTCAGTGCTCTTCCAGGGTTTCTCTTTTTGTCATGGAGTCCGATTCAGACTTGCTTCACTCACCCTGTCGCGCTTTTATTCTGGAAGTCCTCTCCTTCAGGTAAAAAAGTCAGTGAAGACAAAAATCACAGACTCAGTCCTGGGTTCCGCATGATGGCGCACACTTTTATTCCCAGCACTGGGCAGAACAGGCAGAGTTCAAGGCCAACCTTGGTCTAGATAAAGCGTTCCTAGCCATCTGGGGCTATGGGAGACTCTGTCTGAGAAAGAAAATCAGTCAGTCAGACAGACAAGAGGAAACAAGTCCTAGAAATTGGTACATTCTGTTAATAGAAACATTGAGACTTCACCCATTTGGTGGCTTCCTACTCAAGGACTGCTTGTGCTGTCAGTGTTTGAGAGAATTCTCGATAGAACCTGACCTGTGTCTGAACTAGGGGTCCTGGAAAACGGGCCAAGGAAACTTTTCTGATCTTTCCCTGAGAAAAGTCTGAAGGTTAAGGACAATTAGGGGAGGGGGCGGGGGCTCTAGTGTTAGGACCCTCTTTAGAGCATAGAGGAGCAAAAATGCTGATCTCATACCTTAGGCTTAGGAGGTAATTGGAAATAGAAGTGGGTTGTTCTCTCTCTCTGTATGTGTGTGGTGTGGGCACATGTATATGTGGATACATGTGTGTATAGTCTTTTTCAGTCCCGCCAGCCAGCTCCCAGATAATGACAGGAAGACTTACAAATTATGAAACCTTGGCCTATAACTTCGGCTTGTCCCATCTAGCTCTTATAACTTAGTTAACCCATTTATATTGATCTGCATTTTACCATGTGGCTTTTTACCTTTCATTCTGTATGTCCGACACTCCCCCCTCCCCAGTTGGTGTGTCTCTCCTGCGCCTAGATTTCTTTTCCTACTTCCTCTCTCTCTGCCCAGAAGTCCCGCCTATACCTCCTGCCTAGCCATTGGCTGTTCAGCTCTTTATTAAACCAATCAGAGCAATAGATCATCACACAGTGTGTATCCCACAACATTTCTCCCCTTTTGTCTAAATAAAAAGGAACGATTTTAACTCTAATTATTATATATAGTACTTGTTATATATAGTAAAACTATATGTGTATATATATATATTTATAAACAAGAACAATTATCAGGTGAGAATTGCATTTACAATGTCCAGTCTATCTGTATTTGGCAGATTTAGAGAAAATATTTCATTATCCTATCTTTGTGATTCAGAAGTTTTGTAACTAATTTATTTTCTATCCTAACTTTTTTTTTTTTATAGCAGTCTTAACTAAGAAAACTGCTTGTTGAAGGAAGCTGGTCCTACCAGAAAACAAGTGTGTGGTTTGTGCCTTCTAAACTAAGATTCAAAGTATGGCATGTTAGCCAGAGCATGGACCACTCAGTTAAGAAGGCTCCCTGAGGTGCACATAGAAAGTGCTCTCTACAAGAGAAGGGTCAACACTGTGGTGTTCTGACACTAGCTTTCCAGAACATAGGCACACTACAGAAAGACCATACACTCCTCCTGTCAGCACTCTTACTGTTGTTCTTTGTCATGCACCTCTCATCTTAGAAGAGAAGGGTGAAAACTAGAAGCAGCAAAACAAAATGGTAGAGACCAGGAAAAAAAGGTTAGAATAATAGTAAAGGAAAATTTATAGAACTGCTAGTTCTATAAAATCTAGAGATGTAGAGTAATTGAAGTTATGATGTTAAGTTGAGCTCATTTTTTCCCACTCAGATCACACTCTCTTGATTTATATATCTGTCTGTCTATCCTCAAACTTGCTATTCTTCTGCCTCTGTTTCCCCAGTGCTGATATTACAGCTGTGTACCAATATGCCAAACAAAAGGGATTCTTTTTAATATTTGAGAATGAAATTGTTTTAACATTTAGACATTAATAGAGCAGTGCATCTCTTGGTATAACCTGGAAGCAGAAGAGGAAACCTAACAAAACATAGGTTGGAGGAAATATTAATTTATATTCCTGCATAATTTTATTACATTTGCTATTGTACATACTATAATCTTTGAAGAAAAAAACTTTGTTTACACTCCTTTTATTTTAATGTTTTTGTTTTTTGAGAATTTCATACATTTTGATTATATTCTTTCCCTTCAACTCCTCCCAGGTGCTCCCCCATCTCCCTACCCACACAACTTCACATTCTTTCTCTCTGTTAAAAAACAAAAGAACAAAAACAAAAAACAGCAATAACGTGGAGACAATGTTAGCCAACAATTTCTGAGCATGGCGTCTACCCTAAAGCATAGTTGATAGACCCAGTTCCACTCCATTAAAGAAAACTGATTTCTCTATCCAGCAACTGTCCATCACAAGTAGCTTCTGGGCTAGGGGTGGGAATTTGTGTCTACTTCCCCTTCTTCTTCTTCTTCTTCTTCTTTAAAGATTTATTTATTTAGTATGTATACAGTGTTCTGTCTGCATGTATGCCTGCAGGCCAGAAGAGGGCACCAGATCTCATCACAGATGGTTGTGAGCCACCATGTGGGTGCTGGGAATTAAACTCAGGACCTTTGGAAGAGCAGCCAGTGCTCTTAACCCCTGAGCCATCTCTCCAGCCCCCACTTCCCCTTCTTTAAGTTAGGATTTTGTGCAGGTCTTGTGCATGTTGTCATAGTCTGTTGCCCACCACTTCTGGCTCTTACAGTCTTTCTGCCTCCTCTTTTCCATTGAGCCTGAGAGGAGGGATGTGATGAAGACATCCCGTTTAGGGTCGAGTGCTCCAAAGTCTATTGCTTTCTGCACATTGTCCACTTGGGGGTGTGTCTCTCTATGCAGAAGGAGCTCCTATGAGGGTTTAGTGGTGCACTGATCTGTGGGTATAGCCATATGTCATTAGCAGTTGTTTATTGCTATGCTGACTTAACAGGATAATGGTGTAGTAGGCTTTTCCATAGGGCCCATGACCTATTTATGTTTAGTCTTAGTTTCTTGGCCTTATTAACAGTGTCAGGTATGGGTTCAGGGAGTACACCTTAAATCCAGTTTAAAAACAGATTGGTTATTTTCTTAACATAGCACCACTATTGCACCAGTAGGCATATCTTTCAGGCAGGCTGCTATTAGAGCTCTCAGGGTTTGTAGCTGGGTGAGACTGATAATTACTACATTTCCCTTTTAGTCTTCTAGTGGCATGTATAGCACCTTTGAGCACCATGATCACTAGTCAGTAGGAGTGACCTTCCCATTGAGTACCAGCTTGGTTTTTCCACGTTTTATGACATAAGTATGTAGTGTCTTCAGCAGTAGGGTCACACTGTCAGGTTGTAGAAGGTAACCAATAACATTGGCCAGTAGTCTGGAATGTTTGGGGGGGTGGTTATAGGACTCTTTTGACCAACAACTCAAAAAGACAACAACAAAAAACCAACTGAAACCCTACCCATTCCTAGTGGGAGTTTTATTTGGTAGCATATGATATCTAATTAGGGTGTTAACACCCTATTGTATGGTATATTTAAGCTGCTTTTGTGTGTGTGTGTGTTTATGTGTATATATATCTAATGTAATTTATACATATATAATTATATGTATAATATATACAGAAGCTTCTAGACTAGTAGGCTTCAATATAGCTTTTAAAAAAGACCTTCAGGGCCGGGCAGTGGTGGCAAAAGCCTGTAATCCCAGCACTCCAAGGGCAGGCGGATCACTGTGAGTTTGAGGCCAGCCTGGTCTACAAAGCAAGTTTCAGGACAGCCAGAGCTGTTATACAGAGAAACCTTGTCTCAAAAAACAAAACAACACCTCCCCCCCCCCACACACATTACAAAACATGAAAAGGCCTTTAGTGTTAATTGTACTTCCCCATACTCTGTTATGTACACTACTTTTTTAGCCACTTTATCTCTTGATAAGACTATATTGCATTTTTCCTTCCCCAGGACAGCCCCTCTTTCATCCTGGTCCTTTATTAGCTATCTAGCTTCTGGATATTCTCATTGAAGCATACATGTCAAAATTTAAATGCTAACATCCCCATATAATAGAAAACATGCAGCACTTGTCTATCTGGTTCTGCTTTACCTCACTGAGGATGATTATTTCACTCCATCCACTTACCAGTAAATTTCATATTTCTTAACAGCTGAGTAATAATCCATTGTGTAAATGGCCATTCTCATTAAGGTAAGATGAAATCATAAAGTTGTTTTAATTGGCGTTTTTCTGATGGCTAAGGATGCCAAACATTTAAAAAGTGTTTCTCAGATATTTTGAGAACTTTGTTTAGTTCTATACCCTATTTTTTAATTGGGTTATTTGTTTTACTGATTAGTTTTTTGAGTTGTATATTCTAGGTCAGTGGTTCTCAACCTTCCTAATGCTGTCACTCTTTAATAATACAGTTGTTGTGGTGACCCCAACCATAAAATTGTCTTCATTGCTACTTCATAACTGTAATTTTGCTGCTATTATGAATTGTGATATAAATACTTGCTTTCTTATGGTCTTAGGCACTGTGAAACCCCTGTGAAAGTCATTCAGCCCCAAAAGGGGACACAGCCTACAGGTTGAGAACCTCTGTTCTAGGTACTAACCCTTTTTTCAGATGTATAATTGACAAAGACATTTTCCCCATTCTGTGGGCTGCCTTTTGAATGATGGTGTCCTTTGCTATACAGAAGCTTTTCAGTTTTTTTGTTTTTTTTCCGACAAGGTTTCTCTGTGTAGCTTTGCGCCTTTCCTGGAACTCACTTGGTAGTCCAGGCTGGCCTTGAACTCACAGAGATCCGCCTGCCTCTGCCTCCCGAGTGCTGGGATTAAAGGCGTGTGCCACCACCGCCCAGCAGCTTTTCAGTTTTATGAAGTCCCATTTATTGTTTTTAATGCTTGTGCTCTAGGGGTCTTATTCAGAAAGTCTTTCTTGGGCCAGTGAATTTGAGTGTGTTCCCTAATTTCTCTTCTATTGTTCAGAGTCTTTCCTGGGCCAGTGTATAGATGTAACCGTCTATTAAATAAGAAACACAGAGCCAAATACAGAGTTAAAAGCCCAAGAGGTCAGAGCAGTAGCTGAGAGCTGATATTAAAACCACCTTTCTTACCCTTTGCTGCCACTGTCGTCCTTCCCCTCAGAAAGAGACCTACTTCCTGTGTGTCTGTCTTTTTATTGACTTTCTGTTCTGCCTTCTCATTGGTTGTAAACCCAACCACATGACCTCCTTGTCACTGCCTGTCTATACAGACCTCCAGGTCTTCTGTGGTTGGTATTGAGATTAAAGGCGTGTGTCTCCATGCTGGCTATATCCTTGAACACATAGAGATCTGCCTGTCATGTGATCTGGATTAAAGGTGTGCACCACCACCACCACCACCACCACCACCACCACCACCACCTGGCTCTTGCTATGGCTTGCTATTAGTTCTGACCCCCAGGCAACTTTATTTATTAACATACAAATAAAATCACATTTCAGTACAAATAAAATATCACCATACCAGTGAGTTTAAATTTGTTCCCTAATTTCTCTTCTATTGTTCAGAAAGTCTTTCCTGGGCCAGTGAGTTTGAGAGTATTCCCTAATTTCTCTTCTAGCAGAGTTAGGGTCAGGTCTTTGTTAAGGTCCTTAATCTACTTGGAGTTGAATTTTGTGCAGGTGATACATTTGAATCTGTTTTAATTCTTCTACATGTGACTGTCCAGTTTGGCCAGCACCATTTGATGCTGCTGTCGGTCTCTTTTCCAGTGTGTATGGTTTCGTTGTTTATAAAAAAAAAAAAAAAAAAAAAGTGAAGCGTAGGTATGTAGTCTTGTGTTCAGGTCTTCAGTTCTGTTCAGTTGAGCAGTGTGTCTTGTTGTTATGGAATACCATACTGTTTTTATTACTATAGCCTTGTAATGTAGCTTAAAATCAGTAATGGTGATCAGCAGTTTTTTTATTGTTAAATTTTTAGTTATCCTGGGTTTTTTGTTTCCATATGAACTTTAAGTTTTTTTTTTTTCAGTTTTGTGTAGAATTGTGTTGGACATTTGGTGCAGATAGCACTGAATCTGTAGATGGTTTTGGTAGAATGGCCTTTTCACAATATTAACTCTACCAACCATAAGAATGGGGCATCTTTCTATCTTCTGGTGGTTTCTCCAGCTTCTTCCTTAAGTGGTCTTGAAGTTTTTATCACACAGGTCTTCACTTGCTTAGTTATTCTAAATTTTGTTTTTGAGACATTTGGCTATTGTAGTAGTTAGGGTTCTCTAGAGTGGCAGAACTTACAGAATGAATCTCTTCACACACACACACACACACACACACACACACACACACACACACACACACAAAGGGAATTTATTAGAATCACAGGCTGCAGTCCAACTAATCCAACAATGATGGGCTATGACTAGAAAGTCCAAAAATCCAGCAGTTGCTCAGTTGATGAGGTGGGTTGTCTCAGCTGGTCAGTAGGTTCTGGAATTCTGAAGAAGTTGGCTCTAATGCCAGAATGGACTTGCTAGTGAGGCAAGAGCAAGCAGGCAGAGAGCAAGAGCTCCCTTCTTCTATGTTCTTATATAGGCTTCCAGCAGAAGGTGTGGTCCAGATTAGAGGCATGTCTTCCCACCTCAAGATTCAGATCAAAGATGTGTGCATTCTGCCTCAGTGGTCCAGACCAGAAGTGAATTCACTTAAGCAAAAATAATCTCTCAAGGGTATGCCCTCCATTCTGGATTATAGTTCATTCCATATGTAGTCAAGTTGACAACCAAGAATATCCATCACATCTACTGTGAAAAGTGTTGTTTCCCTGATTTCTTTCTCAGTCTGTTTGTCATTTGTATGTAGGAAGGCTATTATGAGTTAACTTTGTATCCTGCTACTTTACTGAATTACCGTGTGTGTGTGTGTGTGTGTGTGTGTGTGTGTGTGTGTGTGTGTGTGGTTGTGTGTGTGTGTGTGTGTTTGTGCATGTGCATGTGTGTGTATTTGTACACTTGTCTGTGGAGGCCAGAAGAGGTCCTTGGATCCTATGGAGCTGGAGTTATAGGCACTTGTGAGCTGCTCAGTGTGGGTGCTGGGAACCAAAGTTGACTTCTCTGCAAGATCAGCAAGTGTCTTTAACCACTGAGCCACTTCTCCAGCCTCCTTATTTATTCATTTATTTATTTAAAGATGTAATGAATATGAATGAGGGGTCACTTAGAGGAACAGAGATGGCTCAAGGGCAGTTGCATCAGCAAAAACTCCACCCCTGCCTGGATGATGACTCATGAAAGCTGTATCCTTGGAGCTCTCTGTAACTCTTGTGGAGGGGAAACAGTTCAGGTTTCCTGGGACTCAGCTGATCATGCTTAGTAGTTTCTGAGCCGTCTTGTCCAGATGTCTTAGTCTGAAAGTCTTAAGGAACACTGTGCAGAGAAGAATTCCCTTTTGTGTATTCCTATTCTTGCTTTTTTTTTTTTTTTTTTTTTTTCAAGACAGGGTTTCTCTGTGTAGCTTTGGAGCCTGTCCTGGAACTCTTTCTGTAGACCAGGCTGGCCTCGAACTCACAGAGATGTGCCTACCTCTGCCTCCCGAGTGCTGGGATTAAAGGTGTGTGCCACCACTGCCTATTCTTGCTTTTCAGGTGCTATTTTCCTATACCTCTTGAGTCATCTACACCCTAATTTTTCTACTAAATCTGCTGTCCTGTGTAGTAGAAGTAAAACAGTGAGGTAGATAAACAGTAAGAAACAAGTGTACTAATACTGCAGTTGAGTGTCTTCAGAGGGTGTGTGGGATTCTTATTTGTATTTTGTATTCCTCTAGTATTACAACAAATTGAGATGCAAGTTCAATGGTCCCCCTTATTGAGTACAGAGTAAGTCATTTAGATGGTGTCAGCCTCTGGAGACCCAGTTTTCTTCTTTCTTTCCTCCTCATCGGGTGATGGAAATAGGCTGTGTGAGTTCCTGCTGGGCTGAGCAGGCAGCTGGCATCTGGTTAGCTGCAGGATCAGTGAACATCCAGCCTGTGCCCAGTTCCCGGTTCTTAGGGCTTAGCTCTCTCTATGACTGTAGAGGAGAGTGCTTTGTGAGAAGGACAAGTCTTAGAAGGCTCGGTTAAATGCTTCATTCTTGTGGCTGTCATTTTCTAGGGGGGAAGCATAATTCTATCTCATTGCCACAGAAAGAATAAAATATTTTATACATTCTGTTGAAAATATCAACCATTAGAATGGTAGGAAAATGAACTTGTACATTACCCATTAAAGAGATACTGGGTGAGGTTTGGGGTAAGCACATGTTTAGCATGTCAACTTGATCCCCATCACTGCAAACAGCAACAACAACAAAACAGAAAAAAGAGGAATAGAAAAGAACTGTGGTGATTCACAAGTAATATGCAGAGATGTGTCAGGTTACCACCTGCCTCAGAGGGTATGTTATGGGATATGTGAGTCTGGGCAGTGAAACATGCATATATTGTTGTGTTGTGTTAGCCTGTAATAAAATGCTGTGAAGGTTCATAAGTGTTACTCAGGAAAGTGTTCCTTGAAATCCAGACAGGGCAGAGAACGTTGGCAAAAACTGCAGGTGAAGGAGACAAAGGTAGGAAAGTCTGATCCATATTTTGAGAATCATAAAACTGATTTTTCTATAAGCGAAGACTCAGTAAGGTTGCATAAGTAACTTGTATGTCTTACTAGGGAAAGCTGTAAATGGTTTATATTTAAGTGGGTAACAGGAAGATATGGAGGTTTCAGCTGGTTTGGAAAGATGAAACTTTTGAACCATGTTTAAGACTTTATGTTCTGTCCTGGAAATTAGTACAGAACTGTTGGCAAGAGATAACTAGGGTACTATGTCTCCAGTATGCCCCCAAAGAAACCTGGATAGAATGGAAGTTTTGGCAAGTGGATAGGTGGGTGAAGCAGAGAGTTGGGAAGTATCCAAGATGAGAGAATAGTGATCTTATCAACCCAAGTGGAAGATAGCCTTATAGGAAGGTAATAATGAGTTACAGATATATTGAGGTCATATAATGTACCCAGTAATATTTCATGTAAACAGAAATGTGGATTAGGAGAATTTTAAGAGATAAAATATTTTCAATCCAGTGCTTGGAAGTAATAGCTGAGGAAGGAGAGAAACTTGTTTTTAGGGGCCAGTGCGATGGCTCAGTGGTAAAAGCACTTGCCCCCAAGTTTGATAACCTAGGCTTGATCCCTGGGACCTGCATGGTGGAAAAAGAGAACTGACTACCACAAGTGTCCTCTGACCTCCATATGTGTGCCAGAGCAGTGCACCCCCAAAACCCACAATCATTTTTTCTTCCTCTCTCTCTCTCTCTCTCCCCGTCCCTTTCCCTCCCTCTCCCCCTCTGTCCCCTCCCTCCCTCCTCTCCCTCCCTCCCTCCCTCCCTCCCTCCCTCCCTCCCTCCCTCCCGTGTGTGTGTGTGTGTGTGTGTGTGTGTGTGTGTGTGTGTGTTGAGCTAGGGTCTCTCTGTAGCCCTGACTGCCCTGGAACTTGCTCTGTAGACCAGGCTGGCCTTGAATTCACAGAGATCCTCTTACCTCTGCCTACAGAATTCTGGGACTAAAGGCAGGAATACCACTCCTAGCTATTTTTAAATTTTAAAAGTAAAAATTGTTTTTTTTGTTTGAATTTTTTTGTGTGTGCATGTGCTGTATATAGGTGTGTTTGTTGGTGTATGTGTGGTGTATGCATATGTATGTGTTTTGCATATGAATGTTGTATATGTCTGGTGTATTATATGTGTTTTGTGTTGGTGTATGTATGATGTATGCATATGTGTATGTGTGCACTTCATATGTGTGTTGTATGTCTGGTATGCTTATGTATGTGGAATTTGTGTGTGTGTATATACTTGAGTATGTGTGCTGTGTGAATATATGTGTGATGTACATATGTGTGTGTTATATGTATGTGTGTAGTGCATTCATGTGAGTTTGGAGAGGTATTTGCACTTGTGTGTGTGCATATGGGTGCTGGTGGAAGATGTTGGGTATCTTCTTTTGATTTCTACCTTACTGACTTGAGACAGAGTCTTCTCACTGAAAAATAATCTTACCTTTTCAGATAGGTTTTGGCCAGTGAGCTCTTGGATTAGAAGAATATTATTAAATTGTCATCACTGTCCAAAGCAATCTACAGATTCAATGGATAAAATACCAATGGCATCCTTCACAGAACTAGAGTACTCTTAAATTTTATAGGGAATCCAAAATAACAACAATAAAAAAACCAGTCAGAGTATGATGTAGACTGGGGGTTTTTCATCATCTATAGTATTTACTGTTTTAAAGTACAGTTCCTCTATACATAATTTTTTTTTTTAAGTCATGATGGGTGTCTTAGGGTTTTTATTGCTGTAAAGAACCATGACCACAGCAGCTCTTCTTTTTTCTTTTTTTTTTTTTTTTTTTTTGGTTTTTCGAGACAGAGTTTCTCTGTGTAGTTTTGCGCCTTTCCTGGAACTCACTTGGTAGCCCAGGCTGGCCTCGAACTTACAGAGATCCGCCTGGCTCTGCCTCCCGAGTGCTGGGATTAAAGGCGTGCGCCACCACCGCCCGGCTTCTTTTTTTTTTTTTTTTTTTTAAACGGGGTTTTTCTGTGTATCCCTGACTGTCCTGGCTCTGTAGACCAGGCTGGCCTCGAACTCAGACATCCCCCTTCTGCCTCCCAAGTGCTAGGATTAAAGATGTGCACCACCACATCCTGCCCACAGCAACATTTATTTTTATTATCAGCCATTTTATTTATCATTCCATTTTATTTATCATTATTGATACTTTGATGGGACATTTTATGTGTGAGAATGCAAGAAAATCAAGATTCAGAAAAGTAGAATAAGTGGAATTTGTACATTCATATCAATGTTGCCTAAGTAATTAAATTGGAAAGGTATGTATATACTGTAATTGCTCAAAGTAGCTATCAGTACTTAGATTTTAAATAATAGCCTCAAGATTTTATTTGTACTTATACAAAGATGTATAGTTAACTTGAAAATATCAGTGAATTTATTGAATCATTTAGTTTTGGATTTGCATAACAATGGTTTTCAGAATATTTTTGACTTGATGTAAGTTCAGTAACAGAAGGGTTCAGATGAGTAAGTTAGTTTGCTAGAAATAAATTTCTGTTAAATTAATAGTCACTGTTTTTTTCCCTCCCTAGTCATCAGATAAGCAGCGAGCCCTAGAAGAAACCAAAGCCTACACCACCCAATCCTTAGCGAGTGTTGCGTATCTGATAAACACCTTGGCCAACAATGTCCTGCAGATGCTGGATATCCAGGCATCCCAGTTACGGAGGATGGAATCTTCAATCAACCATATTTCACAAGTGAGACCATGTTACTTTTCTGTTTGCCCATGAGCAACACTGCCTTTGTTATGCAAGTTAATGTGCATGTACCATTTGGAAAATACAAACTTAATATTGCATTTTTTATGATTCTTTTTGTGATGTCATTTTTATAGTTTGATAGGAAAGTAAATTTGATGGATTTTATTAAAACTCGGTTGCTATGGTAACGTAATCACTCCTAATGTGAAAAATTACCTTTTTTTTTTTTTTTTTTTTGGTAAAGAAAAAAAGTCTTTTGACAGGTTTTGTGTTTTTACTGCTTTTCAAGTAAAGATTTATAAGCTTGGTGGCTAATTTAAAGTTTTCTCATGTCAGGCTTTTTTAACCCTTTTTTGGTGGCTGTCTTAGTTAGTGTTCTATTGCTGTGAACAATACCATGACTACGGTAATTCTTACAAAGGAAAGTATTTAATTGGGGCTGGCTTATAGTTCAGAGTTTTAGTCTATTGTTACCATGGCAGGAAGCATGGTGGCATGCAGGCAGACATGGTGCTGGAGAATAGCTAAGAATTCTATATCTAGATCTGCAGGCAGCAGGCAAAGAAGCCTTTGGGCCTGGCTTAAGCATTTTTGAAACCTCCAAGTCCACTCCAGTAACACTTCCTCTAACAAGGCCAAACCTATTCCAACAAGGCCACTCTTTAATGAACAAGTATTCAGATATGAGCCTGTGGGGCCATTTCTATTCAAACCACCACAGTGATGTTGGGAATTGAACTCAGAACTTGAGCATGCTAGACAGCCACTTTATTAGTGAGTTAAACTCCCACTTAGCCCAGGTTTTATGTTTAGGAGAATTTATCTGCCAGCCGTATTTGTAGAACAGGAAGTTTAGAGACTAGCATCCCATATAAAAAATATCTTTACATGAAACTTTTAAGTGTTAAAGTTTTCCTTATGAAAGCTGTGTTTATAAAGGAGAACAGGAAAGGGTAGTATTATGTGATGAGGAAGGACAGAATGCAGATAAAGGACATTGAGTCATGATATTTTTCTAATTTTAACTCTGTGGTGGGTTTTCTTTGAGAGAGTGTGTATGTGTGTGTGTGTGTGTGTGTGTGTGTGTGTGTGTAGCTAGTCTTTATTGTCAGACTTTCTTTGAACTGCCAGCCTCCAGATAATTATAAGGAGGGTTATTTTTAATTATGAAAGCTTGGCTTTTAGCTTAGGTTTGTTTCCAACTAGCTCTTATAACTTAAATTAACCTGTTTCTATTAGTCTACGTTCTGCCACGTGGCTTGTTACCTCTCCTCCAGTCTGTATGTTAGACTCCCTCAATGTCTCAAAGACATCTCCTCTCACGCCAGATTCTAACACTGAGATCTTCTGTCTTCCCAGAAGTCCTGCTTATTCCCTCCAGCCTAGCTCTTTATTAAACCAATCAGGTGCCTTCGGCAGATGAGGCAAAACACAGACACATCTTCACACAGTGTAAATGTATATTTCGCAGTGCGTGTGCGTGTATGTGTTGGATAAATACATAAAAATATTGTAGATAGTGCAAGTGTAAAATTCAAAGCAAACTTCTTGGCTTTAACATGGCTGTTTTAATGATATAGATGTTCATTGAGGTACATAGATTTTGTGTCTGCCTAATGTTACTGCAAGATGGCTTTATTTGCAAGTTCTTTATGGTAAAGTTTGAATTTATTATATAAAAATAAAAGCCGTGTTTATGAAAATACAGGAAGAAAATGGAAAAACAAGCTTTTATTATTGCTTAAGCTTTTCACCCTTTTTCCTCTTCCATTATAGTCTACTTTCTCATCGTTTTTATGATATAGCTGTGATTGTAATAAGTACAGAATTTGGGATTTTGCTTTGTTAGCATTGAAACACATTCTCATGTTAGACTCTCTATGTAATTTCTCAATGGCTGCCTATTTGTATGGCTTTTTATAATCATTCCTGTATGGTAAGTCTACTTAAGTAGTCTTATAGGTGGGAACAGTGGTATACACCTGTAATATGAGCACTGGGGAGGCCAAGGCTGGAAGGTTATGAACGCAAAGCTGGTCTGTGTTGCATAGCAAGACTTTTACCTTAAAAAAATGCTGTGACAGAAAGCTTATTTAATTGCAAAATGCATTTTTAAAAACATTAAAATGATTGGTTGATGTTGGATATCTTCCTCAATAGTTTTCCAACCTTAATTTTTCAGAGCAGGTTCTCTAAACCCTGAGCTCACTGGCTAGACTGACTGGTCACTGAGTCCCAGGGACTCCCCGTCTGCTGCCCCGCACTGCACTTGCAGGAGTGCACTGCCATGCTTGGCTCCTGGGTGGGTATGTGGGGCTGAGGTTCTTCATGCGTGGACAGTAAGCGGTTCCCCAGCCGAGCCACCCCCAGTCCTACTACTTGTGCATATTGCACATTGACATCTAATCATATGTCTAATTAATGTTAGCTTCTGAAGCTGATCTGATGGAATAAGTGAAAAGTAGGAGAGAGGCTGGTAGAGGTTAGTAGGTCAGAATTGGAAAATCTCAGAGTTGTTGGAAATACATTGAACCCTTTTAATTTAGAGTTGTGTTTCTAGAGGTCCGTACCTGGAGAGGGGAGGACTACAGTGCTGCAGTAGATTCTGTGATATCCAAGTGTGTCTTAGTGCATTTGCAGAGAGGGACTGTACAGGAAGGATGTAAGACGCAAGAGCAGCCACAAGATTCTAGATTTTGTCGAATTTGCTTCAGTAATACAATTTTGTTTGTATATGTGCACATACACAGGTGTGTGTGGGTGTGTAGGCTTGAGGTTACAATCATTCTTGACTTTTTTTTTTATTGAGACAGGGTCTCTTACTGACTCTAGAGCTTACCCATTTGGCTAGACTGGCTGGCCAGTGAGCCCCAGCAATCTTCTTGTTTTCCTATCTCTGAGGTGACAGGTGTGTGTTTAATATAAAAACTATTTGATGGTCTTTAGACTGGGAGAATATTATTATTATTATTATTATTATTATTATTATTATTTTGTGCCAACGATTGAACCTATACTCTAGCACCAAATTGTCTCTAGTCCCTGAAAACTTGTATAATATAAAGAAAATGTTTTGTGTTTTAGAAAGCAGGTACTTAGGAAATACTCCAGAGCAGCACTGGCAAACTTAAATGGGGCAGATGGTAAATGCTTTAGGTTTGTGGGCCACAGCCATCTCATTGTACTGTTTTTAAACACATGTATCATTTGTTTTTTTTTTTTTTTTTTTTTTTTTTTTTTTTTTTAAGGACAAGGTCTTAACTGGGTAGTATGTTGCCCAGGATGCTCTTGTGTGCATCCTTGTGTTTTTGATAATTTTGTAAAAATGTTAAAACCCTTCTTAGTTTGTGGGCTATATAGAAATATATTCTGCGGGCCAAATTTGGCATGGAACTATAGTTTATTGCTGTGGATATCGCTCTGTATAAATAAAATGCTGATTGGCCAGTAGCCATGCAGGAAGTATAGGCGGGACAAGCAGAGAAGAGAATTCTGGGAACAGGAAGGCTGAGTCAGGAGACACTGCCAGCTGCCGCCATGAGTACCAACATGTAAGATACTGGTAAGCCATGAGCCATGTGGCAAGGTATAGATTTATAGAAATGGGTTAATTTAAGGTGTAAGAACTAGATAGCTAGAAGCCTGAGCCATTAGGCCAAACAGTTTAAATAATATAAGTGTCTGTGTGTTTATTTTATAAGTGGGCTGTGGGACTGCCGGGGCTTGGTGGGACCCGGAGAGAAAACTCCAGCTAAAGTTTATAGTTAGCAGCTTCTGCTCCTAAAATACTTTCCCCTATTTTGGTTTAAGTTTAAACAGTAAAAATTACCCATTAAATTTAATTTTTCACGTTTGTTTATTTGTTGCGTGTGTTTGAGTTCAGGTGCATATGTTGAACTCAGAGGATAACTTGTGGAAGTGGGTTCTATACTTCCACCATGTGTTGTTCACTTGGGAGCTGAACTCAGGTTATCAGTGTTGGTGACGAGAGCCCTTACCTACTGAGTGAAGCATTTATCTAATTTATTAATAAAAACTTGGAAGTCAGATATCAGGGTAACAACCCGAGTGATCAGAGAAGTGGCATAGAAGTGACAGTGACCTCCTCTCTCTTTCCTCCATCCAGAAGAGTCCAAGATTTTTTCTAAGCTCCACCCTACTACTTCCTATGTCTCTCTATATGTCCTTGGTCCTCCAAAACCTCTATTGCTAATTTTGGTCAGCTAGTAGCTAGCTTCACCCTTTGATCAAAGTAAACTGTATTGGCAATCTTGGGAGTGTCAGAGTGCAATCAAAATATCCCACAACATTTCACCCTTTTTGTCTAAATAAAAAGGGAAGGTTTTAACTGTAACCCAGTAAAACTATATTCAGTAAGGACAGTTATCAGTTAAGAATTAAATTGACAATGTTTAGTCTATTTGTACTTGGCAAATTCAGAGAAAATACTCCATTATCTATCCTATCTGGGTGAGTCCAAAGTTTTATATCTAATTAACCCTTTCATCATAACTAAGAAAAATTATAACTATGACTATCTAGTCTTCAACTCTAATCAAAGACTCCAGAAGGATAAAATATTACCTAATGACAGGGCCATCAGGCTTCCTGGACAGTCACCCATAGTTTCTCTGTATCATTGGGGCATCCATCTTTGGCCTGTAGGCCTAGAATATGAGACAGACTTTTCTCAGAAGCAGGAAATTTTGAAGGACTGTCCTACTTTGTCTTGGCAAAGTTTGGCAGTCGCTTTTCTTATGTCCTGTTGTGCAATTTGGGCAGTAATTATCAGCAATTGAGGCAAGGGCAGTTTCTTTGCCCATATGACTAGCTTTTGCCATAAAGAAAACAAACTCTGTATGGAGTTTCTTTGATGCCCATCACCTTCTCTGAAGTAGATTGGTGCTGCCAGGAGCAGATGTGTCTCACTGTCACGAAAAGCCTTAGGTTATTAAACATTTTAAATTCCATATTCTGTAGGTCTTTGAAGTATTTGAAGACCAGCTATCTAAATATATCTTTGTATGACTTTGAAAACATACCTTAAATGACTGTAAGTTTGACTATTATAGATGACTATTAATCTGCATTTCTTAATTATACATTAGTTTCAGTTGAGCTCCATATACACAATACATTAAGCAAGAGTAGAAATGTACATACAGTATAACAAAATTAACTTTAAATTATATCAATAAACTAAAATCCATACCAATGTAAAATATTTAGAGATAACGTTTTTTGCATTAAAGTAGATTCAATAATCTACCCTTTTCCTCCATCATTTCTATATCATATCTCCCTTTCTTCTTTTAGAAAGAGATGACTTTCTTAGGGTCCTCTTTACTAGGTAGCCTCCCTGGAGTTATGAGTTGCAGTCTGGTTATCCTTTGCTTTACATCTAGTATCCACTTATGAGTGAGTACATACCATGTTTGTCTTTCTGAGTCTGGGTTACTTCACTCAGGATGATTTTTTCTGGTTAAATCCATTTGCCCGCAAACCTCATGATGTTATTGTTTTTCTCTGCTGAGTAGTACTCCATTGTGTATGTGACAGAGAAATAGATGATGAGATCTACATGAGCAAACTGGGAGTGGAGGGTGGGGGTAATGGAGGGCAAGGGTCAGGGGAAAGAGAGCTCAGGGGAGAGGGAGGTCCCAGCTGGATCAGGAGCAGTGTGGGGGAATGGAGAGGGAGATACTATGATGAATGAAGACCCCAGGGGGAATAGGAAGAAGCAGAGTGCTAGAGAGGTCTCTAGAAATCCACAAAGAGACCTCCACTCTAGACTACTGGCAGTGGTTGAGAGAGTGCCTGAGCTGACCTGCTCTGGTGATTGGATGGCCGAACACCCTGGCTGTCATGATAGAACTCTCATCCGTGTCTGATGGAAGCAGATGCAGAGATCCATGGCCGAGCCCCAGGTGGAGCTCTGGGAGTCCAATCGGTGAGAGAGAGGAGGGATTGTCTGAGCTAGAGATGTTGAGACCATGGTTGGAGGAAGCACAGGGACAAATAGCCAGACTAGGGAAACACATGAACTGTGAACCAGTGGCTGGGGAACCCCCATGAAACTGGACCAGGCCCTCTGGATAAGTGAGACAGTTGATTAGCTTGAACTGTTTGGGAGGCCCCCAGGCAGTGGAGCCAGGACCTGTTCTTGGTGCATGGGCTGACTTTTTGGAGCCTGGGACCTATGCTGAGACACTTTGCTCAGCCTTGGTGTAGGGAGGAGGGGACTGGACCTGCCTTGGCTGAGTCTGCCAGGCTGGGCTGACTCCCCAGGGGAGACCTTGCCTTGGAGGAGGTGGAAGTGGGGGGTGGATTCGGGGGGAGGTCTGGGGAGTGGGAGGAGGGAGGACGGCAGAATCCGTGGCTGATATGTGAAATTAAGTTAATTATAAAATAAAAATACTATTTAAAAAAAAAAAAAGAAAGAAAGAGATGACTGTGACCATTAACAATTTGTAACCAAAACCCCTTAAATGAAAACTAACATTTATAACCAATATTTTGGGAATGTGAACGTAGTTTTCTAGACTACTTCCTGCTGATTGTTGGGTGCTGGTAATCTTTGAGGGACCCTGAGAAAGTCAGGATAATTGTGAAGTCTTGGCTGGAGTATTTTGTGAGGCTGGATCATGTTAGTCAGTGGCCTTGAAGCTGTTTTGGATGTTGGATCAACTGGGCTGTTTTTATTGATGTCTAGTCCACTTGTTCTGAAAATATATAAACTTTTAAAGGTAATATACATATCAGTATTAATAAAAACATAAACTGTGCATTCTATGCAAGCCAGCCGGGATAATTTTTTGTTTTATGTTTGAGCAGGTAAAATACACGCCACCTGTCTTGTAGTTATTGTAGGTTCATTTTCCTGTGCCCGTAGTCAGCAGTCTCAGGGGGTCCTCCTCAATCAAACCTGATTTTTAACCCAGAATGAATCTATAGCCTCTCATTTCCTGTGGAAATAAAAACACAACCTCTCCCCCAAAGTGACATACCTTTTGACTTAAATTTTGACGTGAAAATAATTTTAAAATATAAGTTGGTTTAATTTAGTAGCTTTCATCATCAAATGTCTTTCAGCAGTTATCATTTACCCATTAACAGTCAAAAAACCTAAAGAAAACACAATAAAATATAGGCTCCAGACTCTCTGTTTCCCATCTTTATGTGGCTTATATATTTTTTATTATTTTATTCCTCTTTTTAAGGATTTTATTATTATTTTTAAGTAATTTTTTAAATAATCTATGGCTGTTTTCACAGCAGTGAATACTTTGGAGCATATTTGTAATTTGAGTAATTAAATTCTTAGTTGAAACATTAAAAAAAACACTGAATCTGGCTAATCAACTGTAAAAGATTGCAGATATTTTCCCACACTGTTGGGCAGTAACTGAGGTAGCTATCCAGGAAGGTCAACTCTAAATTACCTGTGGCAATGGGAAGCAACAATACATAGATAAAACTAAAACAATTAAAAGAATTTTTTTTTCCAAGACAGGGTTTCTTTGTAACAGCTCTGGCTGTCCTGGAACTCACTCTGTAAACCAGGCTGGCTTTGAGCTTAGAGATCCACCTGCCTCTGCCTCCAGTGCCGGGATTAAAGACATGTGTCACCACTGCCTGACTAAAACAAAATATTTTATATAGTGCCTTCCTGTCACTGCTGGGGTCTGAGCGTGCTTGGATTCATGAAGATGTGGGACTGGGGCTCAGGCTTAAAGTATCTCTGGGAGTCAGTATGGTTACTTCAGGCAAAAGGAAGCTAGTTTTGGTACTGAGTGGCTGAAGTGTTTTGTGGGGAAGCCTGCAACATGCAGTAACGGAAGGATGGGAAAACTAAGAAGCAACTGAGTGTGTGTGTGTGTGTGTGTGTGTGTGTACACACACACACACACACACACACACACACACACACACGTTCTGCACAGTTGTGGGGCTAGTCCTTGGTGTGTGTGCTTCAGTTCACACATCTGTAGCAGTAGTAATACTGTTCAAAGCACTGCACTGCATTAATTAGTTTTGTTTACTAGCTAAGCATGTCCTTGCCACAGGTAAGTGCTGTTATTGAGACCTTTTCTAAATAAGTGAGTTTATTTTCATAAAATTGTTAACTTTAGGATTCTAGGATAAAGTTGCTATTTTTTTTTAACTACTGAAATTCTTTGCAAACATCACTGTGGGACCCGTGCTGCCTTCCAGAGATTCAGAGTCCTATTGAGAAGGCAAAGGTGGGGATAACTGAAAGCTGGTACTTGATTTCAGAAAAGCATAGTAGCAACATATTTTCTTTAAAAATACCTTACACAAACTTCACTAAATATCCTTTAAAACATATCTTTACATTTAAATTTTGTTGTATGTGTATGAGTATTTTGTCTGTATGTATGTTTATATACCGCATGCATGCCTGGTCCACCATGAGGATAGAAGATTGTATCTAATTTCTTGCAACTGGAGTTACAGACAGGTGGGTGCTGGGAATTAATCACAGATCTTGAAGAGCAGCCAGTGCTCTTTCCTGCTGGGCCACTTCTCCAGCCCCTAAAAACCTGTTTAAGTTGATAACACTTAAAGTTAGGTCATAAGTATGGGTTGGTGTTATTTATTATATTACTTTGTCTGATTTTTTGTTGCCATTCATTGCATTTTAGGTCGTTTTTTATTTTCACTTATTTATTTTTTTGAGATAGGGTCTTATATAGCTGGAGCTGGCTTTGATCTCAGTATATAGTGAAGGCTGGCCTTGAACTTTGGATCCTCTTGTCTCCAACCTAAGTAAGTGCTGGGATTATAAGCTTTGTAGGTGATCGTTGAAAACCTCAGAATCTTTTGGACCAATGTTTTTCTTATTCCTTAAATAATAGGGTTAGTGCTTGTCACCAAGTTTTTATTCAATCTCTAAATAAAAACATACCACTTCTCTAAAATTAAGATTTGATTCTCACCACAAGAATTCGTGCAGTTCCACCTGATATGACACGAACACCACGAATTACCTTTTTTTATTGTGGACATTAACAAAAGTTAATGACAAAAACAGTTAATGACACAAATACATATTCTCAGTCAGTGTCTGGGTCAGGGTTTCTGTAGTGATGAAACCCCATGACCAAAAGCAACTTGGGTGGAAAGGGTTTATTTCACTTCCTCTTCCATGTCACAGTCCATCACAGTTCATCGTTGGAGGCAGTCAGGGCAGGAATCTGGAGGCAGGAGCTGATGCAGAGGCCATGGAGGGGTGCTGCTTACTGGCTAGCTGTTCATGGCTTGTTCAACCTGTCTTGTTATAGAACCCAGGACCACCAGCCCAAGGGTGGCACTACCCACAATGGGCTGGGCTCTCTTACATCAATTACTAAGAAAATGCCCTATAGTCTTGCTTATAGTCCAGTCTTATGGAGGCATTTTCTCAATTGGGGTTGCCTTCTCTCAGATGACTTTAATTTTCATCAAGATTTTATTGACATAAAATCTGGCCAGCACAGGCAGTCACAATTGTTATTTAAGTGAATAATGTAAGAAACAAATCAGAAATTCTTCTATAAATTTGTATATTCTGTATATTTCATGTAATACAATTCTATAGTATTTGTCCCTTTTTTTGAATGTAAAAACATTTTATGTACAACTGCAGGAGAAATAATATAATTTATAGAGACAGAAAGATTAGACATTATCTCAAGATGGAGATGGAATTTGGAACAATGATTTCCTAAGTACAGAATTTCTGTTTTGTGTGATGGAAAAATCTCACAAATGAACAGTAGTATCAGGACATAATATCATGAATGTAATAAATTGATACAATTAATGTAATTAATAAATATAATTATTGAATGAGTACTGTGAATGTAATCAATGAATACCACAAATGTAACTAATATCATGAGTGTAATTAATGAATATCATGAGTGTAATTAAAAAAATAAATTAAAAAAAGAAAAAAATGTATACCTTAGCAAAAAGTTTTTAAAGCAAAAAAAAAAAAAAGAAAAAAAAAGTTCTTGTAGCTCTTTGGTTTTTGATCTGAGCACTTTTACCCTCACAGAGATGTTTGGAAACATTAGACAGTTTTACTTATTTCAGAGTGGGAAGTGTTGTAGGTTATGTCTACCCATGACAACATAGTAACAAATATGATGGAAGGAATAGTACTTGGTTTCTTTTTGGTTTTTTGAGATGAAGTTTCTCTGTGTAACAGCCCTGGCTGTCCTGAAACTCTTTGTAGTCCAGGCTGGCCTCCAACTCAGAGAGATCCACATGCCTCTGCCTCCTGAGTTCTGGGTTAAAGACTTGTGCCACCATCATCCAGCACCTTCTTATGTTTCTGTTGTATTACATTAAAAATACTTGTTGCTTATAGATTACAAAATCACAGCTTGTTATGTAAAATGCTACATTAGTGTTTAAATTTCCCGAGAAACTTATTCTTTGTTAGCAAATAATAGAAGACTATAAATAATATTTATCATTTGTACTAAATGATTTTTCTGTGAGCACTTGATAAACACTAATGAAATATTTGATCAGCATTGTATTATGAGCAGCTTGCTGAAGCAAATGAGCTTTTCTGTCAGATTGACTTATTGGGAGGGAGGGGGGGTCCTGGGAATTGAATCAGGGCCTTGTAAATCTTAGGCAAGTGTTGCACCCCTGACCCTGGCCTTTGATCCTCTTTTTTGTTTGTTTGCTTGCTTTTGTTGTTGCTGTTGTTTTCAAGACAGGGTTTCTCTGTGTAACAGCCCTGGCTACCCTGGAACTCACTCTGTAGCCCAGGCTGGCCTCAAACTTACAGAGATCCACCTGCCTCTGCCTCCCAAGTGCTGGGATTAAAGGCGTGCACCACCAGCGCCCTGTAAGGATAACTCTTAATGGGAAGGGAAACACTTGACATGTTTTAACCTGGTGGCTGGCAGGCAGCCTTTCTGTGTAAAGAGCTAATTATTTTCAATTTCATAATCTGTAAGTTCTCTGTTGTGATTAGTTATTTGGGCTACTGTAATTTAAAAGTAGCTATAGACAAGTAACGGGTGACCAATATATCCCCATAAAATTATGGAAACCCAGATTTGAATTTGATATAATTTTCATATGTCATGACATAACTCATTTTTTTGTTGTTGTTTTGTTTTTGTTTTTGTTTTTTTGAGACAGGGTTTCTCTGTGTAGTTTTGGTGCCTGTCCTGGATCTGCCCTGTAGACCAGGCTGGCCTCAAACTCACAGAGATCTGCCTGGCTCTGCCTCCCAAGTGCTGGGATTAAAGGCGTGTGCCACCACCACCCGGCTTTATTTTGATATATTTTTTTTTTTTTTGGTTTTTCGAGACAGGGTTTCTCTGTGTAGCTTTGAGCCTTTCCTGGAACTCACTTGGTAGCCCAGGCTGGCCTCGAACTCACAGAGATCCGCCTGGCTCTGCCTCCCGAGTGCTGGGATTAAAGGCGTGCGCCACCACCGCCCGGCTATTTTGATATTTTTAAACTGTTGAAAAAGATATCATGGGTTGGGGAAATGAGTTGGTTGGTACAGTGTTTGCTGCACAGCCATAAGGACTTGGGTTCCATCCCCAGAGCCTATGTAAAGAGCTGAGTGTGATGTGCACCTGTAATCCCAGTGCTGGGAGGCAGAAACAGACAGATGCCTGGGACTGGTTGGCCAGCTAGTTTAGACAAATTAGCAAGACCTATGTCCCAATCCGAGATTCTGTCTGAAAAAAACTAGGTGTACAGCTTATGAAGAATGACACTCAAGGCCGACTTCTGGTCTCCACATGTACAAGCATACACATACACATGTGTACCCCTCCATGTGATCACACACACATAAGCACTTACATATGTGCACACAATGTGTGCATACGTATATCCAAACCTGCACACATGCACATTTTAAGTTGGCTTTTAACATGTGGGCTATAAAAATCAGGTGGTGGGCCAGATTAGATCTGAGGGTATGCTTTGGCAACCCTTGCATTAGGTTAAAATGGATAAAGACAGTCTAGAGAGAAGACAGTTTATGAAATGAATATGAAGCAATATTAAATCTTCAGACGTTTGATTATTATTTATTTGGATACCAGAGCTATCTGTCTTTGTCTTGTCTTCTTTATATCTTGCAGACAGTTGATATTCATAAAGAGAAAGTTGCAAGAAGAGAAATTGGTATTTTGACTACCAATAAAAACACTTCAAGAACCCATAAGATTATTGCACCAGCCAACCTTGAGCGGCCAGTTCGTTATATTCGAAAACCTATTGATTACACAATTCTAGATGACATTGGACATGGAGTAAAGGTAGGTGCAGTTCTTGTCAAGCTTTCAGAAGTCATAGTTTGTAGTGGACTCTGGAAGATTTAAAATCTGTTTAATTTCCTAAAGGACAAAATCTTAACACAGTGTGAAGATTGCTCACTACTGTTAACTGTCGTGTCCTTAAGTGTTTCTTTAGTGCTGTGTGTTGAGAAGCAGTCATCTTTCAAAGGGATTTGCTTAGTTATGGTGATAACTTGCATAGATCAAATTAAGTATAGTGTAGCTATTCTGATCTTTTAATGGTTTAATATGACAGAAAAATCATCTAGCATATTATTGAAATGTTTTTCTTATCTCAAAAATTTATCAGCAGACTTTTGGCATTAGTTTTAAGAACAACATATGTTGTTAAATATGAACTTGCTTTTTTTTTTTCTAGAGTAATTTTATCTTAACCTTTTAGATAAGAGTAGTGTAGATAAAAGTTTCAAATTATTGTTTGTTTCCAATGCTTTTAGTTTGTATCTTTATTTTGGCCATCTTTTAAAGATAATTGAGTATCTAGTATGTATATGAAGTACCATCATCAAAATTGTAGAGTATTGGGAATATGGCCTAGTGTAGATTATGAGCTGTTTCACACACAAGGCCCTGTGTTCTAGACTAGCACTTCAGAACATCTACCAACTATAGCTGGGTAAAAGTGTACTTCCTATAAGTAGATATTTGCACTGAGGAAACCATTTAGAGCTGCAGCTGAGTACATTATTTACAATTTGTATTTCAGTAGTGATTGGAAAAACATTTTAAGTATGACTTCAAATAAATATACACATATGTCTATCTTGAAGCTGTATAGTTCATGCATATGATATTTTTCTGATATAAATCTATTTATATAAAACATACACCACCATTTTGGCCAGAAATCAGTAAATTCAAATTTCATGTTTATCTATGTAAAAATAAAACATAAAATATAAGCTTATTTATAAAAACTTTTATTTCAGAGTTGTGGTTTTGGGGTTTTGTTGTTGTTGTTGTTTGTTTTTTTTTGTAAGATAGAGTTTTATTATTTTAGCCCTGGCTGGCCTGGAACTCATTGTGTAGGCCAGGTTGGCCTTGAACTCACAGTGATCAGCCTGCCTCTGCCTCCAGAGCGCTGGGATTAAAGGTGTGTGTGTGTGTGTGTGTACCTCCACACCTGGCTTATTCAGAATTTTGAATAAGCATTATTACCTAGAATTTGATATTTAATTTTATAGTTGATTTCTACATATATTTTAATGACTAATTAAAACATATTAAAATAGGATATATAATTACATGGTTAATTAAAACTGTAATTTATTTTAACTTGGGGAAAGTTTGTTGGAGACTAACACTTGCTAGTACAATGTTATAGGCTGCTACCAGAATCTGATGCCAGAAGATACTTGTAATATAAAATACCACATTTGTGCTTGCCTGTTTTCATATAATTCTTGTTTAATCCTTAACATATTTTTCTTTTAGAACTATAGCCTCTGTTGTTTGTACTGTAGTGTTTAGTGGTCGTTAATTTGAAGAATTCTTTAAAGGAATTAAGGTTTTGAATAAAACAGTGTTTTATGTCATCACTGAAACTCCTGGTCATGACACATTCTGCTTTGACCACTCTTTCTGTGATCTACTGAGACATTATTTTGTTAATGCTGATGCTTAACTTGTTTTCTTTGTTTTCTTTCTTTTGACTTCACATCCTGAAGTTCCAACTAACCTTTCACTGCTTTCTTCCCTCCCTCTTTCTTTGATTTGCTCCATTTATGCATTAAGTGGTTGCTTAGATTTAAGGTAAGAGATCCCAGGGCTGGATTTCCATTCTGTGTTCTGGTGGAGAGTGTTACATATGGGGAGGAAAGAGAGATTCTTCCTTTGGCCTTTTAAAACCAACAAATTAGTCCTCTTTATTTATTTTGGTCTAGCCACTTTGTTGTGTGTCTTCATGTTCCCTGAGGGTAGGTATTTTTGTCTATTTTGTTCATTGCCCTGTTCTTTGTGTCTAGAACAGTACCAAACACACACTAGGTGATTAGTAAGTATTTGCTGAATGAATGGGTGCTTTTGTGAAACTGAAATATGTTACACTGTTGTAAAGTGTTACGAGAGAAAATTATCTGGGTCTTTATAAATGTGGAAATTTATTATTGATTGGAGGGCCAACTAACATGCTTTCTTTAACTCTCCCCCTGTGTAATAGCTTTTTATTCTATAAATGGTGTGCTTAATTATATGATTTGTTAACAACATGCCAATATCTTTTGACTTCTAATACAAAAAATTGAAAAGCAAAAATGTCATCATATACTTTTTTTTAAGTTGCAGTACATTTTACAAAATAGTCTTTTTAAAATGGTTGTATAAAATATTTCAATATAAACTCACCTTAAGTCTTTTTAAAGGTGAATGTTATTTGTATGCACCTCATCCAAAGTTCATGATAATGTTTAAAAAAATACAAATTAAGAATTAGAGATAGGGTTTGAAGGTATTTCTTAGTGCTAGTACACTTGCCTAGCATGTAGAGGGCCCTGGTTCAGTCTCTAGCCCTAGAAACCAACTAACCAACCAAATAAGGTAAACCACACACACCCAAACAAAACAAGGCGCTCTTTCCTCTTGTGGCCTGTGTAATAGTTTAGTGTTTTGAAGGATCCATGATAAAAGCATTTCAGCTATACTCAAGAAGTCTATTAAATACAGTGTCACTAAAATGATTTTCATCAAATGTAGCTAGAGTTTTCCTTCCTTGCCCAGTCAGGACAAATCTTTGTCACCCGCCAGTCCCACAGCCACTCAGACCCAACCAAGTAAACACAGAGACTTATATTGCTTACAAACTGTATGGCCGTGGCAGGCTTCTTGCTAACTGTTCTTACAGCTTAAATTAATCCATTTCCATAAATCTATACCTTGCCACATGGCTCGTGGCTTACCGGGATCTTCACATGCAGCTTGTCATGGTGGCGGCTGGCAGTGTCTCCCTCACCCAGCTTCCTGTTCTCTCAATTCTCCTCTCTGTTAGTCCCGCCTATACTTCCTGCCTGGCCACTGGCCAATCAGTGATTTATTTATTGACCAATCAGCAACACATTTGACATACAGACCATCACACAGCAATCAAACTTATCATACATTTCTTTTTTTTTTCCTTAGCCAGATTTTGTGATTTCTTTTCAAATATGTTTTTGTTGTTGTTACTCTGCAGTTTCCCATATCTTGAGTGTAGTTGGTGATAAGAGACAGGATGACTGTATTACCTAGAAGTAACCATGGCCATAAAAGTCACACTGGAGAATAGGCTCTAAGCCTTTCCCTTGCTGGTAACCTAGATATGTGGAATTGTGGGAAGGTTCCTTCTGTTTAAAATGGCTAAATTAAGTGAACTAGACTAAAAAAAGTAGGCAGTATTCAAATTTTGGCTTTTGGCCTGTTAACCTACAAATGGTAGCAATGTCCAGAGATAGTAACTGAAGAAAGACACAGCAATAGGCAGATCATTTCTCTTAATGTTTAGCCTGCCGCCTAAGCCGTTCTCCATGCTGCTTTTCTCTGGGTTGGGCTATGTTTCTTTCTTGACCTTGAATGTCTGTTTTCATGTAAGAGATAGGTCCCCTGAGGGCTTCCTAGAAAGATCCCATACAAATTATGCTTGGATAAGATGCCTCAACATTTTTCCTCTTTGAACCAAGAAGTTTCACACTAGAATCCCAAAGGATTGTACTGGTATAATAATTATACTAGATCGTACTATAGCAAAGGATAATGTCGGACAGAAACTTACGGGCTTCACCTGTTTTCCACTTCTTCTAATCCTTGTGTAGATAAAATTATTCATAGTCCTCATTTTTTCTCTCTGTATTTAAATTTCTTTTTAAAGAATAGATTATTAAACCCAGGGCTTTGAGCATATTAAGTATGAAGTTAACTACTGATTCTGCATCCCCAACCCCAGATCCTTTCTTTTTAGGATCTCATGTTAGTCCAAGTTGGCTTTGAACTCAATGTGTAGTTGAGGCTGGCTGGCCTTGAACTCCTATCTTCTGACTCAACCTACAAGTGCTGAAATTAGAGACAGGTGCTACCACGTCTGATCTTTCTTCCTTTCCCCCTTCCCTCTTTCCACCCACCCCTTTGTTTCCACTCAGCTTGGTTTTTTTCTGTGAAATGTTCTCTTGTGGAACTCTGGATGTGGCTATTGCCACCTTGACTCAGAGCAGTTATGGTTGTCCATACTAGGCCTACAAGATTCAGCTCACTAACATCTCCTTTGGAATGGTGAGGAGAGCTCAAGAGACAGATCCTGAGTTGGCTCAGCAGGTCCTTGTCCTCCCTAAGGATAAACCAGTGCTTAACACTTTCTGGAGGAGACTCTAGAGACTGGTGCAGTTGTCTGTGAGTTGTCGTGCTCTGTAAGCAACCCTTCACTCACGTTTCTGTAAATAACTAATTCCGTTCATCAAGTCAGCAACACAGACTTGGATGAAACCCTTTTTCCAGTCTGTTGTTAGCATATGCCATATCTGGCATGAATAGATATTTGTTCACATCTTCCTAGAAAAAGTCACACACCACCTTTTTCTAACAGTTTCTTTCCACATTACGACTACTACTTCCTTTTTTGAAAAAAAAATTTCCTTATTTATAGAGATGGTTCTTTGTTTTAAACATGACTCATATAACCCTTTTATAGACCACTTTACTCTTTTTTTTCCTCTAGAGCCCTTTTTCTTGTATTTAGTAGTGTGGCAAGTGATTGACAGCTGAATGCTATATCACAAATCATTTTAGGATGCATCTGCCACTGTTCTGTTGAAGCAGGTCATGTGTCAGTATAAGATTGCATATCAGAGGTGATCCCACTGGTGAGTTAGAGATACGAGGCTGACCAGCTTCAGAAATAGTGCTGAAGTTCAGAGCCAAGCCCCCCTTCCTGCCTTTGTCTTGGGCCCAGAAC
Organism: Peromyscus eremicus; assembly: GCF_949786415.1. Lineage (NCBI taxonomy): Eukaryota > Metazoa > Chordata > Mammalia > Rodentia > Cricetidae > Peromyscus > Peromyscus eremicus. The sequence goes on along the minus strand of NC_081429.1, from coordinate 50,180,828 downwards.
CTTGTATGTGCTAGACAAGTACTCTACGTAGCACCTTGCTGTATCCTCTGGTCGGATACATTGATTTGCAGTGAACCCTGTGGTCATTTGTCACTTAGTGATGGAGGCACATTCTGACAGGTAACCATGTTAGCTATTTTGTTGCTGAGTGGACATCAAGAAGTCCGACAGTAGCATAAGCATCTGTAATCCCACTGCACCATACAGGGAGATGAGAAACGAGACCTGAGATCTCCAGAAGTTGGTTCACCAAGTAGTCTGGTACACTCAGCAGAAAGAGATCATGTTTCAAACAAGGTGGAAAAAGGTGAGGTTGTACCCAAAGGTTCTTCTCGGACTTTTACATGCATACTCTGTGGTATGCATGTGCACACACATGCGTACACATCAAGAAGAATTACTGTTACAATGTGGTTGCAGCACACATATGCACACACACGTTTCAAGAGGAGTTACTATTATAAAGTAGATGCAGTTTTTGTTTTCCTTTTTGACGTTTATGGTATGTACACACACACAAGCACACTCACACATGTTGTCTTCTACTACAAGCATACTTTAGCCAGATGTTTCACCAAGAAACCATATTTGTCAGGAAATATGTTCTCTAAAGCACCTCAAAATTTCTTTTAGGATCATGATATCTATTCAGTAAAGAATTCTGAACAAATTATTTTAGATTTGAACTATTCAATTATTGTTTTAAATTTGCCCTTTATAAAGACATCGAATTTTGTCACTACTATTTTCTTAAGTTTTTGTATTCATATTCTCTACACTACTTACTGTTTTATGTAGCACAGAGGAATATTTGCTTGAGAAACTACTGACAAATTTAGCTTAATAGAAAGTAGTACAGTGTCAGCGATGAGTAAAATTAGGTGGTTTGGACATTACACAGGGACTTCGGTTCTTAAATGATTTGTTGTTCATCTAACCTATTAACCAAACAAATACAATCATTTGAAAAATTTAAAGATCATAAAATGTATTCATTTTTGTTTATATATACCCATTCAATTTTAACTAAAAGATTACTGAATTACTAGGGTAGACTTGAAGACTTAGAGAAGGTACTGCAATTTAAATAAAAGCACCTTACATATTGAAACGTAAACCAAATTATAGTTGGGAAGTTATTTTCAAGTATCATAGCTGTCCCATATATAGAATAAAATTCTCTTCTGTCCTTCTTCCGTTCTTGCTCCTTCTCCTTCTTGTTTCCAGCAAAGTGAACTGTAGTCTAGTGTTCGGGTCACTTCTCCCTCATCACTTACAGTAACTTTGGGTTTTATGTTGTTTAAGGTTGAGCTTAAAGGACTTTGGTTACTACTCAAATCTTGTGGGATCATAAATCAAAACATGTAATTTTAAAAAGTTATGGTGGTTGTCAGATTACTTATAAAATTTTCTTCAAATGTGAATTGATTTTTAAGACATTTTAAAGATAAAATTCACATACCCTCTGCTTATTAAAGAGGGTGATAACAAGGATAATTTGTATTTATTGTTTAAAAGTGACAGCAGAAGGATTTCAGACAAATGCTTTACTTTAAAAATGGTAACATTGCAAAGGTGCCATTTGTCGTTAAAGATCGTTTTGACATCACACACAACTTGTTCACTGGGCTATTCATTTCAAGGGTTTACTGCTTGATATTATTTCTTGCCTATTTGGATAAGTATAATTATTATTATTTTAGAAGTTAAAAAATATACCCTAGCCAGAGTTAATTTTGACAGCCTCAGTACTCTGATATAATTAAGATTTGTTTTCATAAAATTTCTATTTTAAAATTGGCCAGGAGTAGTGATGCACGTTTTTAATTCCAGCATTTGGGAGGCAGAGACAGGCGGATCTCAGTGAATTCAAGGCTGGCCTGGTCTCCATAGTGTTTCAGGCTAGCTAGGGGCTTCATAATGAGAATCTGTCTCAAATATATATATTTGTATTAAAAAATTATAATTGTCTCTTCCAACTTCAACGGTATAATATCTTACCCTTTTATGTTGTAAGTATAAATTTTAATTCTGAAGATAGTATTACGAGAAACTTGATATTGTGTTGTGATGATGGCAGTCCACAAGATAATAGGGACTTAAAAACAGAGCATGTATGGATCTACTTTATGAATAGTAATTTAATCTACTGGTAGTCTCGAACAATGTGAGGTTGCATTGCACTGTATTCCTTACTGACTCCTTATAAGATAAATGGATGTTTAGGGGTTTTCTACATTTGCTAACATACTCTTTTGATGGCATCATTATTCCCAGATTGCCCATCTTTCCTATATTTGAAATTTCAATTGGGAATAGAACTATGAATGTGGTCATGGTCCGTCTCTGACTCAGGACTATGTCACACTGTCTCATTCCTCAGTTAGCCTTCACTTTGGGCCTGTGTGGATTTAATTCCCACTAGAAGTCATACAATGACAGTGGCTTTTGTGTCCTCAGTGATGGGTTACCTCAGCCCTGACTGACATTGCCTTGACCTTCTAGCAGCGTTCAGGTAGGTGATTTCCACATAAGGAGAACATTAAATCTGAATTGTGAGAGTGATTCACAAGTTTAAAGAGCTGAACTTTCTTTGTACATCATACAATTTATCTGCATTTTATATTCTCTAGTTACAACTGGACATATGCATAATTGCATATTTTGAGCTGGGAAATATGTTTTATGATATACTTGCTATCTAAAGGAAACAATCCCCAAATGAAGAATTGATTAAAGAGCTTATTGTTTCTGAGTTATTTTTTTGTTACCACTAAAGTTTTTTATAACCATATTATTTGATTTTAGCTAAGTGTAATATCAGATAGTCTAACCAGTGATCTGTTGGTGTGATGGCCTAATGGCAAATAAATTCTTCACATACAAGTTGAAACAAATGTGAAAATCCTTTAGGGAAGAGTCCTTTGAGTACAACTGCAGAATGGTAGAGTAGGAATTGCACACGAATTGCATGGCCTCTAATTGTTTTCTTATTTAAACCTTCCCCTCCTTATTTTCCAATGCCACTTCATTTACTGCAGAGATGTTAAGTTGTGTTTTCTTTAACATTTTTTTAGGTGAGTACCCAGAATATGAAGATGGGTGGGCTGCCACGTACAACACCTCCAACTCAGAAACCTCCAAGTCCCCCTATGTCAGGAAAGGGGACACTTGGGTGAGTATATAGTAATAGAAAACCATGTTGTGTACTGTTGTGTTAAAGAGACAAAACAGAACAAACCAGTCTCTATGTGAATTAGTAGGGAGAATATTTTCTTCGTAGTGTTACCTTTGTGTGTGTAACTTACTTTCTTTTTCTTTTCTTTTTTTTTTTTCCTGGTAAGCACATCTTTATACTTTAAAAGTGGTTGTTGAGAAATTATTTTTGTAGTGAGTTTTAAATTGATACAAAATCCTCGCCTAAATTCATGGTTAATTATAAAGTGAAGTCTAACTTTAATTCTTTTTTCTTAGAAAATGTTAATGATCCTTTTATAATGCAGCTGCATTTATCAGGCTGTTTTAACTTGTTATATTTTTGAGCTCTGATTTAGGCTCTGGAGTTGACTTTATTTTTTAAATTACCAGTTAGCAGGAAAGTGTGACTTTTTCCTGTACAGTGTATCCTAGCTTTGTCATGGTGGAAGTTTGTGAGTAAGTGGGTATAGTGTAACCCAGAGCCGGTTGACTGAAGTTCTGGTTAACCCTGCTGTCTGTTCTATGGTCAGTTTGTCAACAATTTCGTTTTTTCATCTGTAAAGGGGGTATTTGTCCTCTACCAACTTTCCAGGGTCACTGTACTGCAAATTGGATCTTTAAAAATGTGTAAAAGAAGACAAATGCTTTCAGAACTATTGTCTTTGTGATACTTTCTCAAAAAGAAAAAAAAAAGGAAACTGGCAAACGACAAAAAAATGCCCTCCCCTGTCAAAACTCATCAGTCATTGTGGATTCGGATAGGACAAAGGCAAATTGAAATATAATGGATGATATATTGGAAGGGGATCATAGTTTGATCAGTAGAAAACAAAACAAAATGTGAAACCGGGAATAGGATGGTTTTATTTAGTGAATTTAGTTTTGCTTTTTAAGCCAGGTGTCACTATATAATGTAGCCCATATTGGTCTTGAACTCTTGATTGCCTCTTCCTCAAATTTTGGAATGCTGGGATTACAGGTTTGTGCCTGTAATCCAGTTTAGGCTTTATCTAAAATGACCTTTTTGTTCTTAGAATACAGGGGAAAGAATCTAGCTGGTCAAGTAAGATTTAAACTTCAAGGTAGAATGAACATGACATTGTAGCGTGTGATGGTCCAGAGGAAGTGTTTCCTTTGTTTTCCTGTAGAATGACTTTCATTTCCTCAGGTGTACTACCTAATGGAATTTGTAAGCGGTTAAGTTAATGTTATCAAGTCTCTAGTAAAGTGAAAATTTCTTCTGCACTCAGATTTTGGACTCATGGACTCATACACTAGTAATGCGTTTTCTTGGGTGTTAGCATGAGTTCAGCTGCTCCTTCGAGACCAGAGTGGCCAAGTTCCATTGGTCCACTTGATGGTCATGGCTGTTTTCTTTAGTCTTTGCCTGGTCACCTATTACTCCTCTTCCTCCTGTTTATTTTACCTTTTTAACCTTGTTCGTATCATTGTTTTCTTGTAGAACTTTCAGTTAGTGAAGGTAGAATGGCACGTTTTAGTGTGTGGAAACATTATCACAAGTAGACTTTAAGATGAATTGTCTGATCTATACATAAATTTATACATGCATTCTAATTTCAAAGATGCTTGAATTTTAAAAAAATATTTTCAATTCAGAGTTGTGGCATCCCTTTCTTTTCTTTTGACACAGTAGCGCATATAGTGTCCCTTATTTATTTGAGTTGTTAACTATTTTGTTTATAGAATAATGCCTAAGGGAAGTAGAGTCAACAGTGCCTTTGAAAAATAATCTCATTTGGGTGGTGGTAGTGCACACCTTTAATCCCAGCACTCCAGAGGCAGAGGCAGGAGATCTCTGTGAGTTTGAGAAGTGAGTTCCAGGACAGCCAGGGCTACACAGAGAAACCCTGACTAGAAACCACTACACACACACACACACACACACACACACACACACACACACACACACACACACAAAAAAAAAAAAAAAAAAAAAAAAAAAGAAAAGAGAAAGAAAAAGAAACCCCATTCAAAGTCAGTGAGCCCAAGTGGCCAGGAAAGCAATTCTTAAAGCAACTCTGGGAACCTGGTTGGGAGTGAGTTACTGAGAAATAGAAGAGCGGCCGGTTGAGCAGCATCCCCTTGCAAGAGAAGAAAGCTTTTGAATTTTCAAACCTTGGGATGACAGATTCTTTTAAAGCCCTCCTCTCACCTACAAGACATCATTGTCCTGAAGGATTTGGTCCCTTGAAAACAACTGAGTGAGTGTTGAGCTGTGCTCCAGGCCGCACTGTTGTGCTGCATTTCCTCTCTGGTTTCCTGTTCTTCCTTGGAAGGAAGTGGGGAAAAGGGAAACAGTCTGTTAGTAACATGGTCTGGTTTGGGCTCTGCAGTTGAAAGTAACTGGGGTAGAAGGACCTAAGGAGTCTTTGAAAATTCCCTGTCAGTGTTCAACTCTGAGGAGGAAAGAGCAGAGCAATCAAGGTGAAGTTGAAGGAGAAAGGGGGTGAAAATGGAAAATGAAACGAAGCAGTACATTTTTAAGTAGCAATACATCTTTAATTACCATGTGTTTAGTGTATAAAAAGGGGAGTGAGTTATGGCTGATATTGATCATCATGTGGAGGTTGTGACTCCAAAAATCTAGATCTGTCGTCTGTATTTTTAAATATCTTTGGTTAGGGAGAGAGAGGAGAAGAAGATAATTAGTGCATTCATTCAGTGCATTTGGGAGATTTTGACATGATACTAAAATAATTCAAATTCTTCTAAGAAGAGTGGAGTCTAGGAAACATTGGCTGAAACAATGGAAAACTTGTGTTTTCTGTGACTAAATGAACAAAATTACATTAGCACAGGGAAATGAGGTTGGAGACTGAAATTTACACTACATCCTCACCAGAACTCTCTCGAATGGTGGAAGAAGACAAATTGATAGCTGGGTCAAACCACATTTCCTATCTCTGCTACAAATTGTATTTCACTGGCAACTCGGAATTGATCGTGCCGAAACTTATTAATCACACCATACATACGCTCTTCTTTTTGTAGGCGGCACTCCCCCTACCGCACACTGGAGCCAGTGCGTCCTCCAGTGGTACCAAATGATTACGTACCTAGCCCAACCCGTAATATGGCTCCCTCGCAGCAGAGCCCTGTGAGGACAGCTTCTGTGAATCAAAGAAATCGAACTTACAGGTATTTTCTCTACCTCAGCGCAAAACACGATGGTCAGAGTACCATAATCTGTTCAGATAACTCGAGTTAATCTCTCTCATTTTCCAAGCACTAAGTTCTTTTTCTCACTCTGCTCTCCCAAACCTCATCTAATTCTTCCTCTCTCTCCTCATGCTCTGATACAACTTTGAGCAGCCAGGAAGGTTCAAAAGCCATCTCAAAGTATAAACTTACCAACAAAATAAAACCTAAGTTAATTCAAAAAACGTTATTAACCAGGAATGAAAATTGCAAGTTATTTTTTTGTGGAAATTTACAGATGAAAAACTATTCATACTAAAATGTTAGTATATCACCGTGCCATTACAAACTGAAATAAAATAATCTAGTAAAACTTACTATAAGTTTCTTCAGATAGGTATTAAACCCGGATCTAAAAGGTAATATTTATTATTTTGATGTGTTAAGCACGAACAATTTTCCCTTACATTTATAGAGGATTTCTTTAAAAAAAATTATAAGATAGACCTCATAAATAGGTATCAAAACAAGTGTACTGAACTCAGGTTTTCTCCTTACTTATTAAGAGTTCATGTTTGAACTGGAAGTTTTTTGAATTTGATTTCTTGTAGCTATCATTTCAGAACTACTTGGGAGTCCTGCTCTCGTGTTCTCTGCACTCACTCTTTGGTGGCTCTTCTTCCTCCAGCAGCAGTGGGAGTAGTGGAGGGAGCCACCCCAGTAGTCGCAGCAGCAGTCGGGAGAACAGTGGCAGTGGGAGTGTGGGGGTCCCCATCGCTGTCCCCACGCCATCCCCTCCCAGCGTCTTTCCAGGTAAAGCGGTAGTGCTCATTTACTCTGCTTTCTTCTGCCAATTTGAATTCAATTTGTTATTGAATTATAGTGAGTTTTCTTGGTTTTGTGTGTGTGTGCCCTTGCGAGTGTGTGTACGTGAGAAAGAGTGTTTGTGTGTGTTGCTGGCTGTTGAATCCAGAGTCTCCTACAATGAGTTTTCTTCCTAATGAAAATTTTAAAGAGGGTCTCCTTAGCACACGGTAGGTGTTGGCAGTCTGCAGACACTTGTGTTCCTGTCCAGTGGTCTTCATTACCCCACGGTCTCTCTACTTGTCTGCCCTTTGCTTTATGTTTTTGCTGCTAGTTCAGTTGGTACTTGAGGGTTCACGTTCTTATGGTGTGTGCTACTATTTTAGTTTCAGTTAGTGTTCGAGCAGTACACTTCCTGGGAAATGGTGAGGACATGCTTTGAGAACCAATTTGGTAACAAAGGATGAGAGATGTAAATTTAAAGGAGCATTATAATTCAGTAGTTTCTGAAAAACTATCCCCCCTCCTCCCTGAAACAGAAAAATGTATTTGTTTGATTTGAAAACCCAGAGTTTGAATTTAGTTTTAGAAGCATGAGCACAAAAACATCAAGAGAGGGGCTGGAGAGACAGTTCATTGATTAAGAGCCCTTACTGCTCCTGTAGAAAGACCCAGGTGTGGTTTCAGCACCCACGCTGGGTGGCTCCAGCTGATCCAACACTCGCTTCTGGCCTCTGAACGTCTACATGCAGATGGCACACATAACGTCTTCTAGGCTTACACATGTGTAAATAAAACTCTTTATTAAAAAAACTAGCAGAATGAGTTGAGTATGTTGGCGCATGCCTTTAGGATGCAGAAGCAGATAGATATTTGAGTTTGAGGCAAGCCTGGTCTACAGAGCAAGTTCTAGGACAGCCAGGCTCCACAGGGAAATCCTGTCTCAGAAAACCAAAAACCAAACCAAACTAAAATAAAACCAACTCCAAACCCAGCATGATAGACTGTCACAAAGTAGGTTGTGGTTCATGCCTGTAATCTAGCGTGCGTAGGCTGAGGCAAGAGAATCTAGGAGCCAAATGGCTATGTAGTAAGAATTTGTCTCCAAAACCAAAACAACATATTTAATTATAATAATGCAAATAGACAATACCTTTTTACAAAAATCATGAAAAATTTTGTGCATGTTTGTTTTAAGTTTCTTAGTTCCTTTCTTTCTTTCCTCCTTCCTTCCTTCCTTCCTTCCTTCCTTCCTTCCTTCCTTCCTTCTTTCTTTCTTTCTTTCTTTCTTTCTTTCTTTCTTTCTTTCTTATAAGATACTGTCTGGAATATGTGCCTGTTTCCTGATGTGTTGTAATTCTAATAGTATATTGTTGCTTTTTTAAGGTACTATAGTTTTATATACATAGGACATGTCATGATAAAAATAACAGTATGTAGAAAGCAGTTTTCTCCTAGGTTAGTGACTTTCAGGTAAAAAGGAATGTTTGTTTTAACTAACATTTTTCTATACTACCTGAGCATCTTGAATTATTTGTTGCTCACATAATAACCTTAACCATTCCTTTTCAATGCTCAATTCCTTTGGCTAGTGTTAAGCACTGAATACTCTTAATATTCCAATGCCTTTTCTAATGCTAATATGACTGGCTTATTAATGCTGCCTCTTACTCCTCTTTCCCATCAGCCCCTGCTGGCTCTGCTGGCACTCCTCCCCTTCCTGCTACTTCTGCATCTGTTCCTACCCCTCTTGTTCCTGCTACTGTCCCCTCCTCCACTGCCCCAGATGCTGCTGCTGGGGGTGCACAGACCCTTGCTGATGGCTTCACTTCTCCAACTCCCCCTGTTATTTCTTCCAATCCCCCCACAGGTGAGTATTGGCATGGCAGACAGATCTAGTCATTTGGCCATTCTTGCCAGAAACTTCAGCTTCATGATATTCGTTGGTTTGGTTTTACTTTTTTTTTTTTTTTTTAAAATAATGGTTAGTATTTTAATCAGAAAGTGGTATGTGAACAAAGAATTTACTGAGAAATTTAAGCTCAAGTCTATGATCACATTTGCCCAGTGAAGTAGCACAAACATAAATATTGCTTTACTTTATCTGTTGAAGACTTGTGAACATGGTATGGTGTCTTGAAAACTTACCTTTAGAACTTTACAGGGAGCTGGGGCGTCGGCGTAGGTGGTAAGGTGTTTGCTGCGCGAGCACGAGGACCTGAGTTCTGTCCCCAGGACCCAAAGCCAGGCAGGGTGCTGTATGTTTGTAGTCCCAATCGGGGAGCTGGAGGCAGGTGGGCCCTGGGGCTTCCTGTCTAGTGAGCTTGTCCTAATGGGTCAGGCCAGGGAGAGACAGTGAAAACACAAGGTTGATGGCTCCTGAGGAATGACACAAGGGTTGACCTCTGGCTTTTGCATGTTCAATTATTCACATGCACATGTTTCTGCATATAACATTTGTATGAGTACACACATTAATAGTATTGCAGGTGAAGTAATTAGCAAAAACAAGCATATGACAATTGAAAAATATATTTTAATGTAATATTTTATATAGCAAATTACAAACCTCTGTGTTTATTATAATGGAATTTTTGCTTATATTTTTTTTTTTTTTTTTTTTTTTTTTTTTTTTTGGTTTTTTCGAGACAGGGTTTCTCTGTGTAGTTTTGTGCCTTTCCTGGAACTCACTTGGTAGCCCAGGCTGGCCTCGAACTCACAGAGATCCGCCTGGCTCTGCCTCCCGAGTGCTGGGATTAAAGGCGTGCGCCACCACCGCCCGGCTTTTTGCTTATATTTTAGTAGTACCAGAAACTCATTAACTATACTTCCAAAGGACTTCAGGACTATTTAAGTTGACGGGTGTTTTACGTAAGATTTCAATCTAGTGCTAGGGAGATGAGTCATCTAGCCCAGCCTGACAACTAGAGTTTGGATCCCTGGGACCCAGAATGGTGGAGAGAGAAAACCAGGTCCTGTATGTTCTCTAATCTACACACACACACACACACACACTCTCTCTCTCTCTCTCTCTCTCTCTCTCTCTCTCTCTCTCTCTCTCTCTCTTTCCTCTCTCTCTCTCTCTCTCTCTCTCTCTCTCTCTCTCTCTCACACACACACACACACACACACACACACTCACACTGTGGTATGAGTGCACCCTCTGTATAAATAAATGTAATCATCATTTTAAAGAGCTCAACCTCAAATACGTTTTGCTGGGATAAATGATAAAGACCCAGTTACCTCAGAAGACATTGAACAGTTAATATGATGCTGGTTAGTAAATAGGTTCTTTTTGTTTTTTTTCTTTTGAGACAGGGTTTCTCTGTGTAGCCCTGGCTATCCTGGAACTCACTCTGTAGACCAGGCTGGCCTCAAACTCAGAGATCCACCTGCCTCTGCCCCCCGAGTGCTGGGATTAAAGGCATGCACCACCATCTGGCTACTAATAAAACATGTTTTAAAAGACATCTTTGTCCAAATAGGGTTTTGGATGGTGTTCTACTGTGATATCTTCTATAATAGTCCTTAGGAAGAAGACTTTTCTGTAATGGATGAGTGAAAATATAGGCAGTCATTTGATGGAGTTATGCAGCTGTAGGTACACTAGTCCAGCTAGTTAAGAATCTTGCTAATGCTGTAGACGCAGAAATAATAAACGACCCCTCACTAAGAATTGTAGTAATTAAATGATAATTTAAGAATACGTGCTTGGCCAGGCGTGGTGGTGCATGCCTTTAATTCTGCCACGCAGGAGGCAGAGGCAGGTGGATCTCTTGAGTTCCAGGCCACTCTATAGTGAGTTTCAGGCCAGACAGCGCGGCATAATAGAGAACCGAGGACCACCCCCACCCGTACCCCCCAAATAAAAGGGTGATTCATGGTGTTAAACAAGTAAACATTTATTATGTAAGTAGAAAATTATTTTTAAAACATAAAGGAAAACTCCTTAACTTTATTTGAAGGTATAAAATGTGTAAAGTTTGCTTTTTGAGGTATAAATGTAGTGAGTTCTTTACATGTACCCTGTAGCTACCACCACAGGTAGGACCTAGAACAGTATGTCAACCCTCCGATAACCTCCATGCTTCTTTTCACTTCACCCTGTTGTTTGGTCACTGTTGACCTGTGCCTGAGAACGGATGCAGACAGACAAATGGAAGTGGTGGACAGTGGGTGAGCCGGCTGGGTCTGATGGTGTGGCTAGGAGCTTGGCTGAGGTATTCTGTTCCTTTTCGTGTTCCCTCTGACTGTTGGCAGTGCTCTTCTGTGGATGCTACAATGTGGGCCATTCCAAGTTGAAGGATGTTCAGTCAGTTTTCAGTTTGGAGGGTTCTGAGTACTGCTGCCGTAAACATTCCTGTACAGGGTTCTGTGTGAGTTCAGGTCATGTCGTCTGGGTAAATTCCTAGGGAATAGAATTGTTAGGTTGTATTGTAAAGGAAATGGATAATGTGTTTATTTTATTTTGAGATAGGGTCTCACTGTGTAGCCCTGGTTGACCTGGAACTTAGAAATTTGCCTGCCTCTGCCTCTCAGTGGTGGATTAAAGACATGCACCACATGCTTGGAATATTTAACCTTTAAAGAAATTATCAAATTATCAAAAAAAGTAACTACATTTTTTGTTTAAACTTCAGTGGTTTTTCATGCAGTTTTAATTTGCATATCTCTAATGAGTGCTGAGGCTGGGCATCCTTTCATGTGCCATTTTGGGGGTGGGGTACTAATGGTTCTAGCTTTAGTTTATATAAATAGATGTCTTTAAAATTGTCCTTTTAAGCCAGTGGTGGTGGCGCACGCCTTTAATCCCAGCACTCAGGAGGCAGAGGCAGATGGATCTCTTTGAATTTGAGGCCAGCCTGGTCTACAGAGAGAATTCCAGGACAGCCAGGGCTACACAGAGAAACTCTGTCTTGAAACTCTCCAAAAAAATTATTTGTTTTTTATATTTTATTTTATTTTTATGTGTATGAATGTTTGACCTGAATGTATGTATGTTCACCACATGCCTGCCTGGTGCCCAAGGACATCAGCAGAAGGCGTTGGATCCCCTGCATCTGTAGTTAATGGAGTATGATTGTGAGCTGTCATGTGGGTGCTGGGAACCAAACCCAGGTCCTCTGCAAGAGCAACAAGTGCTCTTAACTGCTGAGCCTATTCAATGTAGTGTCTGAATCTCACTGTAGACTTAAGACATGCAATTTTAGATTGGGTTCATCTTTATAAAATTCATAATGGTGTTGATTTTTTTTTTTTGAAGATCCTAGGCTAGTACCTTTATTTCTTCTTCTGCCTGGCCCTCCTCTTTCCTTCCTCATGTACCATCTCCCCCTCCCCTGTCTTCCTGTCATCCCTTCTCCTTCCCATGTCTTGTTGCTCACTGGAGTGTGTTCTAACCCTGCTCCAGAGGGCCCCTGCTGGTGGAGACCAGGTGAGGGTAAAGGCAAGGTAAAGATTGGGATTTGAATTCTTAGGAAACTGGATGGATTAGGAAAGAATATTTCTAGTTGATGTTAGCTGTGAATAATTCTGAAGAGGTGAAATAGGTTCAAATGAGCGGTAAATGTGGGTAGGTTTCTGAGGTGCTGATACAAATTTTGTAAACTAATTTTAAGGTATGCTCTAGCTTCAGGAAGGTGAATATTTTGTGTTGTTTAAAGACGGGTTTGACTTGGAGTTAAGGCATCAAGTGTTTTGTTGAAATACTTTGTTTCCTTTTAAACAACTTTCCTTGATAACTTATCTCCACCATTATTTTAGAATAAGATTGTATCAAACATTATTCTTTTTTCTTTCCCAGAATGTCATTCTTTGTTTAGTCTCCAGTGTTTAGTGACTGCTTTAAATTATAATTTATTTTTTGGAGAGGAGGGGGAAACTTTATCTATAGTTTTGTGTGCTGTAACAGAATACTGCAGACTAGATTACTTATAAATTACATTAGTCTGTTTGGCTCATAGTTCTGGAGGCAGAATATTCAATATCAAGGGGCCTTGTCTGGTGAGAGACTATAGGATAAAAAAGGAGAAAACCCACTCTTTTGATAATGTCATTGTTCATTCATGAAAGCAGAACCCTCATGACCCAATCAGCGTTAGAGCTGTTCCCTTCAACACTGATGTTCTAGCCCAGTGGTTCTCAACCTTCCTAATGCTGCAGCCCTTTAATACAGTTCCTCATGCTGTGGGGACCCCGACCATAAAATTATTTCCGTTGCTACGTCACAACCATAATTTTGCTGCTGTTATGAATTGCAGTGCAAATCTCAAATAGGCAGGATATCTGATTTCCACCCCTGGGATGAGAACTACTGCACTAGAGATTGAGCTTTGGGTGGCACACTAAGTCTGGAGTAGAGATACAAATTTTAATTAATTGTGGTGCTTTTTTTTTTTTTTTGATATTGGTTTTTGGTTTTTCAAGACAAGGTTTCTCTGTGTAGTCCTGACTGTCCTGAACTCACTCTGTAGACCAGGCTGGCCTAGAACTCAGAGATTCCCTGCCTCTGCCTCCCGAGTGCTGCCGCCGCCAGCCAACATAATTGTGGTGCTTTTAAAACATGGTCAAATGATTAAGAAAGTCACAATGTTAATTAATTTTGATTTCGAGTGTAGCTCTTTTTCTTTCCTACTCTGTGCTTTGATAGCGTCAGCAGAGTAACAGCTGTCATCTTGTAAGTTGGCTAACTACTGTCATTTTTAATAATCTTATTAGAAAGTGAGTAATGTACCTAAAGTATTTCATTATCTGAGATAAGTTTCTTTTAATGAGGTATTTGTGTTCTGTTCCTTTCCCAGGTCATCCTGTTCAGTTCTACAGCATGAATAGGCCTGCCTCTCGCCATACGCCACCTACAATAGGGGGCTCGTTGCCCTATAGACGGCCTCCTTCCATAACGTCACAGACAAGCCTTCAGAGTCAGATGAATGGAGGGCCTTTTTATAACCAGAATCCAGGTTAGACTTTGCTTTTGCCATTTCTTTCCATTTCTTTTGCATTGAGCCTTAAAACAAAACAAAACAAAACTCTTCGTTACACATAATTAACCCATACATAGTAGGCGGTTATCCCATATGTAATAGGTAGTTAAGATTTGTGTTGAGGGGCTGGAGAGATGGCTCAGTGGTTAAGAGCACTGACTGCTCTTCCAGAGGACCTGGGTTCAATTTCCAGCTCCCACACGGCACCTCACAACTGTCTGTAACTCCAGTTCCAGGGTATTTGACACCTTCACACAGACACACATGCAGGAAAACACCAATGTACATAAAATACAAATACATAAATTATTAAAACAATGATTGTTGAATTATTAAAACAATGATTGTTGAATGGGTAGAAGAATGAATGAATGAATGAATACTAAGAATACTAAGTTTTTAATAATACTGATTCTACTTTAAAAAGTCAACACATGACTTGGTGTAAAGCTAAGGATTCCCATCCTGTATGGTAATTTGCTTTTAAAAACTAATCCTGAGCTAGACATGCATGTGCTTACTTGTATTTCAGCACTCATGTGGTAGAGGCAGGAGAGTAGCAGCCTAGGCTGCAGAGTGGGATCCTGTCTCAAGTGGCGTATATAGAAGAGCAGTAGTTTCTTTTTGTTTAATAAAAGACATCATTGCTTTATGAATTACAAGTAAAGTTGGATACACATGAAGGTGTTTGCATTAGGCAGTCAAACTGAACTCAGTTACCACATCAAATACTCTTATGGGTATGAGGGACTTGGCGAAATTGATCCAAGTATAACAATTGAAATAAAGAATTGAATCATATATACAGAAAAGCTAACCTTGTACATTTAATGCTACACATAATCAGCGTTTTGTTCATTTCCTAGAGAATTCAAGAAAATTTTAGGCACCTTGACTACAGGAATGTAGTCAACTTAATGTTTTGTTTTTTAATTTTTGCCCAAAGGTAATTAAGCCTGTGTGAGTTCCTCTGATTTTGGGGGACAGATCATTCCATCTCTCATAAGCCTTGAATTTATGGAGCAGAAATTTATCTACTAAAAGCTGCTATCAGTGATACCTTAGTTATGCCCTTTAGAATCTTGGAAAAAAATTGACTCTCCTCTTATTTTTATTTATTATCTCGTTTGATTCATATATAGAAGATAAGATTGATGATAATTAAATTGTTTAAATTTTTGAATTTTATGTGTTTACAAGTGTTTTGCTTGCAAGTACATATGCTTGTGTACCATGTATGTGCCTAATGCCCACAGAAGCCAGGAGAGGGCACTGTATCCCCTGACATTGGAGCTACAGATGGTTGTGAGCTGCTATGTGGGTGCTGGGAACTGAATCTGGGTCCTCAGGAAGAACAGACAGTGCACTTAACTGTTGAGCCATCTCTCCAGCCCATGTAAAACCAAGGTTCAAGATAGACTTGAACTTAATGTTTTTTGATTCTGTATTTCATGCTTTTTCTATTGTCCTGTCCTACCTACCTTTAGATGAAAAGGTGTATTTGCTCTTCACCTGCCAGGGCTTCTCTGTTTCTGGTAAGGAGAAAAAGGAGGAAGGGAAACCTCTGTTCAGTATAGGACACACTATGGAAACCTCTGTTACAGTATAGGACAGACTATGGAAACCTCTGTTACAGTATAGGACAGACTATGGAAACCTCTGTTACAGTATAGGACACACTATGGAAACCTCTGTTACAGTATAGGACACACTATGGAAACCTCTGTTACAGTATAGGACACACTATGGAAACCTCTGTTACAGAATAGGACACACTATGGAAACCTCTGTTACAGTGTAGGACACACTATGGAAACCTCTGTTACAGTGTAGGACACACTATGGAAACCTCTGTTACAGTGTAGGACACACTATGGAAACCTCTGTTACAGTATAGGACACACTATGGAAACCTCTGTTACAGTGTAGGACACACTATGGAAACCTCTGTTACAGTGTAGGACACACTATGGAAACCTCTGTTACAGTATAGGACACACTATGGAAACCTCTGTTACAGTGTAGGACACACTATGGAAACCTCTGTTACAGTGTAGGACACACTATGGAAACCTCTGTTACAGTGTAGGACACACTATGGAAACCTCTGTTACAGTGTAGGACACACTATGGAAACTTCTGTTACAGTGTAGGACACACTATGGAAACTTCTGTTACAGTATAGGACACACTGTGGAAACCTCTGTTACAGTGTAGGACACACTGTGGAAACCTCTGTTACAGTGTAGGACACACTGTGGAAACCTGTTACAGTATAGGACACACTGTGGAAACCTCTGTTACAGTATAGGACACACTGTGGAAACCTCTGTTACAGTATAGGACACGCTATGGAAACCTCTGTTACAGTGTAGGACACGCTATGGAAACCTCTGATACAGTGTAGGACACGCTATGGAAACCTCTGATACAGTGTAGGACACACTATGGAAACCTCTGTTACAGTGTAGGACACACTATGGAAACCTCTGTTACAGTATAGAGCACACTATGGAAACCTGTTACAGTATAGGACACACTATGGAAACCTCTGTTACAGTATAGGACACACTATGGAAACCTCTGTTACAGTGTAGGACACACTATGGAAACGTCTGTTACAGTGTAGGACACACTATGGAAACGTCTGTTACAGTATAGGACACACTATGGAAACCTCTGTTCAGTATAGGACACACTATGGAAACCTCTGTTACAGTGTAGGACACACTATGGAAACCTCTGTTACAGTATAGGACACACTATGGAAACCTCTGTTCAGTATAGGACACACTATGGAAACCTCTGTTACAGTGTAGGACACACTATGGAAACCTCTGTTACAGTGTAGGACACACTATGGAAACCTCTGTTACAGAATAGGACACACTATGGAAACTTGTTACAGTATAGGACACACTATGGAAACCTCTGTTACAGTGTAGGACACGCTATGGAAACCTGTTACAGTATAGGGCACACTATGGAAACCTCTGTTACAGTATAGGGCATACTATGGAAACCTCTGTTACAGTGTAGGACACACTATGGAAACCTCTGTTACAGTATAGGGCACACTATGGAAACCTCTGTTACAGTATAGGGCATACTATGGAAACCTCTGTTACAGTGTAGGACACACTATGGAAACCTCTGTTACAGAATAGGACACACTATGGAAACCTGTTACAGTATAGGACACACTATGGAAACCTCTGTTACAGTATAGGACACACTATGGAAACCTCTGTTACAGTGTAGGACACACTATGGAAACCTCTGTTACAATGTAGGACACACTATGGAAACCTCTGTTACAGTGTAGGACACACTATGGAAACCTCTGTTACAGTATAGGACACACTGTGGAAACCTGTTACAGTATAGGACACACTATGGAAACCTGTTACAGTATAGGACACACTATGGAAACCTGTTACAGTATAGGACACACTATGGAAACCTCTGTTACAGTGTAGGACACACTATGGAAACCTCTGTTACAGTATAGGACACACTATGGAAACCTCTGTTACAGTGTAGGACACACTATGGAAACCTCTGTTACAGTGTAGGACACACTATGGAAACCTCTGTTACAGTGTAGGACACACTATGGAAACCTCTGTTACAGTATAGAGCACACTATGGAAACCTCTGTTACAGTGTAGGACACACTATGGAAACCTCTGTTACAGTGTAGGACACACTATGGAAACCTCTGTTACAGTGTAGGACACACTATGGAAACCTCTGTTACAGTGTAGGACACACTATGGAAACCTCTGTTACAGTATAGGACACACTATGGAAACCTCTGTTACAGTGTAGGACACACTATGGAAACCTCTGTTACAGTGTAGGACACACTATGGAAACCTCTGTTCAGTATAGGACACACTATGGAAACCTGTTACAGTGTAGGACACACTATAGAAACCTCTGTTCAGTATAGGACACACTATGGAAACCTGTTACAGTATAGGACACACTATGGAAACCTCTGTTACAGTATAGGACACACTATGGAAACCTGTTCAGTATAGGACACACTATGGAAACCTCTGTTACAGTATAGGACACACTATGGAAACCTGTTCAGTATAGGACACACTATGGAAACCTCTGTTACAGTATAGGACACACTATGGAAACCTCTGTTACAGTATAGGACACACTATGGAAACCTCTGTTACAGTATAGGACACACTATGGAAACCTGTTCAGTATAGGACACACTATGGAAACCTCTGTTACAGTATAGGACACACTATGGAAACCTCTGTTACAGTATAGGACACACTATGGAAACCTCTGTTACAGTATAGGACACACTATGGAAACCTGTTCAGTATAGGACACACTATGGAAACCTCTGTTACAGTATAGGACACACTATGGAAACCTCTGTTACAGTATAGGACACACTATGGAAACCTCTGTTACAGTATAGGACACACTATGGAAACCTGTTCAGTATAGGACACACTATGGAAACCTCTGTTACAGTATAGGACACACTATGGAAACCTCTGTTACAGTGTAGGACACACTATGGAAACCTCTTACAGTATAGGACACACTATGGAAACCTCTGTTACAGTGTAGGACACACTATGGAAACCTCTGTTACAGTGTAGGACACACTATGGAAACCTGTTACAGTATAGAGCACACTCTTGAGTACTACCCTAACAAGGAGTCCTTGTTAGTTTTTGTGCAGTCCTGTCTGAAGAAAATGTTCAGAGATACTGTCAATATCGACAGAAGCCTTCCTTGTCTCTTTATCCCAGTCTCTTCACTCTCCTTGGCTCCTCTCATCTTTTGAATGCTGCATTTGCTGTTTATCAAAATGCAATGTGCACCCACCTGATTGCCTTGATTGAAATACAGTTCTCGCCGGGCGGTGGTGGCGCACGCCTTTAATCCCAGCACTCGGGAGGCAGAGCCAGGCGGATCTCTGTGAGTTCGAGGCCAGCCTGGGCTACCAAGTGAGTTCCAGGAGAGGTGCAAAGCTACACAGAGAAAACCTGTCTCAAAAAACCAAAAAAAAAAAAAAAAAAAAACCCAAAAAAAAAAAAAAAAAAAAAAAGAAAAGAAATACAGTTCTCTTTCCGTGCCTGGTGTTTTAGGCTGGGTTCTTTCTTAAAATTTATTTTCATCTTAAAATTTGCCAGACTATGTCACATACTCTGTTTATAGTTGTGTTCTACAAACTTACATTTCAAGTGTGGTTTGTACTTTAATTTTCTCCCCCACTTGAAGAAAAATGTCTCGTTTAGACTGGATCTGAACTTGTGGCTTCACATCCTCCTCCTGCCTCAGCCTCCCGAATGTATGTATGTGTGTGTGTGGGTGGTGGGGCATGGCTGGCCATTAATTCTCTCCCCCCCCCCCCCCCCCCCCCGGTCCTTAAATTTTAGTTTATTTACTACTACAGTCTGCTTAATAGTTCTGTAGAAGATGGGCTAGCTCTCCTGGGTATCTGGAAATTACTTCTTATAGTCTCTTGTACCTTTCTTACTTTATATAAAGATTTGAAACAATGATGTTAATCTAGAATGGATTAGATCCATAATGCAGTTGGGAAAGGTTTCACTGTTACAGCTTTGATACCAGCTGTACAGAGTATTTAGTAAGATTATGGAGGAATATTTTATGTTGCGTGTATATACTCAGTAGTTCTATGAGAACTCTATAGAATTTGACATCTGTAACCGGGCGTGCTGGCATACGCCTTTAGTCCCAGCACTCAGGAGGCAGAGGCAGGTGGAGCTCTGTGAGTTCGAGGGCAGCCTGGTCTACAAAGCGAGTTCCAGGACAGGTAGAGCTGTTACACGAGAAACCCTGTCTCGAAAAACCAAAAAAAAAAAAAAAAAAAACCCAAAACTGGCTGTTTAAACATCTGTTTCATGTATTTAATTTTTGCAGTACTAAATCTGGGCTCTGTATTAGTTAGCCAAGTGCTCTACCCTTGACTTGTATTTTTAATGTACTAAAGATTTCTTATTTCAATAATACTTTCTTTATAAATCAGATTCATATATGCCAAAATGTATTTTAAACTAGAATTAAATCTTTAGGGAGTGATTTTAATCTAAGTATTTTTCACACTCAAGGGAATAAAGTGAACTGGAATTGTTGGGACCATGAGAGGCAGCTCAGTTATTGTTTAGTGTTTTCTGTCTCTAAGTTCTTCCTTTCTTCTCTTGGAATTTGGTAACTTTAAAGAAGACAGTTATAACTCCATGTGCTATAATTAATTAGTTAATCATAACTAATCATTATTAATATTAGCTATCATTAATCAGTGTTTGTCAAACAAAAACAAAACTGTATTACATGTGCTATAATTAATTAGTTAATCATAACTAATCATTATTAATAATAGCTATCATTAATCAGTGTTTGTCAAACAAAAACAAAACTGTATTACGCTCTTTTGGTGGGAGAGGTCGCTGGCGTTTGAACCATGATCCTTGAGGATCCATGCTAGGCAAGTGTTCTGTCATTTTCCTGCACCTCATCCCCAAGCATGACTTTTATTTGACAGCTCTTTTGTAAGATGTACTGCTTAGTGAAGCATTTTGTGAACGAAATGATGTTTATGTTTATGAACCCATATTTTGTTGTCAGAGCCTTGGATGTATACTTCTAAAGAATGAATTTTGATAAGGCAGTGGGGTTCTGTGGGATATAAATCTGACAGCATTCCTCCTAATGTATGGTTTGTTTTGATTCTAATACAGGGAGGTCTGGCAGGAATTAAAATATGGAATGGCAGTGCCAAGTTCAAGGAAGATAGCTGTGTTCTAATGAAATAATTTCAGAAACAAGTTACTTGAAGACACATGTAGATTAGAACATAACTCAAACACTCTTGAGTCTCTCTTTTTAAAATCTAGAATCACAGAAATGAAATTCATTTGCCAACAGTGAAGAGAGTTACAGAAACACATACAATTACTCATTAATATCTTCTTTAAGAATATGAAGCACCTTGGTATTAAAGAATGCATATATATTTACATGTGCATTTTTGCATACATATTCATATACACATAATGAACCTACTTTAGTAAGACATTAATCATATAATTTCCAAGTATGAAGCCTTTTGTAGAGGTTAACGTATCGTAATCAGTGTTTCTTAAAATAGAGGCTTTATAATCTTAGAGCATTTAAGTTATGTCCCTCCCGTGGATGTAAATAGAAACAGTAGAAAAGCAATGTTGGGATGGTTGAGGCTGCACTGTTATCTAAGCCAGTGGCTCTCAACTTTCCACCTAATGCCATGGTTCCTTAGTCCAGTTCCTCATGCTGTGGTGACCTCCAACCATAAAATTAGTTGCTACTTCCTAACTGTCACTTTGCTACTGTTATGAATTGTAAATATCAGATATGCATGATATCTGATAGGGGATTCCTGTGAAAGTGCCATTTGATCCCCAAAGGAGTCTTGACCCACAGATTGAGAACCAGTGCTCTAAAGGCAGTGAAGTTAGTGTAGTATTATCACAGATCTGCAGAAGACTGGAAATTGGTGTGGCTTAGTAAACAGGAGCAGTAGTAAGGAGCTAACTTTGAGCACTATTGTAGATAGTTCTTAGGGGAGGACAGAAGCAAACCAAACCAAAAAACACAGCTAAAGTTAAGTGCATTCTCAGTCGACCAGTAAAACAAATAGACCCTTAGTACTGACTATAAATGCAAATTGTCTTTAAACTGTAAGTCATAATCTGCTAATTTTTCTTGGCGTAACAGCTTTTGGTGACTTTGTATTTGAAAAAGAATATCCAAATGACCTAGGTTTTTAAAATGTCCTGAGACTGCAGGGCTGACAGTTCTTCAGGAACCCCAGTTGGATCATCAGCAGCCTTCTTTTTACTGATGACTCAGATTATCTTTTCAATCTCCCTCATCCTAGGTTAATAGTTATTTTAAGGAAATATATTTTAAAATAAATTGCATAAATCATTTCCCTCCCTGGAATGTAAAATACCAGCAACTAAATAATGTATTTACCAAAGGTAATGTTCTTCATTAGTATCAGAAGCAGGTTTTTTTTTTTTTTTTTTTTGAGACAGGGTTTCTCTATGTAGTTTTGGTGCCTGTCCTGGAACTCACTCTGTAGACCAGGCTGGCCTCGAACTCGAGAAATCCACTTGCCTCCCGAATGCTGGGATTAGAGGCTTGTGCCACCATTGCCACCCCCACCATTGCCACCCGGCTGGAAGCGTTTTTTTTTTTTAAACTAGCATTTTTATTTATTTTATTTTTTATGTGCATTGGTGTTTTGTCTGCATGTATATCTGTGTGAGGGTGTCAGATCCCCTAGAACTGGAGTTACAGACAGCTGCCATGTGGGACCTGGGAATTGAACCAGGTCTTTTGGAAGAACAGCCAGTGCTCTTACCCTCTGAGCCATTTCTCCAGCTCCCCAGAACCATTTTTTTTTTCAGATGCAGTTTTTATTATGCTTATTGTCTATTTTTCCAGAATATTTATAAAGCTTATAAAAATAAGATGAAAAAGCTCAACATTGTTGCTTTAAAACTCTTGACTGGATATTTGAAGTATCAGGCCTCAAGGATGCTTCAGAGGGCTTTATAAACCATCTGGAATTTATAAAGTCTGTTTCACCAGTATGTTCACTGTGAGTCTGTTTGTTGGGAAAGCCTTGTATTTTAGTGTCTCAATGCTGTTCTATTCAACACTGTAGTTCTCATTGCTGCTCAGTTTAAGAACTCTAGAATCTCAGGCTCCTGGTAAGTCTCTTCTAACTACACCATTGTAGTTTTCTGATTTTATTTTATGTGTATGGGTGTTTTGCTTGCATGTATCAGTGCACTCACTACATGAGTACTTGGTGCCCACAGCGGTCAAAAAAGGCGTTGGATCCTGTGAAACTGTAGTTACAGATAGTTGTGAGCTGCCATGTGGGTGCTGGGAATTGATCCCAAGTCCTCTGGAAGAGCAGCCAGTGCTCTTAACCACTGAGCCATCTTTGTATTTTAATAAAAATAATGTAACTCATTCTAATTCAGAGGTCTTTCTGTGGTTCTAGGGTAAAGGTCTTATCATATGAGGAAACATCCTGAGTAAATAAGGGAATATACAAGTTGGTAAAGATGCTTCCCATTCTTTGGTTGTTACTGAGGATGGAATTTAAAGCCTTTGGCCCAGGAAGCACACATTGTACTACTGATTTGTCAGCAGCTTCTGCTTCTTGCTCTTTCCTGTTCAGAGGAATGCACAGAATCAGGAAGAATGGAATTCTGGTTAGATCAGTGTCTTAGGGTTTCTGTTGCTGTGAAGAAGCACCATGACCATGGCAATGGCAACTCTTAGAAAGGAAAAACATTTCATTGGGGCTGACTTATAGTCTCAGAGGTTTAGTGAATTATCTTTATGGCAGGACATGGCAGTGTGGAGGCAGAGGTGCTGGAGAAGGAGCTGAGAGTACTATGTCGTGATCACAAGCAACAGGAAGTGAACTGTGTCACACTGGGTGGAGCTTGAGCATAGGAGACCTCAAAACCTACCCCTCTCCACACACACACTGGCACACTTCCTCCAATAAGGCCACACCTACTCCAACAAAGGCCACAACTCCTCATAGTGCCCCTCCCTATGAGAGAGACATTTTCTTTCAAACCACCACAATGAGTTTTTGAAATTTTCCTGAGAGTAGCTTAGAAAAACAGCTTGTTTCAGAGTTATTCTGTTTAAGGGAGGTCTGAGATTGGCTTTTCCATGGCTGCTTTTGGTGGCCTTCTTAAAAGCATGTGGTAGTCTCATGTCTAGAAAAGAAGGCATATTCATCTTTAAAAATTAATAAGCTTGATTTGTCCATAAAAAGACTGCTGTTAAAATATACATGCACTTTTTCTTTTCCTTTTTTGCCAAGTACAAAAGTTAATGTTTTTATTTGTTGGATAAACAATAACTGAAGAGAGTTAGTTCCATTTTTCTGTTTGAGAGGAAGAGAGGAAGTTTGGTGTGTCTGCTATCAGAAGAGGTTGTGTAGTGTCACAGGATGTGTGTCAGCGGTGGGCCCTTTCATGATGTCCTGTGCCATGTGCTGCTGTTTCTCAGCTGCAGCTGCTGTCCTGCCCCCCACGCTGCTCGCTGTCTCCTGGCAACGTGCAGATGCGGCACCAACAACCCTAATCTTCGGAGTCAGGGATTTCTTGCCAAGAAGTGATTTTAGGGAAAAACCTAAAACCTAAGCTATTTTTTGAAGAGAGGGACCAGTTTCTGAGGTTATGCTGGTTTTCTTACATCTAGACACTCTTCAAAATGGTCTGCTTAGCTTTTCTCTGTACATTTTACATGTTCTTGCATGTCTCTGCACACTGGCAGCCATTACCACTCTACTGATAGTAGACTTCTTTATACCTTATACTTCTTGAGTTTTAATATATCCCACCCATATTTCCCTGTTGCCTCTCATTTTATGCTTAAGTTACCCGAATGTATCCATTGATTGTGTCTACGCTGACCACTCTGCTTCTCCAGTACTTCCCCGCCACCGTTAGTGAGTTAACAGCTTCCTAACTTTAACCATGAGGCTGAAAGTCTATAATCCCTTTGCCTTTTTGCTCAACTTTGTATGCTAATTAATCATTAGTTACCAGATACTGGTTTACCTACACATAACCAAGTTTTTCTTTTGTTTCTAGAATCTGCCGTGATTTATTGTGTGCCAGGTCTTGAATTAAGCTTTTGAAATAAAATCTTTGCTTCCACTCTGTGAAATAAGGTTGCATTATCTGTTTCTCGTATCATATTTATGGATTAGATTCAGAGGATCTAATGGTTATGATGTCTAAACACAGAAAGTGTAACTTTAAGAATTTGAGGCTGAGTGACTTTAAAAAAAAAAATCAGTCTCTTTACACCAAGCACTTCATGTACATCCTTCTCTTTCTCATGCCCACATTACTCACCTTTCTGTGATTTTCATTAAACATTTTATCTTTGTTTTATGTTTGAGTGTTTTGCCTACATGAATGTATATGCACCACATGCATGCCAGGTACCTGTGGAGGTCATAGAGGTTTTTGGATTCATGGAACTAGAGTTACAGATGGTTGTGAGCTACCGTGTGGGTGTTGGGAACCAAACTCAGGTCCTCTGCAAGAAACAACAGGTGCTCTTAACTGCTGAGCCAATTTTCCAGTCCTGTTTGTTTGTTTGTTTGTTTGCTTTTTTGAGACAGGTTTTCTCTGTGTAGCCCTTGGCTGTCCTGGAACTCACTCTGTAGACTACGCTGTCCTCGAACTCAGAGATCCGCTTCCCTCTGCCTCCCAAGTGCTGGGATTACAGATGGGTGCCACTATTGCCTGGTTTAATTTTTAAACATATCTCCTACTAGCCATATAGAGGAAACATTTTTGGTTCTGTGAACTCTGCTCATGCTATTTTATGCCTCTAAGCCTTTGTCCTAACTTGATTCCTAAAGCTTGATTTTCTCATCTTCTGTCTGCTTAGCATACATCTTTTCTTCAAGTATTTGTTCAGAGACCAATTCTCTGTAGCCTTCCTCCTTGTGGCCAGCACTGGCTCCTGCAAAGTTAGACAAAGATTATAGATTTAAGATGAATGTGTGTGTGTGTGTGTGTGTGTGTGTGTGTCTGTTTGAGAGAAGAAACACTTGCATCTTTATAGTTTTTTTTTTTTTTTTTTTTTTGGTTTTTGGTTTTGGTTTTTCAAGACAGGGTTTCTCTGTGTAGCCTTGGCTGTCCTAGAACTTGCTCTGTAGACCAGGCTGGCCTTGAACTCACAGAGATCTGCCTGCCTCTGCCTCCTGAGTGCTGGGATTAAAGGTGTGGGCCACCACTTCCCAGCGCATCTTTTTAGTTTTATTAGTCTTATATTTTGGAGCAAATAGAGAATTCCATTAAGAATATGGCTACCATAGTATATGTGCTTTCTGAAGGGAACCATAACTGTAGAGTTAACCTTCTAAAAATTATTTGAGCATCTGACTTGTTTGTTCATACATAAATATCTATTGAAGGTTTACAGTATTCCTAAACTATGCCAGGCATTTGAGATGGAGGAACACACTCTGGGAGAAGAACAGTGGTGTTTTCTGTAGGCTTAAGGAGGAAATACAATGAATTGGAGTTAGGAAAACCTGCAGTAAGAGCATCTCTCAATGAAAGGCTCCACTAACTGGTCTAGCAGAGTCCTTGCCACTCAGTAAGAACTCATTTCCTACTTATTTATCTAAATGGAGATCTAATTAATGCCTGTTATTTGTTACTGAAGTAATAAAAAGCCTATTTAGGTTGCTGGGATGTCATATTTTTTCTCCTATACTGACAAATGTTTAACTTTGTAACTTTCAAGATAAAAATCAGAAAATCAACCACATTATTCATGGTAATCAGCAGAGAAGGCATTTGCAATAGATACGAAGAGGATCAGTTCTCATTATGTAGAGCAGAGCCGCGCATGCTAATGGTTCCTGCTGTAGATTTCAGGCTTACTAAGACTCTAGTGTGTTTGGTTTATGACATTCCCTCAAAAGTGGATCCGTAAGGTAGACAAACGTTTGTGAGAAGTGCTTTTCCTCCTTTATATGTTTTATTGTATTGCCCTTCCTTTTGCTGTAACCCGCCCTTACCCCTTATCCTCCACACCTTTTTTGTTTTTGCAGTATCTCTTGCTCCTCCTCCTCCTTCCATCCTACAGGTAACTCCTCAGTTACCTTTAATGGGATTTGTGGCCAGAGTCCAAGAAAATAGTAAGTTTATGTCTTCTTTCTGCTGTAGTTCAGATTACAGGCATACAATGTAATGTACATATGACTGACTGAGTAGTCACTCACTAATGCTTTACAGATTTGAATAAGTCATTGTCAGAATGGCTGATGGTGATGATAAAGTAATAGAGGTGGGCTGGAGAGAGCTCAGTGGCTAAGAGTCTGCTCTGCTCTTGCAGAGGTCCTGGACTCCAGCTCCAGGAAGATCCTACACTTCTGGCCTCTGCAGACACTGGCACTGACATGCACATATCCATACTTACACACATAATTAAAAATAAAATTAAAAGATAATGACGGTAAATTTCTCTGCTTTCCAATAGCTTTAAAAATGACAGTTTTTGGGAGCACATGTTTAGCTTACATGAGATCCCAGGTTTGATTCCTCAGAACCATAACCAAAATCCCATAGTTTTAAAGATAAAACAAAATCCCATAGTTTTAAAAATAAGACAAATACACATAAAATAGTATAAATGTAAGAGAAGAAAAACGGCATGAGTTTTTTTTTTTTTTTTGTAAATAATATAATTGCCAAATAAAATACCCTGCTTTTTTTCTCAATTGCCTCAACAAAGCGGTAGGCTAGTTTGCTATTACTAAAGTCATAGATGTGTTATAGGTGGCCTGAGTAGATCACTCTCTCCCATTCCAAGTATAATAAGGACCACACCACAGTCAGGCACAGGCGATCAGTCTGCCAGTTTGTCTCCCAAGAAGCAGCCATATATTGGCAGTGAGTTTTCTTTGGTTTGTGGTCTGCTGTTGAATCATGCATAGTCATATAACTAATTTTCTTGGTAGGTCAAGTCTTCTGGAAAAGCATTAAGGAACTCAGGAGACTTGTATTTCTAAATTGGGAAGCCTGTATCAACATTTAGTGATGAGTGGCTGTTACAGAAAGGGGGAAAAAATCAGTCTCTGTGATAGGTTACTAAGGGGCCACATCAGCCATAAAGTTGCATGATGTCATGGAATCTAAACTTAGGGGACTTAGAGTTGATCCTTGAATAACATGATTTGAATTGTTTGATAGTAAAGGACAGACAAGACTGTGGCACACCCACAACACAAATTTTAGTAATAACTAACAAAAGTCACGAAATACCCATAAATCTATTATAAAAAGTTAAAATTTTATCAAACTCAAGCATAAAAACATTCACAGGCCACATGTGACCTCATTGTAAGAAAAATGTAAGCAAATGTAAAGATGCAGTATTATTGAAATCATAGGTGCATGGAATTAACCTGTGTTGCTTTACTCTTGTAACACTTTGTAACCTCCTGGTACTACTGGGAACTCATGTTACAGAACTGCCTAACATGCAGAGTTAGGCTCATTATCCCTGCATTCTCAGTAAATTGTCTATTAAGGTAAAAAGTGTTCTCCCGAGGGTGGGGTATAGCAGGGTGGGAGAGCACTTGTCTGATGAGCAAAAGCCCTAGGATTAATTTCTACTGCTGGGTAGGAGGGGTGTTTGAGGGAGTAATTGTGATCTCATAATTTTTCTCTGTATGTAATACATTTGGCAGAATATGTGTTAATTGACTAATTGGTAAGGCTTCCTGTCAGTATCAGGCTATTACTAGGTTTTTGGAGAGTCAGAAGTTATGGACATTTCTGACTGTTGGTGATTGTGGGAGAGGTGCTGTATGTAATCTGTGCTTTGTTCAAAGGTCAAATTGTATATTAAGACAGAATGTCATCAGGCTGTAGTAGCCCATTGGACACCTTTCCTATAGAAGGTGGTGCCACTCAGGGACTAGAAGTAATATTAATCCCTTGCTAAGATTCTCTGGAAGTAGGCATTTAACAGTATAGAGTGTAAGGTGTGTCAGAGCAGGGGCTTTGCTCACTTTGTCTGCTTCCTGTATCCTTGGCACTTGGAAAGTGTCTGGCCCATAGCAGGCACTTTGGGGCCCTCCTTTTTTGTATTTTGTGTTTGTATTTTAACTGGTTGTAGTCCAGTCTTAGTGCCCATCCACGTTAGGGTTTCTGTTGCTGTGATAAACACCATGAGCAAAAGCACCTTGGGGAGGAAAGAGTTTCTTTTGCTTGTACTTCCAGGTAACAGCTCATTACTGAAGGAAGTCAGGGCTGGAACTAAGCAGGGCAGGATGCAGGAGCTGATATGGAGGCTTGCTCCTCATAGCTTGCTCAGCCTGTTTTCTTATAGTGCACCTGACCACCAGCCCAGGGATCGCCCCACCCACAATAGGCTGGGCCTTCCCACATCAATCATAAATCAAGAAAATGTATCACAGGTTTGCCTCAGGCCAGTCTGGTTGGGAGCATTTTCTCAATTGATGTTCCCTCTTCCAAAATGACAGTCTGTGTCAAGTTGACATAAAACTAGGCAGCACAGTTCCCAAGGGTTGAATCTGTCAGGTACCTTTGCTTTTCTATTTGATGATGCATAACAATATTCGTTTATTATTTCTGTTAGAATGTCTGTGAGCTTTAAAACAGTGTAATTTTAAAGATGTTTTCTTAAATTTAAGAGGTATTTTCATGTATGTCCAAGAATGTTTTTTATATTTTAAATTACTCCTTTGCTGCCTACTGTTCTTTGTCTTGTGTGACTCATGCTGGCCTAGGAGGAAGTGTTCTCCTAGCAATGGTCAGCTGGTCTAGTGTGCCAAGTACAGCCAGGCTTTGAGGTTAGCTGCAGGTTAGAAGATACTGCATTTAAAATGTCCTGAAATAGCAGACTGATTAGAAAAGGCTTTTGGAGTTCCAAATTTGAAGGACTTTGCAGTTGAGTTGAAGTGTCGTTACAGTTAGAGTGACATTTCCTCCATCACAGATCAGTTGACGTTCACTGGTTAAAGAAGACAGTTGAATAGTAAGGGGAAAGTTATTTTTTTAAATCAGCTGACAAGATGAGCATTCAGATTTGAAACTGACTTTGAAGACTAACAATCTGTCAGAATGTTTTCTTTTTCTTTTTTTTTTTTTTTACCTTCAACCATTGGACTTCAGAGTTGAGTAGGATTATGGAACTAGTCAATAACCTTTACCAGTAATTAGTGAAAGTTATTAGGTTTGTAGAAACATCAAAATATTTCATGAGTTGAAGTAGTGTTTTAATTTAACATTATTTAAGTACTTGATCACAGTGGTGGTCAAGACTTGCCGCTTGAGTGGACAGTTGTAAAACATTATTAGAACAGCACTCTTAGTATTTTAAAAGCCTCTTCTAGTTTGGCTCCTATTGTAACTGACTGCCTTTGCTCAACCCCCTTCCTTCCAGTTCCTCCTTTCTCCCTGCCCATGACGTATGCTGGGACTGGCTTAACAGTCGTAGCAGAGCTTATACATTCAAAGGAATGTTATTTTCTTCAAAATATGCACCTTGGAAAGTTGTGTATCTTTGTTTTAGAATCATCATAAGGCTTTCTTGGCATTATTTTAAACATAGTCTATGGAAGTAATATTTTTTGCATTAAATTTAGTGTGTGGAAGAGTCTGGAATCACTTGGAGTATTTATTATTGAATATATCAAACCCCTTACACTGTGATAAAATGCACAGATGCCTCTGTTATTATTAGTTGGAATACTCAGATGGTGCCCCTTGTTACTCATGAGTAGAGCCCAAACTTAGTAAACCCTTTTGTGCTGAGTCCTTTTAGGCCGCCTCTGCCTGTCCCAACTTTGGATGTTTCTTTGAAAATTTCCTTCCTGCTTTATCTTTCATTCTTTATACTTTATACTTTCATTCTTTACAGCTAACTTGAAGTCGGTCCCCCATGCCCTACTACCTCCCAGCCATTGACTCGACTCATCCATCAGGTCTCAGGAAGCCTTTTCTGGGCCACATAAAGAATTTGGTCTATCATGCATGCTACTATAATTTCTTAAAGCTTTACTCTGCTTAATTATAAATCAAAATTTGGTTGTTCACATCTTGGTGACACTTGCCCACCATAGTCTTGGTGACACTTGCCCACCATAGTCTTGGTGACATTTGCCCACCATACTCTTTTCAGTGCAGAACCTAGTTCCTAGCCACACGAGGCTCTTGGGTGCTATTTACCTAGTGATGATGAAGCATGACTTAAGAGCTACAAATTTTATCTTCTAGTATAGTGTAGCTTCTAAGGTAATGGGCAGAGGGAAATACTCAGATGTTTTTTCATCTATTGCTACAGGAACATTAATCTTTTTTCACATCCGTAAAATTAAGATTAAAAACACCTTTGCTTGGGAGTGAAGTTTAGAGGGTTTGCATAGGATGTGTAAGGATCTCAAATAGAGCTCTAGAATCACAAAAAAGTAAAAATAAATTATCTAAGAGATTAAGTAAAACAATGTGTTTTAAAGTACCAGCTGGATAACTGGTACACTGCACAGGTAAAATCAATAACTGTGGCAGTCTTAGTCATCTGGCTCTGAGGCAGTTATAAGGAAGGTAAAAATGATCAGTGTTGGTATTTTAAGTAATTTATAGCATAATTTCTCGGATTTTCCTAAAAGTCCCTGGATCTGTTTCTGTGCACACGCTCTCTTATAATGTACACAGAAGTTTCACTGTTGTTTTTCCCCCATTGTATACAAAACATTAAATCTGAATAAGGGATATATTAAGAGCATGGATTTATTTTATGTTTAAAAAGAAAAAAAAAACCTTAAAAAACAAAACAAAACAAAAAACAAAAAACAAGCCAGGCAGTGGTGGTGCATGCCTTTAATCCCAGCACTCGGGAGGCAGAGCCAGGCAGATCTCTGTGAGTTCAAGGCCAGCCTGGGCTACAGAGAGAGATCCAGAACAGGCTCTAAAGCTACACAGAGAAACCCTGTCTCGAAAACAAACAAACAAGCAAACACAAACAAGACTAGTGTCAGGCACAAGTTCAAGACCAGCCTAGGCTACACAGTGAGACCCCCCTCCCCCAGGAAAAACCCCTCCAACTCCATAAGCCCATATGAGTAAAGGTGTTTTAATGCATCAGTGTTTACGACATAGGTTAGTTCAGAATGGTAAAGCATGGGCAGGAACACAGAAGTAGCAGTGTGTGGTGGGAATACGGTTAACTACAGAGAGTTTCATGTGTGCAGTTTTAGTGCTTTATAATATAGTGAGATAAGTGCTGATGTTTGAACTGAGTGGCTGCTCAGTGCAAATTTACTTTGCTTTGTTATGTTCAAGTATGTACCAAGCATTTTGAGAACTCTGAGTTTTCTGGGTTTGGAGATGATTTTTTATTTTATTTTTATATTTATTTATTTATTTATTTATTTTTGTTTTTCGAGACAGGGTTTCTCTGTATAGTTTTGGTGCCTGTTCTGGATCTCACTCTGTAGACCAGGCTGGCCTCGAACTCACAGAGATCCACCTGGCTCTGCCTCCCGAGTGCTGGGATTAAAGGTGTGCGCCACCACCACCCCGCTTGGAGATGATTTTTTTTACATGCTACAATATGATGAGACTGATTCTAACAATACATATGGACATGTAGTGTCAAGAAATTTTAAATAATGATTAAACCTGAATTAGTTCAAATTCTACAAACAAACAAAATGTTTTAATGTCTGAAGCTACCCAAAGTTGTTAGTGATTTTTCCTCCCCAATTTGATACAATTCTGTTTAATGAAAATTAGGCTGGTGGGGTAGGGTAGTGCATCCTCATAAACCTAGCTGAGGCAGTAGGATTGTGAGTTTGAGGCCAGTTTGGGTTATATGGTGAGAACCTGTCTAAGTAAATAGACAGAAAACAGAGAACAAAGTAGCACATTGTAAAAATTTGACTACTACTTTGACTTATTTTACTGTATATGACTGAGTATTCAAGTTTTTAATATCTCTAAGAATTCCTTGGATAGGGTATAAAGCCCAACTATATTGTACTCATTTCTTTAGAAAGGTGATTATGTATTATTATTGAAAGGTTCTGGAGGCCCAATGGTTAAGTATTTTGACCAAACCTCATTCAACATCCATCAACAACACTAACCCAGAAGGGAGGGAGAAGTCATGCTTGGCAATTTAAAACACTATAATGGTGTGAAAATTCCTTTTACTCATTCATTTTTTGAAAGATGGTCATTTTTGAGTCTGGGTTTATATTTAATTAATCTAGAAGCTCAGCTAAATATTGAACTTTACGTAATATATAGTTTGTCAGCTTGATAAATTCTTAGTTTCAGATACACCACCTCCACCACCACCTGTGGAAGAGCCAGTCTTTGACGAATCCCCCCCTCCACCGCCACCTCCAGAAGATTATGAGGAGGAGGAAGCAGCTGTGGTTGAGTACAGTGATCCTTATGCTGAAGAGGACCCACCATGGGCTCCAAGGTCTTACTTGGAAAAGGGTAAGTGTCGGGGGCGTTCTGGAGGGAGAAGACATCTGTACATAGGTATGAGACTTGCAGGTACGTACAGGAAAGAGTCTTGTTTAGTTTTTACTTACAAGTAAAACTTTACTTATTTGTATTATCTGTTCCATTTTGGTTATTCAGTCAGTTTACAGTGTTTATGATTTTGAAGGTTATTGGTAACATTTTATGCCTATCTGTTAGTATTGAACTTGCTTTTCACAAATTATTTGTATAACACGTAAAACAAAAACAATTAGACTTTTCTTTGGAATCCCCCAGGAAGAAGATTATTTTTCCAAATTATTTCTATCTCTGCTTTCATCCATCATCCTCAGCATTATTATTATTTTGATTTTTCTTCTTTTGGAAGCAGTCTCACCAGGTAACCCAGGTTGGCTTCTCACTCTTGATCCTTCTGCCTCATGCTGGGATTACAGGGGTGTACCACTGTGCTGAACTTTTAGATGATTAATTTTGACGTGCTTTTACATGTTTGAGTTTGATTATCTCCGTAGGTAACTTTCTTCCAAAGAATGATGTCTCAGTATCTTTTGGAGAATGGTGTGTGTGTGTGTGTGTGTGTGTGTGTGTGTGTGTGTGTGTGTAAAATTGCCTCTGTTAGGTGACCATAACATAGCACCTTGGGACAAGAGCTTCCAAGTCTAGAGACTAATCAGGTGGCTCATACCTACCACTCCAGCACTTGGGAGGTTAAAGCCAGATTGAGCTACATGGTGAGGTCCAGGTCAGCCTGGGCTACAGAGTAAGACCCCACTTCAAAAGGAAAAAAAAACACAATCTAACCAGCTTAGGGGGGGGGAATTTGTTGATGTAGCAGGAAATTTTCTGTTAAAAAGGCCAAAGCAACCACCCATTATGTTTCAAAACATGTTAGAATCATGTTTTAGTTACTGTTCTGTTGCTGTGATGAAATACCATGGCCAGGCAATTTACAGAAGGAAAGCATTCAATTGGGGGCTTGCTTACAGTTTCAGAGGTTAGTCCATGATCACCATGGTGGGGAGCATGGCGGCAAGCAGATAGGTAGAGTACTGGAGAGTAGCTAAGAGCTTACACATCCTGATCTGCAGGCAGCAGGCAGAAAGAGAGGGAGAGAGACAGAGACACAGAGGGATTGGAGGGGTGACCTGGTGTGGGCCTTTGAGACTTCAAAACCCATCCCCCAGTGACACACCTTCTCCAACAATGCCACAACTCCCACAACTCCTAATCCTTCCTAATCAGTCTACAAACTAGTGACCAAGCACTCTGACATATGAACCTATGGGGGTCATTCTCATCTAAACCACCAAAAAAATCACCTGTGGGCTTTTATGAAAAAATAGAGCTTATGGGGCTGACAAGATGGTTCGCAGTTAAAAGCATGTATGACTTTTGCAGAGGATCCATGTTTGGCTCCCAGTGCCCATGTTGGATGACTTACAGTCACCTCTGACTCCAGCTCCAGGGGATCTGATGCTTCTGGCCTCTGAGCACCTGCACTCGTGTACATATTGTCACATAGACACACAAATTCACATAATCAAAAACAAAGTAAATCTTAAGTAAATAGTGGGCTTAACATTTTTTATAAGATTGAGCAACAGTAAGTAGATTTATTCTTTCTCTTCAAACAGGAACGGGGGTGGTGGTGGTGGTGGTGGTGGTGGTGGTGGTGGTGGAGGTGGTGGAGGTGGTGGTGGTGGAGGTGGTGGTGGTTACACAAAACAGTTCTCCTTCAGACACTCAGTAACAGGTGCTAGCATAGCTTGCCCCCCAAACAAAAGGCAATCAGTTCTTTCCAGCTATGTAGGTTTTATAAATGTCACAGATTGTCAAGGAGGTTGAAGGAAAGTGACCATGAGAGAGAAACAGGATATTTTTAGAGATTGAACTTCTTGGAGATGAAAAATAGAGTATCTGGAATGACATTACAGAAGAAGGGATCAGCAGCCTTGACCCTGGCAATAGCAACATCCAAACTGTGCCACAAAGACAAAAGAAACATTTTAAAAAGCAAAAGCAAACCAGTAGGTATATAGGGCCAGATTAAATAGTATTCATTTTATGTGTGTGTGTGTGTGTGTGTGTGTGTGTGTGTGTGTGTGTGTGTGTTTATATGTTTGTAGCCTCTAGAAAAGGTAAAATAGACTTGACACAATCATAGTCAAAATGTTTCCACAGCTGAAGAAGATACATCTAGTTGTCTATTGCTATCTAACAAATGATTCCAGAATTTGCTGTCTTAAACAAAATATTGTTCTCTTCTACTTCTCTGTGTGGCATAACTGGGCCTTGTAACCCAGGGAGTCTCTCATGGTAGTAGATCAGGTATGGGCTGCAGCTTACAGTTGTTTTAAAAGACTTGACTAGGGGAGAACGTACTCTCAAGATCATTTATCTGCCTAAGGCAGGATTAATTTTATCCTGGATTATTAACATGAGGGTCTTAGCTTCCTTTTTAGCCAGGTTGCCCACAGTTCTGGACTGCATGGGTCTTTCCATAGGGGCAGCTCACAGTTCCCTCCTTAGAATGAATAAGCAAGAAGAGCCAGAGAAAGTGTGTTGGCAGGACAGAAGTTTTTTGACCTAATCTCAGAAGTGATTTATCAGTTTCATCATGTTGTTTTGTGAGAGTGTGAGTATGTGCACATGCATGCATGCATGTAGAGGCCAGAAAACCTTGTTCATTAGGAGCTGTTCACCTTATTTTGTGAGACAGTGTTTTCTCATTGAGATCTGGGGCCTGTTGATTAGGCTAGCTGGTTAGCAAACCCCAGATCTACTTGTTCCCATGTTCCTAGTGCTAGGATTACAGATGTGTATCATCAACCAGACTTCTTATGTTAGTATTCCAGGTCAAACTTAGGCCTGTAGTTGGACATTTCTTTCCCACCCACCAATTCCCAAATAACCACTCAGAGGCTTAATCCCAGGCTTATTACTAGCTAACTCTTACACTTAAATTAACCCCTATCTATGTATTGCTACGTGGCTCATGGCTGTACCTGTCCTCTAGCATATTTTGCTTCCTGGGCAGCTGTCTCCCCTGACTCTGCTCTCCTTCTTCCCATCATTCTCAGTTTGGCTTTCCTGCCTAACTTCTTGCCCAGCTACTGACCTATCAGCTTTTTATTAACCAATGAGAGTAATACATAGTCATAGTGTAGCGAAGGATTGTTCTACAGCACGGGCTGTCATGCTTCAGTAGCATTTTATGGTCAGAGCTATCTCCCCAGCCTTCAAGTTGTTTATTGAAGCAAGCTGGAGACTGAAGAGCTGGGTCAGTGCTTAAGTGCACTGGCTGCTCTTCCAAGGACCTGGATTTGATTTCCGGAACATTCATGGCAGTTCAGAACTGCTATTCTGAGGGGATCTGATGTATTCTTCTGGCCTCTGTGGATACTTCATGCATGTGGTGCACAGATGTTCATGCAGGCAAACTACCCATACACATAAAATAAAAATAAAGGTTATAAAGCTTTAATAAAAGCAAGTCAATAGGTTTAGTCAAATGTAGGGAGTCGGTTTTGGCATAAAGATTCAAGTGCCATGAGGCAGAAATCATTAGGAGCTTGTTTGGAAGTTATCTACCATAAAAACTATAAATTCAGAGTATAAAGAAGTAAACTGCAGATAGAAGAGACAAAGAAACCATGTTAAGGCACATTATAAAGAGTTAAAAACCATTAATAAAGAGAATAATATTAAAAGAGTTTTAGAAGAGAAATGACGCATTACTCATAAGAAAACAGAACAACTGCATAGTTTTCCTGCAGACTGGAGGCGGAACATCTTCAAAGCAGTGAAAGAAGATGTCAGTCTGAAGTTCTTTAGCCAAAGCACCCTATTTTTTATTTATTTATTATTGCTATTATAAATTTTTACTTATTTTGAGACACGATCTCTTTACATAGTCCTGGCTGTCCTGGAACTCACAGAGATCACTTACCTCTGCCAAGTGCTGGGATGTGGTGTGTGCTACCACCACACAGCTAAATATCCTTTTAAAGACCTTTACAGATCAAAAGGGAGGAAAGGGCTAAGACCTCCTGACTAGCAGAGACATGCTAAAAGATTTGAAAGGAGATTTCATACAGAAGGTATACCAGATGAAATCTCAGATCTACAAAGGCAGAGTGAGGAGTAAATGGTAAGTATACGGGTATCACATCTTCTTTATGTTTAAACGTTCTACAGATAGCTACACGGTTCTTAGAACACATACGAAAGGGACTTCACTGAGACAATAATGGAAGGGAAGTGCAAGTAAATACCAAGTTTATGGACTGCCTGTGAACTAGTGTATTCTCAACGCCACAGTGTATAAACATGTCTGACTGTGTAAATAATGTAAGCTGTAGAATATGCAGAAAAACACAGAAAACAAAGGTTATATTATATGCAAATTGGAAAGTTAAATAAATACTCAATTCAAAAGAGTCAAGAAGAAAAATAAGTAATGAGACAGAATTAAGGGGAAGAAAAAATCTTGTGATTACCTGCAGGCACACTCTGGAGTTCAGAAGAGAACCTCTGGTGTCAGGCTCACCTTTCAGCTTGAGACAAGTTCTCTTGATGTTTGTCACTGTGTGGAGCAGGCAAGGTGGCCCTGTCTCCGCCTTCCGCCTTGCTGTGGGAACACTGGCTTGCAGGCCTGCTCCTGGCCTGCTTCGTGTGTGTTCTGGAGATTGGAACTTGTGTGCTGAAGGCTTTACCCGCTGAGCCAGCTCGCCAGCCCAGACAAACTGGATTTGAATATACAGCTAGCAGTTGGAAATGTAGCCTATTCACATGGGCACTGAAAAGTAAAGTACTTAAAGAACCTCAAATGAGAATTGAGAGATTACATCAAAAGACCAAATGTGTATATTGCTTATAAGAAACCCACTTTAAGGATACCGTTAGAAAAAAATTAAAAGAATATTTATCAAAAGAGGGCTAGGTTAGCTGTATTAATGTCAAAGATTTCAGAGTGTGGGATATTATATACAATAAGAGAGACAGTACTTAAGGGTAATTGAGTTATTTCATTAAAGGAGATATAGCAATCCTATGTCTATAAAAATGAAAAATCCTGAAAGGAAAAGAGCAAATCATAATTTTAGTTAGACTTTAGTATTCCTGCTTATATCTTTTTACAAAAGAAATAATAAATCGATAAGGATATAGAAAGACATGAACCATATAAGTAATCAACTTGCCTTCTTTGAGATGTATGGGACATTTCATCAAGGAATTATGTAATGTATATTCCTTTAAAATACTACATTCATTTTTGTTGATGTAGATTGTATTTTGGGCTATAAAGTCTCTATAAATAATGCTTGAAATGCTAGAAAGTACACTTTTTGACCATAAAAGGATTTTGCTAAAATAGAAAACAGAAATAAATTGAGATTGTAACACAGTCCTGTAGCCCCAAGTTGTTGGGAGACAGGGAAGGAGTTCTTGAGCCCAGGAGCTCAAGGCCAGTCGCAGTGACGTAGTAAGCCATCTCTACTACCAACAAACAAAATACCACTCCAGGAGGGATAGTCAGTCATTTAGAGCTGAAATAAACACTTAAAAGGAATTTTTTTTTTTAAAGAAGAAAACTAGGTGTACATGTGAGAGACAGACAGAGAGACACAGACAGACAGACAGACTGACTGAGGAATGAACCCCAGGGTTTCATGTGTGCCAGACAAACACTCTACCACTGACCCATTTTCCCAGCCTACTTTTACCTTTGTGTGTGTGTGTGTGTGTGTGTGTGTGTGTGTGTGTGTGTACGTGTACATGTTAATATTTGTTATATATTTACTACTGACTGAATATATAGATCTGTTTAGAAATGTCTGGTCCTTGTGTTGGGAAGAGATGCGTGAGCAGTATCTCTAGTTTTCAGTGTGTGGCATTTGTCGTCTGTATCAACTTCCATATTTTATGAGAAGATAGTTGAACCATCTCTTTGTTCCACCTCCTTCCCTCCTGAATTCTCCTTCCTCCTCCCGTTCCTAATTTTGCTCAGCTCAAGTATGTCATACACCTTGAAATTTAGAGTGTTTGCATGTTGTTAATACTGGAAATATTGAGAGAAAATATAGGCACCATTAGTTTTTTGGCTTGTAACCAGACAGAAATAGCCCGATGTTTGACATTTCGTGTGTGTCTGTGTTTCCTCAGAATGAAAATTGGTAATTTTAACAGCATTGTTTGAGGGGATTAAAATAAAAATTTCAATTGATCACTAATTTTGTCCCCTTAAAAAATAGGGTCTCCTGTGCTACTATAACCCAAGCCCACGGACTCGTGTTTACTGTGAACTCTTTCCGAGGCAATTTCTTTTTTCTTTCCCTTCCTTCCTTCCTTCCTTCCTTCCTTCCTTCCCTCCCTCCCTCCCTCCCTCCCTCCCTCCCTCCCTCCCTCCCTCCCTCCCTCCCTCCCTGTGGAGTGAACCTTGGGCCTTTTTACCACCAAGCTACAGCCATAGCCTCCAATTTGTATATTTTAAAGAATAGATGCATGCCTTGAGTGCAATAACTTTGTCTATTAAATTACTCTGTTGCTACAAAATATAAATACAATTATCTTCTGGATTACTTTTCAGTGGGTCCATTTTTCTAAGTACCAAATATGTTGCCTTTTCTTTAAAAAACAACAGCAGCAGCAGCAGCAGCAACAAGAAGCCAGAAAATACTGACTGGCTGGCAATACTAAACACTTGAATTCTAATTTTTTTATACCTAAACTTGTCGTATAATTACACTGAATTGTTTTTAGAAACAGTCCTGACTCTTCCAAGTTAGCCTCTGTAAAAATATTTTCTGATGTCCTCAGTGGATCCCAATAATAGGAGATAATTATGCATGGGGGAAGCCAATAGATTTTTACCAAAGTGCTCTAGAAACACAAGGCCAACAGCTCTGCCACGGGGATACATCCCAGCTCAAATTTTAAGACAAGTTACAGAGTATGCTTAGAAAAACAGCTGGAGATACTTCATAATTAAAATGATTTATTCACATGTGTGAATGTCCATGTTCTGCACACATGTGTGAGTGCCATGGTGGAGGTCACCATGGTGGAGGTCAAAAGACAGTCTGTGGAGGCCATTCTCTTCTGATATGTGGGTCCCAGGAATTGAACTGGGTTGTCAGGCTTGGTAGTTAGTACCTTTTCCCACCAACCATCTCTCTGGCCCAAATGGAGATTTTCGTTGAAAAAGGTTCTTTGTGGTGTGCAGAAGATACAGGGGGGTGGAACAAAGTCTAAGTCTTAAGTGGATGTGAGTTAAGTTTTAAGGCATCCCATTTTATCAAAATTTTTGAGGGTAGCTGTAATAGTGGTGAACTAGAGATTGTTTGAGATAAAGGTTCAGAGGCCCATTGCCAAGTGATTTAAACCATAAAAATCACAGAGGAACAGGTGTCCTGGTTCTTTTAGCACTTTATTAGTGTGGATGCATTAAATTGGTAACATAATGCAGTATGTGTTTTGAAAGTAAAAGTAGATGTATAGTGGACTTAACATGTAGGAATTGAGTTCCCATTCACCGATAGTCAGAGTCCAGAAAAGGAGCTGTGGCCCTCTTCCTTTAGTCTGTCTCCTTTCTCAGTTGCCTCATAATGTACCTCACAACAGTAGAATGATGTTTAAATATATGCATTTGTTTTTACACAAAATGGTACCTTATATAAGTTCAAATGAATAGCTGTCTTTCATAATGCTTAGATTATGTTTCTTTTCTACAGTTTTTTCTTATAGGCCATTGAAGGGTAAGTCTAACTAAATGTGATTGTTTTTTGCTTGTTTGCCATTTATACTGGATTTAGAACCTTTTTCTAGAAAAGGGTATTTGATTGTATTGAACTGGTTATTAGAAAACATGAATATACATTTTAATGTTTAGAAAGTTGCTGTGTATGAGTGCTTACTTGGTTTCGTTTTTTAGGAATGGTATTCTCATTCACATCCTATTTTGTTCCCCCCAGTTGTGGCCATTTACGATTATACAAAAGACAAGGAAGATGAGCTGTCCTTTCAGGAGGGAGCCATTATTTATGTCATCAAGAAGAATGACGATGGTTGGTATGAGGGAGTTATGAATGGAGTGACTGGGCTCTTCCCTGGGAATTACGTTGAGTCCATCATGCACTATTCGGAGTAAAGCTCAGCACAGCTGTGCTTTCCTTGCAGGAGGTCAGGTCTTCCCAGATTAACTAGAGGCCCTGGGAATTTCTTCCCAGTGAGACAAATGAAACATACAAATGAAGTTACTTCTTTTATTACTATGTTTTGGTTCATCCCCTAGTATTCAAAACAAAACATCAAAGCCAAGTCTGAACAAATGGATCTTCTTGCTGTCATTTGTCCGATGCTGTCTGGGTTGAAAATGTGACCGTTTCCCAATCTATAGACGGCATCACAACATAAACGTGTAGCTAGAACAAACCAGAGCAAGACTGGCTTGAGAAAAAAGTCTGGGGTCTTTCTCAGGAATCCTGTACACCCTTGGATTTCTCTTCCTGCAGAATCTGTGATGTTGGGTGTTCACTGCCTCAGTCTTGGGGTTAGCCTCGTGGCCAGATGGACACCCTTGCCCCTTACTTTCTTCCACTATATGGAGAGGAAGGAACCAGTGTTTAAATACCATGTTTAACTACTTTTTGATTGTTTCAAAGGCTGTTTTTCTTTAACACTGTAAATCCTGTGTTCTCTTAGCACTGGAGTATGCTAGGTGAGTTAATACTGGACTCCCTTGCATCCTGTCCTGTTTGTAGATTTTAAGGATGACATAATGTGAAAGTCTCCAAACATTCCCAGGGCTAACAGTCACCACAGTTTGATTTTAATGCACTGTTGCATGAGACTGCATTGCCAATAACAGCCGGTTTGTGAAATGTGGTAGGCACTTGTACTGAGGTGGGTATGTGAAGTTGGACACGAAGCTTCCTAAGGCTTTGAAGGGAAGAGCTCCAGCCTTTCACCTTAGGTGCTGCTTCTGGGAGTAGGGCTAGGAAGTCAGACCAGCTCTTGCTGTTCTTTGGATACTTAAAACATTTTTTCCTCCTTTTAAAAAGAGACTAGTTGTCAGGTCTCTGGACAGTCACTGGATAGGGAATGCCAGGCTGCTACTGTGCTGTGGACCGTTATCAATGGCAGTGTTAGCTGATGCTGAGTCATTTTTATTCTCTCAGCTGTAGAAAAGTAAATAGTCTCCTGATTTGAAGTGATTGGACTCTAAAGTAGACACTCCTAGTAAGAATCTGAACCTTGGGATTCAGACTAAAGGGTAGTGGAAGAGACTAGGACAGAATATTTACCCACTCAACACTGATGAGAATCAGTGTGATGTGGAAATGATTGGCATCTCCCTCATTCACAATTAGTTTAAATTCAGTGGAGTTTATATGTCTGGTGGCTTTAATAATCACTTCTGTAGTTAGTATAAGAAATACTTGGGAAAAAAAAAAAGGTAGGTGTTGCTGCCCTGTAGGTGAATACCATGGTGATGGGCGAGTTTGTATTTAGGCTCAAAGCTCCAGTGT
Organism: Peromyscus eremicus; assembly: GCF_949786415.1. Classification (NCBI taxonomy): domain Eukaryota; kingdom Metazoa; phylum Chordata; class Mammalia; order Rodentia; family Cricetidae; genus Peromyscus; species Peromyscus eremicus. Next base: position 50,138,045 of record NC_081429.1, on the reverse strand, counting down.
GGATTCTTATCAGTCCAGTGAGTTGGCCAGAATGAATCTGGCTGGGTAACTTCACCTGAAGAATGAAAAGGAAGAGGAAGTAATAGCTGTCTGTAATTCAGATGCAGGCCTTGAACGTGCTGGTTAGTGATGCTAGAAGAATTTGGTTGAAAACTGAACAAGTGTTGTAGATGTGAAAAGCAGATCATACAGGCAGAAGCGAACTCCACTTAGATCTGTTATCTGAGCCTGAGGCTTCACTGTGTAACTGAGACCCAAACAGTTTCCTTCCCAAGACTTTTTCTGCTTTAAAGTTGCAGTTGTTTGTTTCAGACATGGTGTTCCTCCCGCTCTAGCCTCCCAGTGCTAGGATTACAAGCAGGAGCCACTACGCTAGGCAGCAGGCCCCCCTCCATTTTGATGACATCACACATCAGCTGTCATACTGTAGATTTTTCTCAACACTTTGGATTCATCTTTAACTTGCTTCTAGTACCCTTTCTACTTCATGCTTTGTTAGGTGTCTTGACTATCTTCAGGATATGTCCCTGAATGTCCTCTGAGCCTTTAGCTCCATTATGGACCCAGCAAGACTGTATATGAACATGTTTAACTTTGCTTGTATTGGTACATGGAAACTTATGAAAATAGTTGCACTAATTATTTATTTGCCTTTTGCTGAGTGAGCTTAGTGGATATATAAGACGATGTTTGGAAACCCAGCAAATAACTAGCTTGTATTGTATAGTTACAGAAACAGCTGGTGGTGGGCACAGCTTACCTTCTGGACCCCTGCTGAACTGGGGTTTGCAGAATACACTAGTGATGTACTTGGTGCTGAAGACTTGCACTGGGGGTAGTAATCCATGGGCCAGCTGATTCCTCCACTTGTATTGATGAGTACTGATGCCATTTTAGAAAAACAAAAACCACTGTCTGTTGGCTTTTCTTTCATTTTTTTTTTTAAATTTCAGTGTTGAATTCTATAAATTGTCTTGGAAGGATACTCTGTAACAATGAGCCAGGCCTAGAGTAATTGGAGACTTTTAATGTATGTAATATTTTGTAGATTGCATGCTGTTAATACTGTGAGGTTATCTCCTGTTTTATTGTAAAATTGCCCATTTATTTGCCCATAAACTAAAATATGGTCGATACTAAGAATTTTAAACGAATGTTGAAACTTAGGTGACCAGTAAGCAACTGCTTTACCAGGACACAGGTGCTCTGAGGGCGCTATCTTTCCTGAAATGTCTGATTCTGTGGACAGTTCCTTTACCCTGGGGGGCGGGGGGCAGGACTGGACGTTTGTCTCTTTTTTGCTATTAATATTTGAAGGTCCATGGATCTGAGTGAAAATACCTTGTGTTTGACCTTATAGCTAAGGCAAATTAGAAGCAAAAACAGTGCCAATGTTTGAAATCTAGACCAAGAGATTTCAGCCTGCTGTGTTTGGAATAAATACGAACTTTTTAAGATGTCTCCTACAGTATTTTCCTTTTGGCTACTTCCTTCTGTCTTCCTAAGAGGTACCTGCTGTTCCAGTTTTGGGGTGGGTACAGGACTGCTGCTTTTGCTGTTCCTAAAAGCCACTGGGTGATACTTCATCCCTCCTTTCCATCCCCGTCCTGCTGCTGTGTACGCCCAGCTGGAGACTGGCTTGTGTCTTTACAGTCTGCAGTAGAGTTGGACTCTAACCGTTCTCTGTTGATAAAGAGGATTCTTACGGATGGGGCATCACAGTGATAGCTCACCTGTTTTCCAGTTTCAATGTTCTTTAAAGGTCCCTTCCTGCAGCACAACTCTTGCTTTACCTTTATTACCTTCTCTCTTACGGAGAGAACATGGTGTGTCCTGAAGACCGCCTTGACTTCTGGAAAGGGCTTTGGTGAAGAAATAAATGGTAGGTTGACTGCCAAATCTTTGAAATGAATGGGAGCCGTTCACTTCTGAATAGCTTTGGCCAGGAACTCCTAATGGGTGTGGAGCTGACATTTCCCTAACACTGTTTACTTGGTATCTTAGAATTTTGGAACTAATAAGCTTTAAAGATGTTTTTCCAGTCTCACTTTAACGATGGGGTTGATGCTTTGTTTCAGATAAACAGCTAGTTAGCTCTTGACTCAGCTCAGTCTTCTCTCCACTGTACCAAATGTAATTCAATGTGCTGTATTTTTCTTTAGAAATCATGAGTTCTTTTTCTCAGGACTATACTTGAAAAGATATGCCATGTTTTGATAAATAACCACCCAAGTATTCATTTGCTTCAAGTTTAAGTGCAACCTGAGTGGAAATAATCTTCATTTACCCTTCTAAAACTTCATTCGTAAACACCTTTCCATAAAGCTGTGTGTAGCAAGAAGGCATTGTATTTAGTTCTACCCTGGCAGGAGCAGATCAGAGCACAGCACAGTACACAGCCTTACTTAGGAGCCTTAGAGAGTCACTAAATGGAGGCATTGAGCTTGGCTAGCTAAGTTTACGTTATGCTCTTTGTTTTATTGAGAATCTCTATTAAAAAAAAATCAACAAATGAAATGACAAGGCCTAGCTGTGTAAATGACCCTTGCTAATAAATGTTAAAGTTTTTGTAAGGAAAATAAAAAGCTTATTTTCACATTAAACTGAAGCCTCTTTTGCAAGTTTGGAATTCTATGGAAAAGCAGTTTTTAATCATATTTTGTGTCCGTGTACCTTTTTTTCTTAACAAAATGGTTTACAAAAGGAATGTAAACAATTTATGATCTGGCCAGTTACACTTTATAGCTCCCAGAGAGTGGGCGGTACTGAGTAAAAAAACATTCAGGCAACTTGAGTGGGCAAGTGTGCCAGTAACATTCCTTCTGTGCGCCATTGAGCACCTCGAGATGAGTGAGGGACATTCACTTAATTTTTAAATTGTATTTGGAATAATTACTGCTGTGTACTAAGAACTTGACCCAAATAAAAATCACACGAAGTATATTCCAGTGTCTTGCAGAATTATTTATGTATTCACTACTTCTTTCTAAGGTGGTTCTAAGCATTGATGGTACTATTCAATTACTTGTTAAGACTTTAAATAGAGTTGAACCTTTAACAAGCTTGATCTCTGAAATATTTTAAAGACAGCTGCTTATTTAATTTTGAACTGCTTTTTCCAGATATACCTAAGTTTTGTTAAGTGTAAATTTTTCTGTCATTGGAATGAGGTTGATTAAAAACAAAGGCGTTGGTTAAGATCCCAGATGATAAATGATTTGACTACACAAGTTTTTCTAGTGATTTCTCTAAGTATACAGGCAATCTCCAGAATAAGAACACTGCTCCAGGTCTTGTGACCCTCGTCCTCAGAGCCTGTCACTTCCATGACATGGAACGTGGGAGGCTCAGCCAACACGTTCTAAAGGAATGTTTTCAAGAACGGGATTTCTCCAGAAATAAAAGGGTCCACAGTTGGTAGCACTGACAGAGGTTAATAACTTTTATTAATAGTTGGATGATAGATGGTAAAGTGATTTGTAACCTGTAACTGAACAGATCCACTTGATCTGGCAGTCCCAGGACATCATCGTACTTCCCGATCACGGCAGCGTTCGGGGAGGAGATCCTTTTTGGCACTAGATTTTACCCAGTTGTACGTTATTTAAAACAAAATAGGTCAGGGGCTAGAGAGACGGCTCAGCAGTTAACAGAGAACCTGGGTTTCGTTCCCAGCATTCTTGAGCTGTAATTCTCTCATATACTTGTGAAGGCCCGCGTGCGCGCGCACACATACACACAGACACACACACACAGACACACACACTTCTTTTTAGAGGGAGAGGTTTCAAGACAAGGTTTCTCTGTAGTCCTGACTGTCCTGGAACTCTCATCAGTAGACCAGGCTGGCCTTGAATTCACAGAGATCCTCTGCCTCCTTAGTTCTGTGATTAAAGGCAAGTGCCACTACCGCCCAGCTAATACAAATTATTTTTAATTTACAAAACAACAAAACCGCCCATAAAAAGCTATTATTAATTTTAAAATAGAATTTTTTTTACACATTTATTGTGTATGTGTACACACACACACACAGGATAACTTGTGGAAATTGGTTCTCTCCTATCCACCTGAGTTCCAGGGATGGAACTCAGGTTGTCAGGCCTATTGGCAAACACCTTTATTCACTTCCTAATTAGTAATATTTAATGATCTCCAATCTGTTGGTATAAACAAGCAAAACACACGGAAGAACTGTAGTTAATTCCCTACAACACTTGATTTTTCCTGACACAACAAGCTTTAAAACCAGGTTCTTTGAAGAATTTACTTTGATTTATGTGTATGTATGCCATGTGTGTTCAGATGCCTTTGGAGGCCAGAAGAGGGCATTGGATCCTTTGGAGCTGGAGTTATAGGCGGTTCTGAGTTGCCTGACGTGGGTGCTGGGAACTGAACTCTGGTCCTCTGGAAGAGCAGAAAGCATTCTTGATAGCTGAGTCATCTCTCCAGCCCTACGAAACCAGGTTCCTAGTGGTACTCATCCAAAACACTCGAAATCCTTGTGTTTAAATGGAATCTATTTAATTTTTTTAAATTAAGGATTGGGCTAGATGACATAAAATATATAACTAGAAAAACAAATTTTCTGTGGCTTTCTGACCACTGTCCTAAGCCATTACAATAGTTTATGACAAGTGGCAAGTGTAACTCGGAAACTAACTTAATCCAGCAGTAGAATAAAAACATGTCAGTAGTACTGAATGAATAGATCTCTTTCTCATATATATATATATTTGTGTGTATATATAGCTTTGCACAATCAGGGAGCAAGGCACATAATGAAATGAGTGTACATTTATGCAGAAGAAAACAATAAAGGCTGCAAGAAAACCACAACTTCATCTTTACCAAGCTGTGCATAATCCTCTGAATAATGTCCTCTTTCTGCTACATTTGTTATCTTCATGCTTTAAAAAAGTATACTTCTACATTATATCTGTTTATGACAAAATTCCCACAGCTAGAAGACAGCCTTGACTCCAGGGAAAGGAGAAGACAACCCCAGTTAGAGATAATGTGCAATTCTTTGAAAACAGTAAACAGTATTTTTACAACACTGAGCACAAGCTAATCATATTTTACCTTACGCATCTCTGCAAGAAGAGTTCACTAGAGGCTGATATTAAAACTAAGCACAGTCATTTCAAACATTCCAGTTAATGCTTATTTCCTAGGAAGAACTATTTACAAATACAGGAAAAACTAGGAGGTGGAATTACGAAAAACGGCAGTTTTTGGTATTAAGTTGTAATAAATTTAATGAATGGATAGTTCCTAAAAGTGTATCCCGTCTCCCTTAAGTGCTGCAGCCACGTCTTCTTCCTAAGAAATTTAACCATCACTTGCTTGAAATTCACGAACAACAGGCTCCCAGCTTTGGCCGCCTCTTAAGTAGGCCCCAGTGTTGACGTAAGCTGCTTCTCTAAACATCTTTGGTAGAAAACAGGCAGACTCCATTCAGGTGGATGAAAACTCTTGTAATATAAGACAGTCATTCCCCCTTCCATTTGTGCCCAAACTTCAAAAATACTTACCTGTCTTTGCTTTCATTAGCACCTCCAAGTTTACTTGGTGACTTTGTTGTTTTTAGATGCTATTCCTCTAGAGAGTTCAAGGCACTGGGGATTATATTACAGCTTTCTAACATGGCTTACTTCACAGCAAACCAGAGCCCATGCCGGCCAACACATTGTGTATGAAATACATTGTTTCATAACACATTTTCACTGGATTTTAAAAGGACCATCTTAAAAGATGGTGGGATTTTTTTCTTGCATTTCCTTTTGGGCCAACTTTGGAGGGGTCACATATTACAGATAACATAAAGTTAAAAATTTTTAAAAAAATTAAAGTAAAAAAGGTTTTTGTAATTTGAAAGGAATTTCTCTAAGGGAAAACTGTCGTCATGTATAAACAAAAATAATTAAGCCTTTTTTTTTTTTAAATGAAGCCATCACATTCATATAGGACATTGTTTTAATTGTTCTAAACTGGAATAAAATCTGGAGTTACATCAGTTTTAATGCTAGTTCTGATGATACATGAAAATGTTTGGAATGGGTTTTTTACTTGCTTAAACACCACCTTGTATCTGTAACGTAAACCTGTTTTATGTGAGTAGCAAAGGTGATGTGTTCTTTTGGAAGTCTGATGAACCGATTCACACTACTGCTCAGCTTTTGAAACCTGGATTCCTGCTGATCCTGACCTTAGAGTTGTTACCCTGTTAGAATTACTTTGACCTCAATTCTAACTTTTTAGACAAACTCAGTGCTATTTATAACATCAAAGTACAATAAAGAGAGGAAAACCTAAAACAGTTTTCAGCCCTTTACAAGATAGGACATCAGTGGGTAGGAGCACCTTGATTTTGAAGGACTTTATAAAAACAAAACAAAAAACCCCATTGTTATCTCTTACTTTTAATTGTCTAATGAAAATAGGTCTTTTTGATCATCTTTAAGATCCAGCCATGTTTCTCTCATTAAAAAGTTTAGACATTGAAAAAAAAAACATTATACAGTTACGTGGATGTCTGAAGAAAAATCTTTTCCCCCCTCCAAATGAGAATTCCAGCAACTAAAAAGGGAAAGCGCATTTAAATCTTGTGGGAGTAAAAGCCAAGCTGAGGAGATTTACTAAGAACAGTATTCATGCCAACACCTGTGAACCGCAGGTAGGTTGTTATATTCGGAATAGGTTCTGCTTCAGAGTTGGTGCCCAAACTTTAAGCACTAAGAGACTTGAAATTACCTATATAGTAAAAATTGAGGGGATCACCAGTTCTGAAAAGCACTTATCCATCCTGCCCTCAGGAGCAGAAGGTCCTTCACCCTGTTCACTAGTCCAGGCAGCCTCCTGCGAAGGCCATGAAGCTGGAGCTGCTGAGCTGAGGGGAGTGAAGGCGGGTTCAGAACCGGTGTCAGCTGGCAGGAGGTCTTGTCCATGAACACACCAGAGCAGGACTAAACTACACCTCAGCAGAACCTCCCCACACACCGGGCAGTGAAAGATTGGAATGTGTCACTTTGGTGTTTTGTTTTTTTTAATTAACAGCTGTCTCTGTCTTTGGAGAAATCTAAAGAAACTGCATCTGTCACATGATGAGTCAGAAATGGACAGTTTACCACCCCTCTCATTTTCTTAACATTACTAGGATTCAAAGGTATCTGTTCTCCTAGAAAATAAAACTAGGGGCAGTGGCTCAGGATGGACATAAGAATTCCCATGAAGTCAACACTGAAGAAATGAAGTTGTTGATTTAGGGCTCAATCTAGATTGGAGGTACATATTTTTCCACTCAAGGAAACCTTAAGTTGTCTACCTGGCTTAATTAAAAAAGAGAAAAAAAAAAAAAAAAAACCACCCCTGGAGATAAGCACCAGGGGTCACTGGATCCACACTCTCGGTTTGTCTGTGGAGTGAATGTAGAGCTGCAGGTTGATGAGCGTGAGGAAGTACTTCAGTGTGGCTTGGCATCTGTACTCAGATTAGCTACAGTTGTTGTGCATGTTGAAACTAACAATGCAGGTATATTAAAGGTCACTTCATAATCATAATAGCAAGCACATAAATACTTGGTGAGCAATTTGAAAGATCAAAAAATTATCTTTAAGTTGGGTTTTTAAAAAGCACAATGACTTACAGTCATTTCCCCCCTAACTTCATGGCTGTAGTGAAGAATGGCTGCAGATGTGATGGGCGGTGCCACTTACACATCTTTGATGCAGTTTCTTATTGGAGAGTATTGTAGTGAAACTTGGCACACAGTACTAAGACTATATTCAACAATTGTTTATCTTCTTTACCCAGATTCACTGGAGTTACTTTCTGCTTCAGGGACAGGACCAGAAGATGTCTGCATTTAGCACTGATTATCTTTACAACAGGCACAGACTCTTTACAAGATGTGTTCATTTGTAATCGGTGGGATGGCCAGTTTTTATTCTCTTACTTAAAAACAGCTAAGACTGCATTGTAGTTCCATCAGCCTGTCACTGTAAGTTGACAAGCACATACTTTTCTCATGTACCAAGAAAAAAATTAAGCAGAGTAGTGGCATCAGAGTAGTGCTCCCAAGTTTTGCCCAACGGTACATGCATATGCCAGTGTCACTTACTGTAACTGGACTATGACACTGCTCCATCAGAACACCTGGTCACCTGTAAAATCTCTACACTCCAGCTGTAAACAGCAAAGATCTGAGCAGCTCCAGTAGCTATGGGTGAAATTATGAAAACTCATTTTGTTCATGATAGTTATATCCTAAATGGATTCTTTGCCTTACAAACTGATGAATGACACTGGTCCAGGGCCATTCTGTCTGAAATGACAGACAGTTCTGACAGGAAAAGGCCAGTTCTGTCTTTTCTTCCTCATCTCTTGTAGAGAACAACTTGTAAAGAAGGCATTGCAGTTGACTTTGTTTTAAATGATGTACTGCATTGGACACAGGGAGTATATTTCATATTTGGACTATCCACGAATTCAGATGTCTGTTAATGTACATACTATATGCAAAGGTAACTGACCCAAAGACATAACTGGGGTAGTACATTACAGTGTGTACTGGACGTTCTCACAATAAAGCAAGACTCATGAAGCCAAGTTGATGAGGCTTCTTAAGACAGTACTGAAAGTGGCCAGGATTAGAATTATAGCATTAAATATTTGTTGTGTTGTAGGCAAAAAGCTGACCTGTGAAGCCATTATAGGTGTGGCTGGGTCACGGCAGGGCTACTGCAGCTAGAAGAGCCGTGACTTCCCCATGTCCAACCACAGTGTCCTCAGGATTGCCCCTTCCTGCCCTAGTGACTCGTTCTGTAGCATGAAGGTTTTCCTGATTTAAAGTGCCCCTTTCCATGGAGTATTTAAGTGTTAGTCAAGCCAACTGGGAAAAACCCAACAAAACAGCCTACAGCTATACCAAACATCTGGATGATAGTTTTAAAAAAACTGTCCATCCATTTCTTCCTTCTAGAAACATGCACAGATAGGTGGGCACATGGACAGACACTGATGAAATACCCTCTAGATTTTGGTCCAATCCATATGATAAACAAATATAAATGACAACATATCCCCTCCTATGTGTTCTTCCACTCAAAATATACAAAACCCCATTTTCTGATTAGGAGGCAAATGGAATAAATAGAATCGGTTCTCTCTATATATACACATTCACAGATGTATACATACGTGTATATACACACAATCTATATAGCTGTGTGCACATGTATGTACACATGCAGCACATATACACACAGACACACACATAGCTGGACACTACCTGAATAACATATCAGGAGGCTCTGAACACCTGGATTCACAGATGATCAGGTGAACTGATTGTAGAACTGATTATAGATAACATGAAAAGAAGTCTTGTGGCTACCAGTCTCTTGAGAGCTTAGTATTCTGGTCTCTCTTAGGGGGAGCAGGAGGGGGTCCTCTTCGCAATGTTGCATAGCCTGAAATATGACTACCTCCAAAGCCAGCCTTCTGCTGGTCAGTCAGCAGCTCTGGTGGTGGTGGGGGTAGTGCCATGTCGTCCATGGTGGCTGTGGGTTCTGCTCTGGACATTCGTGAGGAGGAGAGGGAGCCGTGCCTCGTGATAGACTTGCGCTGCAGTGTCCTGTTAAGATCAGCTAGGAATCCAGGCTGGACACTAAGGCTGGATTTCGGGGAGGTGGGCACTTGGGGCACAACTGTGGTCATCGCTGGTTGCTCAGAGATGTCAGCTTGAGTGAGGCGGGTGCTGTCGTTTCGTTTGGGCCGGGTAGGCGGAGGGGCCTTCTTCACTGATGTTTTAGACCATAGCTGTGGCTGAGGGTTAACAACTGCCACTTTGGGGGAGGTGTTTCCCGAGAATACGGCTGGAATCTCAATAGGGGGCAGAGGAAGCTCTATTTCAGGTGGAGGGGGTGGGAAGTCAGAGTCGGAAGGAGGAGACGGAAACTCCACTACGGAGTCCTTTCCACGCCCACTCAGAACAGAGGCTTTTGTAGACACACTCCCTTGCTGGTGGATTCCGGGGAGGTTGACTCCAGAAAGGTGTAGTTTCCCAGGTTTGGGGGGTGCTGCCGGAGGTGGTGGAGTCTCCTTGTTGGGAGACCCTGACTCTGCTGGCGGTGCGAACTTGCTGACTAGACTGTCTACCGAGGGTCGCTTGGGCTCAGGGGGCTCGGCACAACTGCCGGACTTCATGCTGGAGTTGCGCTGCGGGGTTGGGGGTGGTTTCTTCCCCCCAGGGCTGGACGTCTTACTTGGCTTTTTGCCTGGAGATCCGCCTTTGTCAGGGATAGGTGAAGCCATGGGCGGCACTGGCGGCGGGGCTGGGGCTGGGGTTGGAGGAGGTGGAGGAGGAGGACACACCAGGCTGCTTTCTGGAGGGGGAGGGGGGAAATCTGGGGAAGGGACAGGGACTGGGCTGGGCTGCCATTTGGGTTTTGCTTTCACTGCAGGAGGGGACTGTGGGGTGACACTTGTTGGGAGGGGCTTTGGGGGCTGTGAGTCCACAGGAGGAGGAGTGGGAGGGGGTGGAAACTGACTGGCTATCTGCTTTACAACTGAGGGCACAGGGGACAGCGGAGAGGGCGGGGGCTTCACCCCAAAGCTCTGCTGCTTGGGTAGTGTTGGTGGGGGACACGGGGCAGGCTGGACAGGGGGACAGGGTGCAATGTGAGAAACGGGGAAAGCTGGCTGCTTCTTTGCTGGGGGCACTGGAGGTGCAGGGGTGGGTGGGACAGATTGTGCCACTATTGGCGGCACAGTTTTGGTGCTGGCTGAAGGAGGAATGGTCACCAGGGGCTTAGGGGGCGCTTGAGGAGGGACAGCTGAAGGGATGGGAGGAGCTGGTGGAGGTGTGGAAGGGGCCGCCTGAGGACCATGCTGAACTTGGTGACTCTTCAGTGGAGGAGGTTGGGGGCTGAACTGTGGCAGGGACGGGGCGCACGGCACTGGCTTTAACTGGGCCATGGCTGAACCAGGGGTTGGGGGTGGTGGAGGAGGAGGCGGTGGAGGAATAACTCCATTGGGGGGCACCACCATCTGAGCCTTGAGGGACTGTGAAGCCAGAGGCGGGGGCTGCATCACCGCGGGCGGTGGAGACTTGAACAGGGGCCCTGAATGCTGAGCTGCGTTTTGCAGCCTGGTGATGGTGCTGTACTTGACAAACATGGTGGCGGAGGGGCCTGCAGAAGGCGCAGACTGGCTGGGCAGAGGAGGGGGAGGGGGTGGAGGGGGTGGTGGGGGAGGAGGAGGTGGTGGCGGTGGAGGAGGAGGCAGGGGTGGTGAAGGTTGTGAGGCAGTATAAGGGGTGAGGATCTTAGTTTGAGGGGACAGAGGGGGCATGAGTGAAGTGTAGGACCGATTCATAGATTCCATTCTGGCCTAGGAGTAGAAAAGGGCATCGGGAGGGAGAGAAACACAACAAAACCGTTACAGAGGTAAGTAAGCTTTGACTCCACCAAACTAAAAAGCAAGGGATCTAGGACATGCATGAAGAGGATGCAGCGGTTGGTGATTATAAAGACGGACAATGTCAGGAAGGTTAAAATCTCATTCCCTAGGTAACAAGGACACAGAAAATTAGTTTTACCCTGCAATATTCTTTTAACAGCTACACTGCCTAATAGTCTAGGAATGAGTTCCTGTTGCAAAGCCATTTGGGTGGTGACAGGATGTATGATTTGTGACCTTGGCAATGGGACTTTCACAAACCCTGCCCCAGGCCCTCCTGGGCTCCAGAGCTCAGTCCATGACTGCATCCACATCAAGCAGATGGAGTCCTAGGGTAAGGGACGCTGGTGGAGGGGCTCCCGAGGAGTGAGGGTGCCTTTCTGACTCTAGTACGCTGACGCGTGAGCATGTGAGAATGCTCAGCAGTTATGCACAGTCATACGGGCGTGAATGAGCTCGACACACACACTCTGGTGTGGAAGCGCTTGCATCCAACATGCACAGAAGTCCAGCAATGCAGGTAAGGGGGAGCATTCTTTACATTTGCTTTACTGGAAAATACATAAAGAAATGCATTGTAAACATTACAGCAAAAGATAAACCATCATACAGAAAAAGGTGGATGAAAAATCAGAGGAAACTCTGGAGAGCCAAAGGGACTCATCAGCAAGCAGGAACCAGGGTTTGCCCTCTGGGTGGTACTTGGCACTGATGAAATGACTAATTCTGGTTGTCTACTGCCTGAACCAACCATGTACAAATCTGTGGTTCAAGGACTTCTGAAATAAGGAAAGGAAGGAATTTTGATTTAATAACTTTGGGAACACCTTTTAGGCTCTTTGAACAACTGTGAAGACGTGAGGTGGACCATCAGTTTTCCATCACAAATGAGATCTAATTGGCACTGAGGGTACTTGAGTTAGTGAACTAACGTGGGCATTCATAGAGCTGAATTCTAATGTCTATCAGGATGTTCACGTTTCTCTAAAAATTATACATCAAAATCAAAGCATTAGTTTGTAAGACTTGGTTATAGGAGTCACCCAGGTTAATGTGTTTCAGAGAATAGACCCTGACCTTAACTTGACCCTGTCTCGGCTGCTTCAGGGATGCAGACCTTAGCTGTGCTGGCCTTCTTGTGTGGCACCTGAGACTGAGGTAACAGAAGAAACACACACAAGGATCAAAACTCAAACAAACTGACATTACTGCAGGGCAGCGGTCATTCTCTTTCTGAAACTACAATGACAGACTTGTTTCCTAATTACAGAGCATCTGGGTCTCACTGTTAATCATTTTTAAGGTAAAAGCTTTTTGTTTTTGATAGCAGTGGAAATTTACCCTGGAGTTTTGTGCATGCTAGACAAGTGCTCTACCACTGAGCGACATCCCCAGCCAAGGCTGAGATTTTATTCTTCAGACATTTAAAATTACATAGACTATTGTTTCTAGTCTATGCTTAGAGTATTAGTTTCATCTAAATTGGTTCACAAGGAACTGGGATTGGTGACACAGTCCTACCTGGGAGGCTGAGACAAGAGGATTACATGGTGAAGGACAGCTAGGAAAACTAAGTGTGACAGATTATCTCAAAACATTAAAAAAAAGACTGGGACCTTGGCCCGTGACAGAGGGTTTGCCTAGCATGTGCAAGGTCCTAGGTTCAATCCCCAGTACTTGGGGAAAAAGACTCTAGGGTGGAAGAGATTTATTAAAATTTTCTGATAGGGGAGTTTTAACTGTGTTTAAGTAATTTAGGTTATTAAAACCAATTACTGACTACTCATTTTCATACCTTCCACCCCCATGCCAGTTAATCAACCACATATGCAAATTATGTAATTAATTTGTTTTAAGGACAAATTCAAATGTTCCTTTTGATTCTCATTTGTGAATGTGCTTGTATCTGTGACTCAGACCAAAAGAACAAAAAAACTAAAAAACTAAAAACAAAACAATGAACAAGAACAAAAAAAAAAACCAAAACAAAATGCTGACTGTATAAAAAGTAAAATAGTCCAGGCAGGGCCCCACGGGTTCCTTGGTGGAACACACCCTTTCTGATTTAAGTGGTGACTACTGCCAGAACACATCCTCTCTACAGGAATTCTAAGGCTATTTGACAAAGGACCACCATGTCTTTCAACTTAACTAAAAAAGCCTCTAAGGTAGCTCTCAAATCTTAGCAGAGAAGTTTCTCTGTGCAGTAGAGTGGTGAATGCAGACACTCACTAGGTCAAGTGCAGAGAGTAGGTGACCATGGAGGCCCAGGTACAAGTGGGGCACCTGCATGTCACAGCACTTCTCGCCAAGGCGCAGGGACCGTGACGGAAGAGGGAGAAGGAAAAGTTTAAACTGGAGAGGACCCACGTGGAATAATGTCTTCAGGGCACGAGAGAACCGCTGGACTAATGAACTCAACTGGGGTTGCCTGCCCCAAAGCAAGTCAGTTAGCATTCTAGCAGAGTGGGAAGGGGTTCATGAGCCCCCATCCCTAACTGGGGAGCAACTGACAGCTGATAGCTTCTGGAAAATGGAAGAGCCAGTTTTCTGTCACGTGTGGCTCCTGTAGAATGACCCACGTTCCAGTGGATAGCCACCTATGTATCTATCAGCAGCACAGATTGGACTAAGTGGATTTTTTAAAGAAAAAAAAAAAAGGACATGAGATTAGGAGGTGAAGTGGTTCTGGGAGGAGTAGGGGTTATTCTTAAAATACTTTGTATTTATGTCTGAAATTTTCATATGTTAAAAAAAAAAGAAAAAGCTCTCAATATTATAGTCTGTATAATATTACTGAATATTGTCCAAGATTCAGGAATCCAAAATTTTAAGGATGATTTAAATTTAGCCTTCTGCATAAAACATAGCTTGAGAAAATTTATTGAGGCCTATAGGCATACCTCAAGACTGAAAGTAAAGAATGAATCTGAATTAATTAAAAATGCAAAAGAATTGTGAGCAACTTCTTTGGAGCTTTAGGGCAATGGCACTGCATGGTGTCCTCCAGCCAACTGGTTACAGTTGAAAGGGGGTGTGTGTTATAACTTAAAAACGTAAGCCGCTGATTCAAGTGTATAAATAACTGCCCCTAAAACATGAAGATCCTAGGTCACTGGTCATGACTGACAACTCTCAAAGGTCTCCCCATTCTGATGAAGATGACTGCAGACCCAAGAAGGAAGACAAATCATGCCAAATGAGACTAATAAGGACTAAAGGAGCACAAGCTTAGCCAGTGGGCGGCCACAGGTTTCTATGTAAATTTGACGTGTGTTACCTTGCTGGACTCTTCCAGCTGAGTACCACGCTTCCAGGCTTCCGAGAAGATGGAGCTCACAGTGCTTTGGGAACGGACGTGTCCTGTTGGCAGGGTGTCAGAGACTCCACTGTCAGACTGGTTGGAGTGATTTGACTGAGACTCTGTAAAGGAGTTAAACTTTCAGCAGTTACCATTTGATCTGTGGATATGCACATTTTAAATGTTACGGTTAAGTACGAGGTAGAACGGCAAATCGACTTATCTTACTCTAGATTCAGAAAATACAGTCTAGTAGAAAAACCTTATCTTACAGTTAGTTAGAAAATTTGACTCTTTAATTTTTTTTTTAATTGTTCACCATGAGAGACTGACACAAGTCATTAGGACCCTGAAAACCTGTCTTGGATAAAAATCTACTCTGAACAGGTTTAAAAAAAAAAAAAAAAAAAAAAGAATTGATGAGCCATCAATTACATCTACATTATTTTAAGAATCAGTCTTTTTCAGGCCACTTCCGAGCAGCTTCTAAATTCAGATCCTTCTCTAGCAATCTCAGTCCTCCAACTGAGAAGAAAGTGTTTTTCCCAGGGATTTAGGTCCTGGCACCGCTGAGCAGCAGCCAGGCTACAGCTAGCTTCCAGGCCGGGTGACAGTGGGGAGCAGGCACAGGGGTTGTGGCTGAGGGTAACAAGCACCTTAAACTGACGTCTGGACTGGAAGAGCTGGAAAGATGACCTCTCTGGATTCTAAGGTAATTACGTATGTACCTTAGGTGATGCCAGGCAAGCAGTGGAGACTCAAAGCCGTTCCCAGCCATCAATCACTTTGTGAAGAACGGAAGCTATTAACCTAAGTTCAGTAGCCTAAGTCCCAACTTCTTCCTTAAGACTATCCTTAAGGTAATACAAGGAATATGATGAAAATCTGTGACACTAAAGCTCATTCATTACCCCGTCTGACAACAGACTGTGAGACTGGAGCACATGGATCTTTGTGCTCTTATGTTTTCCCCTGGAAAGCCTAACATTTCAATGAAGTGGACAATGACACCAGTGAAGGAAAGGCACAGTATTTCTGAGGGAACGTAGGAAATGGACTTAAGTGCTGCATGACGTGAAAACAGAGAATACACTTTCCTCAACCTGTTGGCCTTCTCTGAATCCTACTTGCTGCATGGCTTTCTTACCTCGTCTTTCTAGTCCAACTTCTCAGAGTATTTTTTCTACTCTAATGAACATCTCATTTTAGATTTTTATATATTACTTTCATATTAGAATAGAGTAAGTTTGAATTCTTACTGATTCAGCACCTACTTGTCCCATAATTCTGTTTAAATTTATAGTGCATTTGCCATAGCCATGAAGTGGACACTGATTTACTAATAACCACATGTCACACTTTATGTATCCATATTCTGGTCCAGGATGCCACATTATAGTTGGTTATCTTGAGTCCTCTGACAGTTGCTCCAATTTTTTTTTTAAGTGATTTTGATAGTCTTGAGAACTACTGGCCAAGTCTCATCAACTGTATCAAGGGATCCTGTGACTAAAGCTGCTTGTCTACTTCCCCCACTGTGAAGTTACTGCTTTCTAAACCCTATTCCTTTTTAAGGAAATCACTATGTGTAGCTCTTTAAGAGGGCAAAGTGTATACAGAAATCATTTAGAAATATTTTGTTCAGAGACGGGTAATGCCTAGGGGGCGCTTACCAACCTAAGACAGAGTGCCTGTGTGACCTGGGGAGGCGTCTCCATGACAGGTAAGGTGACCTGCTGACGTCCCACGCAACCTAAGTCAGAAGCTCATTTTTTTAGTAAAAGGGGGACCTGTAGGGCCCTGGTCCCCGTTTTGGGTGACTGTTGCCTTGCTTGCTGACCTTGACCTTGATATCCTCCCTATGCTAATTCTCTACCGGGTTCCACCCTCCTGAATGCTTAAGGGAAGTTCCTTGTCTATGTATCCTGCATAATGGGCGTTAACAGCTTAGATGCAAGATTGTAAAACATAGGTAGGAACTTCTACCCTCCGGGGTTCTCCCATTGTGCTGTAAGCCTGTATTTAAAACCTCCTCCCTCCTTCAATAAACGGCATTTGGCATTTAAAAAATAAATAAATAAATAAATGTAAGAATAATAAATAAATAAATAAATAAATAAATAAATAAATAAATAAATAAATAAATAAATAAATAAAAAATATTTTGTGGGGCTGGAGAGCTAGCTCAATTAGAGCATATCCTTCCTGCAGAGGACCTGGATTCTGCCCTAGCACCCACATTAGGCAGCTCACAACTACTAATAACTCTAGTTCCAGGGGCCCAAAGCCCTCTTCTGGCTTCTATGAGTACCGGCATGTGCATGGTACACATAACTCATGTAGACACACACATAATAAAAAATAAATCTTTTTTAGAGTTGGGGCATGAAAGGAGCTGAGGGAAGGGACAGAAGGTGATGTCATATTTTAATTAAAAATGTATTTAAAATCTTTAAAATAGTTTGTATGGAAATTATGTTATCATGGATTCAGTGATATATCTTCTAATTTGGTTATAATTCTATACTACATTGTATATTTCTTTTGCTCAAAGTTATTCCAGCTTTAGGCACTGAAGCTCTTTCAAGTTGGCATCTATGTCCCTCTGAGAAACGCTTATCCTATTTTTCAGTCCTTCTGCTTAAGAATCATCTTGTATATTCTCTCCCATAGCTTTAGAGTCAGCCCTGATTCCCTATTTTGGTGACTGGGCTGTGGTCAGTCTCATTATTATGGGTGTTACTTCTTCTAGGCCCCTTCAATGGACAGAACCAGAAAATATGTGCTTTCATGGTTTATATACATTACATCTTCACAGGTTAGTATATATGAACCACAATTCCAAATATGCTTTTTATTATTCAGAGATAATGTCAAGTCATTAAAGAATGACATGGATTATCATTCAGGGAAGATTTTGAAAGAAGCATTTAACTGAAAATGTGAGTACGACATTCTGATTTTAAAGATGTGGGGATCTAGAAGCCCCTCTGAGTGTCACCAAAAGTGTGACAGCTTAAATGTCTGCCTTGCCGTAATTCTGAACGAGCTGGAAGTTATTTTCACTGCACTGAATGTCAGGAAAGCTGTGTAGGAGTGCAGTGTCCTGACTGAGGGCTTGTGAGTACTTCTCCAAGTGGCTTCTACATTATGTCTTATCAGTATGCGTGAATTTTCAAATCACGTCATCAGTATAAACTGTAACAGTGCATTAGAAGTGCATTTCAAATGCTTGTGAACTAGTTTATAGCACTGCACTTTTAATAACTTTGTGGGGAAATAAGACAAAAAAAAAAGTATCCACTGATCAGAAATTAGGTATGGCTGTGGTTTTTTAGAAACAAGCTGAAATTTCAAGTTCTATCACTCTTTTTTTTGTTTTGTTTTGTTTTGTTTTTCGAGACAGGGTTTCTCTGTGTAGTTTTGCACCTTTCCTGGAACTCACTTGGTAGCCCAGGCTGGCCTCGAACTCACAGAGATCCGCCTGGCTCTGCCTCCCGAGTGCTGGGATTAAAGGCGTGCGCCACCACCGCCCGGCTTCTATCACTCTTGATAAGGACATCAGATTGGTAGTAAAGTCCTGCTGTGTGCTATTGTGAACTACCTGGGATGCTGGAAGAACTGGATCCAGATTTAATGCTGGAGCTGGATAATGAAGTCCAGTCATAAGCGGACTCTGTCCTCTTCAAGGCTTCTTGGTAGTTTGTGTAGAGCTGCTTCCCATACTAACAAAGGAGACAAATGGTGACATTAACCCTGAGTTGGTGCGGAAGGATGTGAGAAAGGGAGGGAAACACTTGTTCAATCTGTACTGATACCCACAATACTCTAAACAGTCCTTAATTCTAGAAAAGCTACATTTGTACTTGTTTTCCTTAGTTGTAAGGACAGCAGGAAGCCGATTTTATTGGTGTTTATAATAGAAATAAAAGTGTTTTTTTTTTCCCCCCGAGACTAGATTCTTAGCACTATTCAGGGATACTGCTCCAAATCTACTTGATAAATAACCATAATTTAAGACTTTTTATTTGGGGGCTGGACAGATCCACAAACAACAACAAAACCCATCTGCTTAGGCTAAACTTGGCTACATAATCACATCCTCCAAGATGCACCCTGACCCCCACCACCCATTAGACTCTGTCCCTCCAAGACCCACTCCACCACCACCCAACCCCTTACACCTAAACCTCCTCCCCATGGCCAGCACTCCTCCGCAACCCCAGCAGACTACATAGGCACAGGTACAACCACACCCACTGGAAGACCAGGCACAGACAAAACCCACAACCACTGGTTAGAACAGACGACACAGACACAGGCACGACCCACAACAGCTGAGTAAAGGCCAGTGTAAGAACACATTCAACAACTGAAAGAGCAGTATGGCACCACCAGAACCCAGTGATCCTATAATAGCAAGACCTGAACATTTCAATGCAGCTGAAACACAAAAAAAATGACCTTAAAAACAACTTTATGAAGATGAGAGGCCCTAAAAGAGGTAATTAAAAATTCCTTAAAGAAATCGAGGAAAAGACCAGACAAAAAAATTGGAAGAAATTAATAAATCCCTTAAAGCCAAGAAAAAAACAAAGAAACAAGTGAAGGAAATGGTTCAAGATTTAATAATTGAAATAAAAACAATAAAGAAAACACAAACTGAGAGAATTCTGGAAATGGAAAATCTGGGGAATCAAACAGGAACTACAGATGCAAGCATCACTAACAGAATATAAGAAAGAAGTGAGCATCTCAAGCTCTGAAGATGTGATAGGAGAAATAGATTCATCAGTCAAAAAAATGTTAAATCCAATAAATTCCCAACATAAAACATCCAGGCAAATCTGGAACACCATGAAAAGACCAAACATAAAAATAACAGGAATAGAAGGAGAAGAATCTCAGCTCAAAGGCACAGAAAACATATTCAACAAAATCATAGAAGAAAACTTTCCCAACCTAAAGAAGGAAATGCTTATGAAGATACAAGAAGCTTACAGAACACCAAATAGGCTGGACCCGCGCCCCTTCCCTCCCAAAAAAGTCCCCTCGCTACATAATAATCAAAACACTACAGAATAAAAGAAAGAATAATAAGAGCTGCAAAGGAAAAAGGCCAAGTAACATATAAAGGCAGACCCATAAGAATTACACCTGACTTCTCAATGGAGACTCTAAAAGTCAGATGTTCTGCGGACACTAAGGGACCATGAATGCCAGCTCAGACTACTTTACCCAGCAAAATTTTCAATCACCATAGATGAAGGAAACAAGATATTTCATGACAAAAACCAGATTTAAGTAATACCTATCCACAAATCCAGCCCTACAGAAAGTACTAGAAGGAAAACTCCAACACAAGGACGCTACCTAGCTATATCCATGAAAACACAAGCAATAGATAATCTCATACCAGCAAAACCCCAAAAAGGGAAACACACACTATCATTGCTACCACCACCAAAACCAAAAAATAACAGGACTTAACAATCACTGGTCATTAACATTTCTTAACATCAATGGACTCAATTTCCCAATAAAAAGACATAGGCTAACAGAATGGATTTAAAAAAACCATGATACATCCTTCTGTTGCATACAAGAAACACACCTCAACTTAAAAGACAGACATTACCTTGGAGTAAAAGGGTTAGGAAGATTTTCCAATCGAATGGACCTAAGAAGCAAGCCGATGTAGCTATCCTAATATCTAATAAAATAGACTTCAAACTAAAATTAATCATAAGAGATGGAGAAGGATATTTCTATTTCATATTCATCACAGGAAAAATCCATCAAGATGAAGTCTCAATTCTAAACATCTATTCCCCAAATACAAGGGCACCCGGATTTGTAAAAGAAAGCTTAAATCACACACCAAACCCCACACATTAATAATGAGAGACTAGCTGGGCAGTGGTGGCACATGTTTTAATCCCAGCACTCGGGAGGCAGAGGCAGGCGGATCTCTGAGTTCGAGGCCAGCCTAGTCTACAGAGCAAGTTCCAGGACAGGCTCTAAAACTACAGAGAGAAACCCTGTCTCCAAAAAAAACAAAACAAAACAAGAAGTGAGACTTCAACACCCAACTCTCACCATTGGACAGGTCTGCCAGACAGAAACTTAACAAAGAAACAAGGGAACTAGCAGATGTTATGACTCAAATGGACTTAATAGACAACTACAGAACATTTCACTCAAACACAAAAGAATATACCATCTTCTCAGTACCTCATGGAACCTTCTCTAAAACTGACCACATACTCAGTTACAAAGCAAATCTCAACAGATACAAAAAAATTGGAATAACCCCTTGTATTTTATCAAATCACCATGGGTTAAAATTAGAGTTCAACAACAACACAAACTACAGAAAGCCTACAAAGTCATGGAAACTAAACAACTCTCAACTGAATCACCACTGGGTCAAGTAAATACACAGAAATGAAATACTTCCTAGAAGTCAATAAAAATGAATCCACAATATACCCAAAGGTTTTTTTTTTTGTTTTTTTTTTTTCCCCAATACAGGGTTTCTCTGTGTAGTTTTGGTGCCTGTCATGGATCTTGCTCTGTAGACCAGGCTGGCCTCAAACTCACAGAGATCCACTAGCCTCTGCCTCCCGAGTGCTGGAATTAAAGGTGTGCTGCACCACCACCACCACCACCACCACCACCACCACCACCACCTGGTTCATACCCAAAGTTATTGGACACTATGAAAGCAGTGCTAAGAGTTCATAGCATTAAGTGCCTACATAAAGAATTTGGAGAAATCCTACATGAGCGACTTAATAGCACACCTGAAAGCTCTAGAACAAAAAGAAGCAAATTCACCCAGGAGGAGGAGATAATCAAATTCACTTGGCAAGAAATAATCAAATTCTGGGCTGAAACCAATCAATTAGAAACAAAGAGAACAACACAAAGAATAAAAGAGTTGGTTCTTTGAGAAACAAGGTAGATAAACCTTTATGCAAACTGACCAAAAGGCAGAGAGATAATATCCAAATTAACAAGATCAGAAGTGAAAAAGGGGGATATAACAACAGACACTGGGGAAATCCAGAGACTCATCAGGTCACACTTCAAAAATCTGTACTCCATAAAATTGGAAATCTAAAGGAAATCTGACAATTTTCTTCATAGGTACCACGTACCAAAATTAAATCAAGACTAGAGAAACAATTTAAATAGACCTTTATTTAACCCCTAAGGGAAACGAACAGTTATTAAAAGCCTCCCAACCAAAAAAAAGCCCAGGGCCAGATGGTTTCAGTGCAGAATGCTATCAGAATTTCAAAGAAGAGCTAATACCAATACTCCTCAAATTGTTCCACACAATAGAAACAGAAGAAACACTGCCAAATTGTTTTTATGAAGCCACCGTTACCCTGATACCCAAACCACACGAAGATGCAACAAAGAAAAAGAATTACAGACCAATATCCCTCATGAACACTGATGCAAAAATATTCAACAAACTACTGGCAAACTGAATCCAAGACACATCAAAAAAATCATCCACCATGATCAAGTAGGCATGAGATGCAGGGATGGTTCAACATACAAAAATCTGTCAATGTCTACCATATAAACAAACTGAAAGGAAAAAAAAAAAACTACATGATCACCTTATTAGATGCCAAAAAAGCCTTTGACAAAATCCAACACCACTTCATGATAAAAGTCTTGGAGATTTCAGGAATACAAGGAACATACCTAAATATAATAAAAGCAATATACAGCAAGCTGACAGCCAATATCATATTAAATGGAGAGAAACTCAAAGTGATTCCACTAAAATCGGGAACAAGACAAGGCTGTCCATTCTCTCCATATCTATTCAATATAGTACTTGAAGTTCTAGCCAGAGCCATTAGACAACAAAAGGAGATCAAGGGAATACAAACTGGAAAGGAAGAAGTCAAACTTTTGCTGTTTGTAGATGATATGATAGTATACATAAGTGACCTCAAAAATTCTATGAGGGAACTCCTACAGCTGATAAACACCTTCAGTAATATGGCTAGATAAAAGATTAACTGAAAAAAAAATCAGTAGCTCTCCTATATATAAGTGATAAATGGGCTGAGAAAGAAATAGAGAAAAAACACCCTTTACAATAGCCACAAATAATGTAAAATATCTTGGGGTAACTCTAACCAAACAAGTGAAAGACCTGTATGACAAGAACTTCAAGTCTTTGAAGAAAGGAATTGAAGAAGATATCAGAAAATGGAAAGATCTCCCATGCTTATGGATCAGTAGGATGAACATAGTAAAAATGGCCATCCTACCAAAAGCAATCTACAGATTCAACGAAATCCCCGTCAAAACTCCAACACAAATCTTCACAGACTTGGAAAGAACAATACTCAACTTCATATGGAAAAACAAAATATTCAGGATAGCTAAAACAATCCTGTACAATAAAGTAACTTTTGGAGCTATTTCCATTCCTGACTTCAAGCTCTCTTATAGAACTATAGAAATAAAAATAGCATGGTATTGGCATAAAAACAGACAGGTGTGGATCAACGGAATTGAAGTTAAGACCCTGATGTAAATCCACATACTTAAAAAAACCTGATTTTTGCCAAAGAAGCAAAAATTATTTAATAGAAAAAAGAAAGCATCTTCAACAAATGGTACTGGCATAACTGGATGTCAACATGTAGAAGAAAGCAATAGATCTGTATCTATCGCCCTGCACAAAACTTAAGTCCAAGTGGATCAAAGATCTCAACATAAATCCAGCTACACTGAACCTGATAGAAGAGAAAGTGGGAAGTAGCCTTGAATGCACTGACACAGGAGACAACTTCCTGAATAGAACACCAGTAGCATAGACACTGAGAGCAACAATTAAGAAATGAGACCTCCTGAAACTGAAAAGCTTCTATAAGGCAAAGGACACTGTCAATAAGACAAAATGGCAGTCTATAAAATGGGAAAAGATTTTCACCAACCCTACATCTGACAGAGGGCTAATCTCCAAAATATATAAAGAAGTCAAGAAACTAAAAATCAAAATACCAAATAATCCAATTAAAAAATGGGATACAGATTTAAATAGAATTCTTAACAGAAGAATTTCAAATGTCTGGGACATTTAAGGAAGTGTTCAACATCCTTAGCCGTCAGGGAAATATAAATCAAAATGACTCTGAGATACCATCTTACACCTATCAGAATGGCTAAGATCAAAAACACTGATGACATCTTATGTTGCAGAGGATATGGAGTAAGGGGAACACTCCTCCACTGCTGGTAGGAGTGCAAACTTGTACAGACACTTTGGAAATCATTATGGTGGTTTCTCAGAAAATTGCGAATCAATCTACCTCATGACCCAGCTATACCAATCTTGGGCATATACCCAAAAGATGCTCAATCATACCACTTGCTCAATTATGTTCATAGCATCTTTATTCATAATAGCCAGAACCTAGAAACAACCTAGATGCCCCTCAACCACGGAATGGATAAAGAAAATGCGGTACATTTACACAATAGAGTATTACTCAGCAGTAAAAAAAACAATGACATCATAAAATTTGCAGGCAAATTGATGGAACTAGAAAAAATTCATCCTGAGTGAGTTAATCCAAACCCAGAAAGATAAACATGGTATGTACTCACTCATAAGTGGATAGTAGATATAAAGCAAAGGATAACCAGGCTACAATTTACAGCCCCAGAGAAACTAGGTAAAAAGAGGACCCTAAGAGGGATGCATGGATCTCCCTGGGAAGGGGAAATAGATGAGATCTCCTGGGGAAACTGGGGGTTGGGGAGAGAGGAGAGGATGGGAACATGAGGGATTGGATTGATCAAGTTGGGGGTGGGATGAAGGGTGAGAATAATGAAAGAGATATCTAGATAGAGGGGGTCATTTTTGGGTTAGGGAGAAACCTAGTACCAGGCAAATTCCCAGGAGTCCACAAGGATGACCCCAGCTAAGACTCCTAGCAATAGTGGAGAGGGTGCCTGAACTGGCCTTCTCCTTTAATTAGATTGGTGACTACCCTAATTATCATCAAAGAGCCTTTATCCAGTAACTGATGGAAGCAGATGCAGAGATCCACAGCCAAGCACAGGGTCGAGTCCCTGGAGTCCAGTTGATGAGAGGAAGGAGGGATTATATAAGCAAGGTGGGTCAAGATCATGACGGAGAAACCAAGAGAGACAGCTGACCTGAGCTCACGGGAGCTCAGGGACTCTGGACTGACAGCTAGGGAACCTGTATGGGATTGACCTAAGCCCTCTGCATGTGGGTGACAGTTGTGTAGCTTGGTCTGTTTGTGGGGCCCCAGCGGTGGGATCAGCACCTGTCCCTGGCACACAGGCTGGCTTTTGGGAACCTATTCCCCATGCAGGGATGCCTCACCCAGTCTTGATGCAGGGGGAGGAGCTTGGCCCTGCCTCACAACATTAACATATTTCCCAACCAAGGAAAAAAGGCATTTAAAACATGAACTTAGGCCTGAGGAAACGAGACACTAGCAAATGATGAGCATGCAACAACCAGAACCACCATCAACAATCCCAAGTATCTAATTAACCCTTCATTATTCCAGCCTTCAAGGAAAAGGAAAAGTACCTTTGCAATTCGGATCCCATTGACCCACTGATGCAGAGTCCTCACATCGTCACAACAGAGATACTTGATATACTGAGACTTCTTCTGGATCTGTGGGTGCTGCACAAGGAAAGGCAGAATCCAGGGAAGTCTTCTGGGGAACTGGCACTTAAACATATCCTGAGAAGTTACAGTCTTAGAGAAATGGTAAATGGCGCATACCTTTTTCTTGCTTGTTTTTTTTTGTTTGTTTGTTTGTTTTGTTTTTTCGAGACAGGGTTTCTCTGTGTAGCTTTGCGCCTTTCCTGGAACTCGCTTTGGAGACCAGGCTGGCCTCGAACTCACAGAGATCCGCCTGGCTCTGCCTCCCGAGTGCTGGGTTAAAGGCGTGCGCCACCACCTCCCGGCTCTTGCTTGTTTTTTGAGACAGGGTTTCTCTGTGTAGCCCTGGCTGTCCTGGAACTCACTCTGTAGACCAGGCCAGCCTCAAACTCACAAAGATCTGCCTGCCTCTGCCTCCCAAGTGCTGGGACTAAAGGCATGCACCCCTATACTCAGCTCAGTACATACTTCTACAACCAGAAAGTGGAATAAAACAGCCCATACTTATTTTTTTTTTTAAATAAAGTATATATCATGTCAAATTTTAGGTCAAGGTGTCCATGCAAACCTTTGTACTTGGGAAGTTCTCAAATATTCCCTTTTACATATCAAAGAAAAACTCTATCAAGATTAAATCAGTGGAATTCTCAGTCTGTAAGACTGAAAATGGAAAAGAAATGTTTACCCAGGAAATCGTGGTTTAGAAGCTGCAAAGGATAAGGTCCTTCCTTGTGGGTGAAAAACTACACCAGGTATGTAAGGAATATATATAGCACAACACTCAGGACAGAAGTCCATGGTCACACCTGACTGGTGGAACAATACTCTGTAGGTTTCTCTCTCTCCCAATCTCTTTGGGGACAAGAGGACAGTGCTGAAGGTTACTATGTCTCTGCAATATTTACTTTATTAGAAGTTAAAATAAGAGAAAAAATTAAGATAGAAGAACATAACTGTCCCCAAATCCCTCTTAATAGTTAAGATAGGAAAAATATAATTTTGAAAGCTGTGAGGAAACTCCACTACACACTGAGAGAACAAGAATGTGGAAGGCGTGTAACACCTCAGTATTATAAACTTAATGTTGCTATCATGGTCTTCGGGTTTCCCAAGGGACCTTGGACTTTATTTTACAAACCACTGGCTGAAGTTACTTTGTGTCAACTTCTTAAGAATGACTGGATACTGTAGGTGACACACACCTGCAATCCCTTAATGCGAAGGCCGAGGCAAAGGAGCCCAGGTTTGAAGCTAGCTTGGGCTACACTGCAAGACTGTCTCAAAAAAAATGAAGATAAGCAAAAAATCTAAGTCAAGTTAAAAACCAAAAACAAACCAAGCTGCTTCTGTAACTAACCTCAGCGATACATTCCTGTCTAATCAGAATCCCACCTCCACTTCTAACCAAATGGCATGCCCCAAACCCAACTAAGACTTCTCACAGAAAAAAGTATGACACAGACATGCAGACGTAAGTAATATTGAGAGTCCTGAAGATGGAGCCTCTGAGTATAACTTACTTCTCTCAGTAAGTCTTGCTGAATCTTTATAAACGTTAATTCAGATGACTAAAAATACTAAAAAATGCCCACTCTTCTGTAATGCATGGCCACAATTAGTGTGAGAAACTTAAAGTCTGACTGAAAGAGAAGAAATTCCCTAATAACAGCATGGACAATAGACTACTAGTGTGGCTAGAATTTGGGGGAGGGTAGAGACAGAAGTACTCCTTGGCTAGAGGAAAGCAGGGGAATGCTGAACTTGGGAACAGTGCCCTCTGATGGCTCTACCAATAAACTTGAGGAAAACCACAAAAAATACATGTCTTACTGTAAAAATGTTTTTCCAGGACAGGGTCTGTTTTCACCTCCTGATGCTCCTGAGTGCTGGGATTATTACTGTGAGCTGCTAGGCCAAACTCTACCCTTACCTTGTTCTCCCTGGTGCTAGGATGGAGCTAAAGAAATGCTTAACTGCTGAGGCACCCCAGTCCTTCCATCCTTTTCCACAGACACAGCAGCTACGTTAAGATGTCAAGTGACCTCTTTCTGATGCAGCTGCATTACCTTTAACGCCAGACAACAGTCTGTGGGGGCTCTGTATTTACTCCGATAGTCCTGCCCGTAGTACACGTTGACATGATCCAGCTGGAGAAAGCACACCAGGTCCCGAGATACCTAAGAGCAATTTAACAATGCAAATAAACAAGTATCACACCAGGTAAGGGATTTTAGTTGAGAACCAAACCTTTATTAGGTAGAAAGTAAGATGATAAGATTTTTCTTCATCTACAATGTAACCAAAAAGGCAGTCTACTTTGCTTGTTATATGTAATTCCTAATGAATATTGATTTAAAATGTTGGTACTTTGACAGGAAAATAGCAACACTCTTAGTTTGAAAACACAAGACTATCAAGTAGCTGAATGGCTATAATGCAAACCTCCAACACCGTGATTCTCAACTGGGAGTCACCCCTGAGCAGGCAGAGGTAGTAATAACTGACACTCGTAGTTTATAGGACTAGGGTGATACTGTAAATGCTTAGAACAGCTCTGAACCCAAGTAAGAACAAATGACAGCATATTCCTCAGCAAAAGCACATTACTCAAGATTGAAGTCAATGTGATCCTGGAAAGCCATTCTCCCTAAATGAAATTCCCACAAGTCCAGCAAGACCTTCCCCCTGCCCCACAAACAATAAAACTACGTTTAGCTGAGGTGGTGATGCACACCTATAACCCCAGCACCTAGGAAGTGGAAGAGGAGGAATCAAGAGGACCAAGAGTTCAGTGTCATCCTGATCTACAGAGTGAGTCTAAGGCCAGCCAGAGCTCCACGGATAAAATCCTCCCTTAACAACAAATCCAAACAGGAAAAAAACGGTAGAGAACTGAGATGAAGCAACTAATGAGCAGAGAAGTGAACAGTTCTTAGCCTCCTCTTCTTACAACAGAAGAAGAAACAAAATGATCTTCTTTATGATAGATGAGTAAACAAAACGATCTTCTGGGTGTCCTACACAGGTACAATAGTACTCTTACTACGGAGGAAAAGCAGCTGGCATTACGTGGGGAGTACAGAGGTGCAGAAAAGGGACATACCTTTGCTTTTCCTTTAGGGACGTAGTAGATGCCAGACGCTCGCAAGAGAAAATAACGCTTTTTCCAGGACTTCTTGCCATCGTCTTTCAGCCAAAGGACTCCTTCAATTTCTGGGACAGTTACAGAACTTCCACAAAAACATTCCTTTAAAAAAAAACCATTTGGAAAGATTTATGATCCTTGTATTTTTCAGAAAATGAATTATCTACTCCTGTGAGATGCATAACACTAGGTAAAGCAAAACAGTTTTGTATTAAAACTGCACTAGTTTTCTGAAAGAACTTTCTATTCTAAACATAGCAGGAATTTACTTTAGAATTACTGTAGCAATCCTAAAGTGTTTAATAATAAAAATGTGTCATGGAACCTCACAGTTTGAATCCCACCACTTACAAAAAACTGGGTATGGCTGCAAGTACTTGCTGGGTAGCCAACCTAGCTAAAAAGGTGGGCGTCCAGTTCAGAGGGACTAAGGTAGAGAGAGACGAAGAAGACACCTGGCATTGTCCTCTAGCCTGTGTCTGCAGATAGGGATGTGTAATCCTGAATGCTCATGTACATACATACACACCACACACACCACACCACAAAAAGGTTTGCCTCCAAAGTGCTGGGAATTAAAGGTGTGTGCCACCACTGCCCAGTGGGAAATAGTCTTTATTATAGTCATGACAGAGGCAGGCAGAGCTCTGTGAGTCTGAGGCTAGCCTGGTCTATAGAGCGAGTTCCATGATAGCCAGGGCTACACAGAGAAATCCTGTCTCAAAACAAAACAAAAACCAAAAACCAATCAAACAAAAAAGACTATTTCCCTTTGACTCGACAGAGTTGCATATAACACTACTGAGTCCCACTTCTTCTTCTCGTGTTTGGGATGTGTGGTGATAAGCATGTCCACGTGTGGAGGCTGAAGGCTGATGTCAGGTGTCTTCCTCAGCTGCCTTCCACCTTAGTTTCTGACAAGGTCTCTCACTGAGCCGAGAGGCCGAGGCTAGGCTGGCTGGTTGGTGCACACCAGGAATCTGCTTCAACTACAAATGCACACTGCCCTGCCTGGCTCTCGTGTAGGTGGCTGGAGCGTCTCCATGCTTGCTCAGAAAGTGCTACTGGCGGGCCACCTGACCGTAGGAAACGCTGGTGTAACAGCACAGCCATATTTTCTTCCTCCTACCTGGAAACCCTTAAAAGGTCATTACTCCTTTTAATCCACAGAATATTGCTCGGCAAAAAGAATAGTTTGTAAGAGATTTGTTAGAGGCTTCAACAGGCACACACAGACAGAGCTGACTTCCAAAGATGCTAACGCTTCGCTTTTCAATGTGCGGGAAGGGGGAGGGAGCCATACCTCTAACAGCACTTCTTTGTTCCTGTCTGCCATTTCAACCGTTTCCTTTTTCCCAAGAAGATAGTTCTAAAGAAAGAGTGAGACAAAAACGCAAGGGTAAACTCATTCTGCTGTTCCCTCGGGAGGAAACACACACAGCAGTTGCTCTGGAGAAGTGGCCCCTCCATAGCTGTGCCCGTGTGCAGGGGAGGGAAGCTCCCTCCATAGAAGCACCACCATTAAAAGGCTCCTCATCCACCTCCATCTTTGCCCAACACACGCTATGAAGTATTCCACAGACCGCCCTCCTCCACATTCTGAGGTGACAATATATGCAACAACAAGTATTTTGAGATGTTTAATTGTTATATAAAAATACCCCAAAGCATTCGAAGTTAAGTAGAAGAAATCGGGAAAGGTTTCCTGAGATATGCTAAGCCAGCGTAGTTCTATTCTGGACCTAGCGTGCTGTCCCAGATGATGATTAACATTCTGGCTTTGTAAGAGGAAATCTCAAAATCTGCTGTGGCTCTAACAGTCGCATTTGCTTGGTTTAATTAAAATCTGAACTGTAATCATTAGTATGATGATTACAAAAGATCTATCGACACTTCTTAACATACCTTCTTCATTAAACAACCACAATTAAGTCTGAGGAGTAGAACCTGACTGCTTTCTATCACAGAGCTCTTGCTTTTCTTGACCGACTGGGGTGGAAGTGGACAGACAGGAGACGGGGAGGGGAGAGGAGAGGGGGATGGGGAGAAGCAGGAGGACAAAAAGAATAAAGTATGTCTGGAAATGCTATAAGGAAGCACATTACTTTAGTCTGCTAATTTTCAAAGCACAAGTGTTGTGAATACGAACCCAACCAAACATTACATTGTCATAATAAAAGATGTCAAACAGAGGTATTATATAATTCAGCAAAGAAATGAAAATAATTAGCTAGATAAAACCCCCTGGCCTGCTTTGGTGAAATAAGAGCCTCAAATGTTAATGAACTGCTGGGTTCACCAAAATCTGCATTTACAGAGAAGAAACCTAGTGATGCCCTGGAACTACTGGCATTTCTATCAAAGTTCACCCTGTGTGGGACTGGGAATGTTCCTGAGGCCTAACACCTGGCCCCCAAGTTCCTGTCCACCTCAGCAGTAACGAATGCTCTTGTAGGGTTGGCAGCTACAATGCCCAATCATATGGCTGCCAGTCTATGACTCAGCACTTATAAGTTAGTCAGGCTTACCTGTGGGTTTTTAAAAAGTGCATATTTTTCTATACGCTCCATAAATATAAGCTTGTTTTGACTATCTCTTGTCCAATTAAGAAGATTTTCAACCAAGTTTTCATGGTCTTCAAAGATTCTCTCTGTTCCAAAATTAAATACCAGCTCTTTGTTAGTATTCACCAGAATTACATAAAAGGCAAGATAAAGCCTATCAGAATTACAGAATCTTTGTGAGTGCAGAGGCCAAAGGTTGATGACGGGTATCATCCTCAATTGCTCTCCACCTTACATTTTGAAACAGTCTCTCACTGAACATGGAGCTCACCAATTCAGCTACCCTGACTGGGTAGCAAGCTCTGCCATCCTCCTTTCTCTATTCCCTCAGGGCTGGAATTACAGATGCACGTTTCTGTAACTGGTTTTTTTTTTTTAACGTGGGTTCAGGGTGGTGTGTGTGTGTGTCAGACTAAAGTCTGTACACACAGACACACACACAGACACACACACACACACACACACACACACACACACACACGCACGCACACGAAATAATACTGAACATATGTTAAAAGTTATCTTTCGGCTTTGTTGATGTGCTTTGTTCTCCCTTGGAGTTAGAGACTTTTTGTACAAACACCAGTAACTGTTAACAGTATCGGTGCTGGAAAGATGGCTCAGCACCAAGTACTCTTGCACAGGATCCAGGTTCAGTTCTCAGCACCAACATCAGGCAGCTCACCACCCCTGTACCTCCAGTGCTAGAGGGTCTGACACCCGCTTCTGGCTTCTTCATGCACACGATGCATATACATACACTCAAGACACATAAAATAAGTAAGCAAAAAAGTAAAAATCTTCAATTACAGTTTTTAGTAAATGTATTTATGCAGCTCTTATTTCAAAGAAAAAGCATTTTGTTTATCATTAAAAAACTGCTTTAGAGCCAGGCCATGGTGGCACATGCCTGTAATCCCAGCACTCGGGAGGCAGAGCCAGGCAGATCTCTGTGAGTTCGAGGCCAGCCTGGTCTACAGAGTGAGATCCAGGACAGGCACCAAAACTACACAGAGAAACCCTGTCTCGGAAAAACAAAACAAAACAAAACAAAACAAAAAACCAAAAACTTTGCTTTAATCATTTTAAAAACCCGAAGTGAACTGGAATTCATCTTTTATTCAAAGAACTCTTCAGATACACTAGGAAAAACATTAAAAAGCCATATTTAAATAAGATAAAGTGCCTGATGATTTTATAGAAAGAAAAGCGTAAACATCTCAAGATGCTCCTATCAAATGAAGACTTAGGGTCACACAGACACTATGAGGCAATGAAGCAGTCGTACTCCTCACCCATTTGTAGTTCAGAAATGCTCTCCACCAGCGACCAGTCCAAACTGTAGCCACAGTGAGATTTGTCCATCAGGTTGTCCAGCACTTGTCTCACTGTCTGTCTCTCATCCACCATCATTGTCTTAGAACTGTCATCAGACATGTGGACCCTGATCACCAGCTGCAACAGGTAAAAATGCAGTTAAATGGTAACTTAAAAATGGTATTCTAGGAAAGTATTTTTCCAGTGTTAAACAGCATTCTGATTCAAGTCTTTAAAAATAAATTAAGACATATTATGACTATGCTGATCTTACTATTAAAGGTAAAACCTGAATATCAAGAAACCTGCCTACATAAATTTTAAGCCTTTAAAATATAAATTATTGTGCTAAGATGATTCTGTCTTACTGACTTTTGTTTGTTTTGAAAGTAGCGAGAAGCCTTTATTTAATATCTGAGCGACAATACAGATCAGACGTGCCACAAGCACTCAGGACTTGCCCAGAAACAAAGGCTGGCTTTGCTGAAACACCTCACCCACAAACCCACACGTGAACAGATAACAGGAAGAACACATTTCCACCTTTCCACAAACCAGAGGAACACTATATAGAAACAAGAGACTCCTTCATAAAGCAAAAGGAAACGGGAACGCGGTAACCATTTCAGACCCCGCAGAGCCGCACGCCACCTTTTCACCTTTTTGACTTGGGCCTCTTTAATTTTCTCCAAGGCAACTCTGATCTTCTCAGCTTTCAGTTTCGCCGCCTGTTCCTCCTGCAAACACAGAGCATTTCAGATCAACTGCTGCTGAGAGGGTGCGGACCCCGGAGAAGGCTTCATCCTCACAGGGGCTAGGACTGAATTTCCCTAAGAACATAATGCTCCATTTTTAAAACGGCCCTGTTTACAAAATGAAGTGGACATATTGTAACAGGTGCGAGAGTAAGATTAAATCCATGATGCAGTAAATTAAGTTCCACTCTGTCAACATAACGCAAGCAAGTGACTTTCAAGTAACGGGTTTGGGGAAATACGATGACTAATGCCCCCTGCCTTCCTGTTGCACTCACATCACTCCTCTGAATCCAGACTCCCTCCAGAGTTTATGCAAGATTTTTACAGAGTTTTGTCTTGTTACACTGGAAATTTAAGATCACTGTAAAAATATATATGGCAAAAAACCAATCTAGTTTATTTTCAATAATATAAACCCCTTAACAAATAAGAAGCATAGGTACTAATATTAATTCTCATTAATAGGCTAATACAAACAAGAGGCTGCCTTATATCTGAAGTTTTACTGATTTGGAAAATCATGCAACACAACATGTCAGTAAATTCTAATTCATCCATCCATCATTAAGCTCTTTTAAAATGCTAAATGTAACTTTACAAATAACCCTGTTGTAAGTAATTCTACTTTAGAAAACCTATTATAAACTATAGTAAAAATTATAAAGAACTAAAAATAAAGCATTGTCCATTTTTCTAATAGCATACAGTATTCTACACTAGTTCATACTTACTGGTAATGTCCAGCAATAGGCCATAATAAACACTGTAGCTGTAATTTCCAATTAAAAAAACTCATATAAGTGAACTTCTGTTTATAAAGGATTATTTTCTATTTCTAAGCTTTTGATTACTGTTATAAAACATTAAATATCCATGTAACTGCCATCTTCTATAATCCTTTTATATGTCTTTCTTTAAAAAACAAAAACAAAAGGAAAACCTAATTTTATCGGCCAAATTTTATCCTCTCTGGATTGTGCCCAAAATCCCACAACCCATGTGTGTTAGTTTTCAAAAAAACTAACACTTCCAGGGTAGGGGACAAAAAAAAAAAAAAAAAGCTAATCCATTTACTGATTTTTTTTTTCTATTCACTGAAATGACGATGGCTTTCTTCTCTCCATTTCCTACTAGGCTGTGTCTCCTTACAAGCTTCTGTTACTACCGTGGCCTAGAGAGACGGGGGCAGGGGAAGGCAGTGAGCTTCTGCCCAGAAATTGGATCCCTTTCAATGAATGGAGCCACTGAATTAACAGAATGACCGAGGCCTGGAAACCCAACAGTTAAAGAACAAAGAACTTTATTTTGGTAATGAAGAGGATTAGTACTTAATTCTTGTATTATTACACATATGTTCCTCTGACTAAAAGATTAAATAATCCAGTCCTCTTCTTTGTGAAAATAAATAGCATCATAAAATATGTAGATTACATTTAATATAAGATTTTTTTTTTTGAAAAACTGGCTGTAAGAAACTTAAGCTAGTATTATTAAAATTGTTTCTAGAATGGGGTCTTCTAGAACTGAAAAACAAAATCATTATTAAGTAAATCACCAAATATGCAATGTTGATGAACACAGCCAGGCTCTATAATAAATTTGAAATACTTTAAACAATCATGTAACTGATTTCATAAAATTAAAAAGCATTCACCATTGCCTCAATGTTTTATTGGCATGTGAATGACTGCTGTAGATTAAGAAAACTCACCAATGTATTCATTTACAAGTTTCATTTATGTCTCTGAAAAGTAAATTTGAAGGCTATTGGGGAGAAACTGAATTGGAATTAATGCTTTGTATATTTGAAATACAAACATGAACATCTAAAAATAAAATATTTAAAAATAAATTTGCCATTATTTTATTTTATGTGTACAGGTGTTTGGCCTTCATGTATTTGTGTGTGGTGTGTGTACTGTAGTCCATGTGTGTACTGCCTGTAGAGGTCAGAAGAGGACACTGGATTCCCTGAAACTGGAATTATAGATGGTTATGGGCCAACCATGTGGATTGGGAATAAAACGTGGGTCCTCCAGAAGAGCAGCAACTCTTAACAACTGAGCCATCGCTCCAGAAAATACATATATGAAAAGATGGTCAATAGTCCTCATCTCTTGGGAAGTGCAAGTTATTCAAAAAAATACTAAACGTTTACTTCCATGCCCCAAATCCAAAACACCAACTCCAAATGCTGGTGAGGACGTGGAACGTAAGAACTGTTGTTGGCTACTAGTGAACACAGAATGGTTCGGGCACTCTGGGAGACAAATTTGGCTGATTCTCACAAATCTAAATGTACCACTGCCACATGATCCAGTAACCATGCTTCTATGTATTCACTCAGATTAGCTGCACACAATGTTTATATACGCTCTATTCATAATTACCTGTACTTGGAAGCAACAAAGATGACCTCTAATAAGTTAATAGAATAAGTACATCCTGGCAATTAAATATTATTCGGCACTAAAAAAGAAATGAGCTATCAAGCAACAAGAGGGCACAGAGGGATTACAAACACGTTAATAAATAATAGAATTCATTCTGTAAAAGCGACATATTATATAATTAAATCCTAACTATATTGTGCTCTGGAAGGGGCAGTAATAAGTTCATGGTTATCAGAGGTTAAGAAGGAAACAGGGTTATTAGGTGGACTACAGAGGCCTTTCAGAGCAGTGAAACTGTTGCTTGTCATATTGCAATATGTCAGCATGTCAGAACTACAAATTGTTCTAAGAATGTCTAAAAAAGAATAAACAAAATGAAACATTGGACTTCTATTAGTTAGACATACATTAATAGTGTTTGCATGCTCCCATTTTACTTTAGTATACTACTGTATGTCAAATTCTACGACAGGTTTAGCTTAATTAAACTCATAGATTAGTTCCTGCTCCACACACTGCAAGTATCAAACAGTATGAGAATTGGGTAACCAATTCACAAATATTAACCAATTACACTTCTCACACATAAATAAGGAGTCATTTTTTAATGCAAAACAGCTATGTAAAGCTTTCCTAAAAAATTCAAATCCACCCTTTCTTTTAGCTACAAAAATTGGTCAATATAATTTCCTTTTAAAAATTGTTTTCAGGGCCTCGCATGTGAAAAGCAAGTATCTACCACTGGGCTACATCTCAGGTCCTTATAAATTGGTCTATAGAAACACTATCAAATTTAAGGGCCAGCTGTTTAAATTTCAAAATAGGTGAATTTTAGTCTATTCTTCTCAAGTTTATTACAAGGATAATCTTTCTAGAAACTTTTTGAACAAACAGAACTGGTTACAGTGGGATCTAAACATTGCTACTAGAACAAACTATAAATAAAAACAATTAAGTAGCATGATCCACGTTTCCTGTGGGCCTCATGCTCTTCCTCTGCGGGTTCTGTCTGCATTTTCTAATGAAACCATACTGTATTTTTTTAACCATAGCAATACTGGAAAAAAGAAAACTATCTTATATATTCTTTGTGTTATGCAGTAAGGAGACAGATCACCAAATTTGTGTGATGTGTTTAGGTAATACATGGAAGACTTTCAGTAGTTTACTTATAAAGGCAATGCTAGTCTGTGTTCACTAACTCAAAGGACAAAGCTTCCTCCATTGTATTTTCTGCTGACCAGCTCAGATGTTCAGTCTTCTGCCCCATATTTTCTGACTAGTCCTTTCTTCATGTTGTCTCACAGCTATCCTAAACATAGTAAGAGATACCTCACTCATATAAAAACAACTTTCTCTCCTACTTCTTCTCTTAAAAGAGCAAGAGACAACCCATTCTCTACTGAAAAACTCCTGTGTGGCTATCACTAGCCATCAAATGCCAAGCCTCCTCAAATTTGCACATAGCACAAAAACAGGGTAAAGATCTCGTGATTAAAGGAAAACCAATGCTGGGTTACAAAGTGAAACATTCTCTGGGGTGTCAGGATCAGAATGTCAGTACTCAGAGAGTTACCGTTGCTCAGAGAGGGACAGTGAATGACTTCAATGGAGAAACTAAGACTTTATAGGTTCAGAACAAACATAATGACATTAAGGTGCTAAACAGTGGTTTGCAATTTCTCTGGAAGACTGCAACATTGAAAAAGTAACCAATGAACTCAAAGAGAACTTGAAGTGATAATTTAATATTCATTGGATGCTCTACTGTATAATGCCGCCCAGAATCAAAGTAATTATAGCTGTTTCTCTGAAGAAATCATGAAATTATATTAAACTCTCGTCAAGAGAACTAACATTAATTATCTAAAATTTGCTGAACCACAAGTTATGTTGTATATGATATCTAATTTAAATTCAAAATACAAGGCTTGTGTGATTATTATAGTCACTGTGCCGACTATAATGCATAAAGATTGCTGTCTTAAGATCATACACATATTTATTAACTACTTAACTACATATTCATTATACTATAACCTCAGTTTCTATTGTCCTAATGGTTTATAGCCTTGGCTTTTGGAGTATCAATAAAGAAAAGTACTTGTTAAAGACATAATGTAAAAGTATTTTAGCATCTTTTCTGAAGCAGAGAAAATGAAGGTTACTACTAGCATAGTTCTTAAACTCTGGTAGACATCTGGAGGTTGGGAACTGGGGTACCAGGCTTTCTGGTAGAAAGCCAGACTACTCCGTAGGTTGGTATGTTAGTGGTACATACACCTGGGGCTGAAGGGAGAGCTCAATGGCAGAGGACACGTTGGGTAGATGAAAGATTCAGGATTCAATGCCCAGCACCAAAGAAGGAAGGGCACATAGTTTCTGAGAGGCAGGTGCTCTGATAGAGGGCACCGACAACCTCAGAGGAAGGTTCATCTGAGCTCTACGGTCTGGGTTGCTTAGGAACATATGCCGCTTGTTCCATGATGCCATCCCAAGTCCATTCTTAAGTGTTTAGGTTCCACACTACTGAATCACATTCTTGCTCAAATTTCTACTGCACAAGCAGGGTACTACTAGTCCTCCTTACACTGTGGTATCTCTGGTTAGCAACCCAGATGTTGCTAGCAGATACACTGCCAATGCCCTCTAAGCTGT
The DNA here is from genome assembly GCF_949786415.1 of Peromyscus eremicus. Taxonomy (NCBI): domain Eukaryota; kingdom Metazoa; phylum Chordata; class Mammalia; order Rodentia; family Cricetidae; genus Peromyscus; species Peromyscus eremicus. The sequence continues at coordinate 50,099,756 of NC_081429.1, read as the reverse complement.
AGGTAGAAAGTTTTCATATTTCAGTCTGCACTACAGTTTCCTTGGCAGAAGGGGATGGGAAGTTACTACCATGTTTAATCTCAAACTTACCAAGTACAATTCTTTCCGTGTGAAGAACTTGTTTATTGCCTATAATTCCCAGGACCATAGACATTGGCACATAGAAGGTACCCAATGAATATGAACCGAACGGATGATGCTACTTCCCCCACCAGCTTCCACTGCACTTAGAGAAATGTCAACGTCCGAGCAGGCCTCAAATGATCTGGCTCTTGTTTACGTTTATCTGCACAAAGCAAAGCACTCGTAGCTCCACTTTATCACGGTCGTCTCAGCACTACAGACTCTCGCTGCTTCTTGAGTCGGACCTCTGTGCCCTCGGCCTACCCACATGGAACATGCCTCTCTTTTCAGGCCGGCTTCTTCCACCCTTTAGACTTTAGCTTCAATTCCATCTACCAAAAATGCCTTTTCTGGCCTCGGCATCAGTGAGACTGATTGTTTATCTTCTCCATAGGAGTCTCTACTTCTTTGTTCCCTTCACAGCACTTAACATAATTTAGCTTTTTTTATGTGTGTGTATGCATATGTACACACACACACACACACACACACACACACACACACACACACACACAATATAGGGTCTCCTACAGTCCCAGGCTGACCTCAAATTCACTGAATAGCTGAGAACAGCCTTGAACTCCTGATCCATTTGCCTTTATTTTCCCAGTGCTAAGATTACAGGTACCACAGTGCCTGGCTATTTTATCTTCATAACAGACTGTGTACTCCTTAAGAATAAGGAACGTGTCCATTTTACAGTGCTGTACACTAACTAGTCTACCTCATAGTTCAGGGTCAATACAGACGACTAGACAAACAGGCAAGAGAAACGTTCAGCTCAATCTGGAACAGTGTAGGAAAGAGATGAGGGACAAAGTTAGACGACTCTAGTGCTCGGGTAAGCGCTAAGGGATGGCTGGTGTGGCGGAGGCCAGGGGAACGGAACAGACGGGAAATCCAGTAGACTCTGAGGATTCCAACAGGCTCATTAGGGATCTGAGATGCTAAGTGAGAAGTCTAGGACAGCTGGTCAGAATGCTCAGCCTGTGCCACTGGTAGGGAGTTGTGGGCCCAGGGAGAAGATGGGGAGCTTCTGGGGAATTTAAGTGTTAGTGACTAAGATGCTGGTAATAGTCAGGAACCCCTAGCAGCTGTCAACTATCTGGAAACGCAGGGGACGGACAGACAGACAGACAGTGTACTCGCAAGAGCTAGCACTTCTGGAACAGATCCTAGTTAAGCTATGATGGTGGACTCAGGCTAGAAAGTACTTGAACGAAACCTGCTTCAATTTCTTTACTGCTCTGACCTTCATGCTTCTGATTCTGGATTTGTTTTAGAAAGGAAATGTAGGGGGAAAAAAGGTCTCACTACTTATTCTGTCAAGGGGTCTTTTCTTTGAGCTGCTTCTTAGAGGGATTTTGAGTTTAGTCAGTTACCTTCTTTCCAAAGTTTATGCTATGAATATGAATAAATGAAAGGAAAAATCCTCTCAGATATAATAACACACATAGCCTCTACACTGTTTATTCTTCAGAAATTATACGCCTGGCATTCTTGAACTTAACACTGTCCTATTTAAATAAGATAATTATTAAGACAATGATTAAGAAAACAGCCATCCGGCTCCTTGATTACTGTTACCTAGTTACTAATGAGAAATGATGAAAGATTTTAAGTTGTAAAACAGTATCCCAGCAAAATCCAGCTGAACTGAATCAAACTGAGGTAGAAAACTGAGAAATTCACATTGTGATCTTCTCTTTCAGTAAGACTAAGTTAATATAAATCAAAACTCTGTCTATGTCATTATGTGCTGGAATTAAACCCGAGGTAATAACGTAAGCAAGGGTTGTAAAGCTTGCAAAAGAAACCCATAGCATAAAACCATTAATAGCAAAAGTTAAACTAAAGCGATGTTTTTAGGCTTTGAAATGCAATAGACAATTACACTAGAAAAAGTTTAACACACTTGGAAGAACACTAGGCATCTGTAGAAGTTAAAAACAAGTGGAAATTACTGAACATATTCTTGGCTCTGAATATTAACAGTCATTAGCTTAGGAAGACAATTACTTTTAGCAAGAGGAAAAGCACCATGAACTAAAGACAGTAGTACTACATAATAAGAAAGAGATACGGAGAATACAGTCCCAACCAGAGATCAAATTCCGTCTACAGGCAGTGAATAGTTACATGCACGTGGAAGACAGTGGCGTCACCTTGGTCAGCAAATGAGAAGGTTTTCCTGCAATGTTTCTCAGAAGAAGGGAGGTTTCCCTGTCCAGATAGGAGTGCTTGTGCAGGAAGAGAGAGAGAAAACAAAAAGGCAAGAAGAGACGTCAGTGGAGGCTTGTGTGCCTTAAAATAAAATAGAGCAAGAACGACTCTATAATTAATCTCATATCTATTTTTTGTAAAATGACTGAACTATGTCCATCAAGAAAAAATTATTTATAAAAAAAATACAAACCACCACCATCACCCACAGAAAGGAGTAAGAGGTAAAGGCCTGTCTGTGCCCATGGATGTGTTCCCGGAGACTTGCTGGTTTCTGGCTCTACATAACATATCCAAAGATCACAGAGCCAGTCTGGTTTACAAGCCAGTGGTCAAGAGTGCTGTGCACAGAGCACAAATAAAACTGTGTCAAAGGCTGATGACTATAGTTCTTCCTATTAAAAAATCTGTAAAAGATTTACAGAGATTTCAACAGTATACTGTGTTTAGAACAGAAATATTTAAAAAAAAAAAACTGACAACCATTTCCCATAATTCAATGAGCCATACCAAGAGGAAAAACACCCATATGTATTTTGCCTGCTTTTGTTTTCAGTAAAATTTTATTAATCCATTCATTATAAGACAGTGTTACACAGTGAAGGACTTTCATAGAAAATGAACACTGAATATTTTTCCCTTGAACTGATTTAAACTTATTCAAATAATATATTTTCTCAGCAATGATGCAAATAACATGGACCCTAACCACCATTTACACCTTCTTAGTACCTTAAAAAAAGAATCATTTTATTTTAATGATGTGTCTGTGTGTCTGTGTGTGCATGTGAGTACAGGTGTTCATGGGGGCCAGGTTTGTTGGATCCCCTGGAGCTGGAGTTGCAGGCAGGTGTGAGTCACCTGGTGTGGGTGCTGGGAACCGAACTCAGGTTCTTTGGAAGAGCAGTATACTCTCTGAATAACTGATTCATCTCTCAAGCCCCTCTTGATAAATAACACGTTGCAGTACCAGCATATTTAACCTTAAACTGAGACTGTTTAGTATGTGTATCATTGGACCTGCCTGTCCCTTAATAAATCTGAATTAGTATTTACCTTTACCACTGAAAGCAATGAATGTGAATGGAAAGTATTGTACCAAAAAATGTTCCATAATGTTATATTTTATAAATCTAACAGTATCAAATTATTCTGACAAAGCTCTTTGGAAAAAAGTCCAATGAACAGATACAAGACCTGTAGACACAAGTCCACATAGATGATACAGCATATTCCTTCAAGACTGGAAGACTACTATGAAAGATGCTACCTTTAACTTAGCTCAGATCTACACTATGTTGAGTCTGTTACATGGTACTTGTTTGTATTGCCAAAGTTCCTTTTAGTTAAAGATGAACCTATAAAACTGGCCCCTCTCATTCATTTCCCCAAAACAACAAAAAGAAACCTAATAGTGTGTGCTGAAGGGGATTCCTCATGACCACCACTAAAAAGAACAAACATTGAGAACTGAGACAATTATTCCTAGGCCCTCATTTATCTATGTGCTACAGTCCTCCCAAAGAGGCAGGCTAGATATCTCATCCATAAAACTGTAGGTAGGCAGAAGTTTCTGAAAATTCAAATTTAGTTTAAGGTTACTGCTCAGCCCAGACCAGAGAGAAAACAAAAGTATAAAGACTAAAAAGCAAAATTTAAAAATGTCAGCTATAAAAAAAAAAAAAAAAAAAAATGTCAGCTATAACTTCCACTATTCTCATTTATTATTTGTCATCTACACAAGAAAAATATATTTTTACACAAATATGTAAAACACAGCATGGATTTGAAGAAAGTAATGTGTGTATAGTGTGTGCCTGTGTCTCCAGGTGTAGGTATGTGTGTATGTTGTAGTTACATGTATATGTGCCTGTGGAGGCCAGAAGCTGACGTTGGGTGTCTTCCTCAGCTGGTTTCCAGCTTCTGTAAGGAGGCAGGGTCTCTCACTGACTTCACTAGTCTGGCTCGCTAGCTTTTTCTTGGAATCCTCTTTGTCTCTAGTGGCTGGGACTGCAGGCAGGCTACATGCCCACTTGGCATTTATGTGGGTTCCAGGGATCCAAACTCTAGTCCTCACATCTCTACAAGAAGTGCTTTTGACCCCTTAGCCATCTTTCCAGCCCAAGAAAATAATTCCTTGAAAACATCTCAATTTATCTTCCAAAGGTTACTTTTCCAGAAAGAGCCCCAAATAGTGGAATATCAATATTCATGTAACCACACTTCAAGTTTAATTTTTTTAATAATTTTATTTATTTTGTGTACATGTATGTACATATATCTTGGTGCTTCTATGGCATATGTGTGTATTGGTGTACATTTCTACAGAGTAGAGGTCAGAAGATAACTCTTCTTCCACCATGCACGTCCTGGGGGGTCACACCCAGGTCACACAGCTTGGTGACAGGTGCCTTTAGCCACTGAGCCATCTTGCTAGCCTTGCATTTCAAGTTTCAAAAAAAAATGAAATTTGCTTCATGCCATCCACAAAAGCTATGACTTGGTAAAATATAACTCCAGACATGAATTCTAATGTAGCAATTAGATATAAACATTTTGGCACCTGGTTTTCAGAAAGTATTCTGGTTGTTGCTTAAGAGACAGACCCAGGGGGCCAGATGGCTCAGCAATGGAAGTGCTTGCACACACACACACACACACACACACACACACTAACATGAGTGAACCCCAAAACCCAGGTAAAAGGCTAGATGGCCATTTGTGATCCCAGCACTCCTATGGCAAGCTTTTCCGGACAATATAATTGCCTGAAATATACAGTATGGCGGAGACAGTAAGAGCGATGCTGTCTTAAAACATCCTGGAGGAAGAGAACCAGTTCCCCAAAGGGGTTGTCCTTCGACTGCTCCGCAAGTGTGGCGTCATAAGCACGCTCTCCTCTCCCCCACTTAATAATTTAGTGGTTTTTGTTTTTGAGACAGGGTTTCTCTGTGCCTGTCCTGGAACTCACTCTGTAGACCAGGCTGGCCTCGAACTCACAGAGATCCGCCTGACTCTGCCTCCCAAGTGCTGGGATTAAAGGCGTGCACCACCACCATCCAGCTAATAATTTAGTTTTTTTTAAAGACATGGGTATGAGAGATAACTCAATGGTTAAGAGCACTGACTGCTCTTCCAGAGGATCCGGGTTTGATTTCCAGGACCCACATGGTGGCTCATAACTGTCTCTAACTCCAGTCCTAGGGAACTGATGCCTTCTTTCAGTCTCCACAGGCACCAGCCATGCATATGGTGCACAGACATACACGCAGACAAAACACCTAAACACATAAAGTCATTTTTAAAATATTAAAAAAAAAAAGCCATGGTTTAGATCTCAGAGGTTAAAAAAAAAAGATCCAAAAATATATTATCATAATGCTTTTTAGTGATTACTATAGATAATAAAAATTTGACTTATGAAAGTATTACTGCAATGTACTTTGATAATGGGGGCAATACTCTGGAAGCAAAATAATAAGCTGAAGTTTTTACTGAAGAACAGGACGTGGTTCACTAGAAGCAGAACGCCGGGACCTTATAAGGGAGGGCAGATCCAGGTTCCTTCTACGTAAACCACAGGTGTGGGTAACAGGAGACATGGCACCTAGAACCCAGAAGCTGAAAGAAACTCTCCTTTAAATCGATGCCTACGTTACCCGCCTCCCTCCCTTTAGTGCCCGTCAGTCGCACACTGCTCCTAAGTCCCGCTTTCAGAAGGAAGAAGAGAGGCGCCTTCTCACTGGAGAAAGATGGAAAGGAGAGAAGAGGTGTGCGTGCAGCTAACGGCCAGGTATCCCGGCACGTGTTGCTAGTTAACAATCACACTTGGCCAGCGAGGTGGCTCAGCACTTGTGGAAGCCTAACGACCTGAATTTAGTGCCCAATTAAATGAGTGAATGAATGAATGAATGAATAAATAGCTAGCTAGCCAAGGCCTATATGTTTTCCTTTTCTCTTCCATGCATGCTCTCTCTGTCTATTCAGCCATCTTTTAGACTAACTTCAAGCCTGGAGCTGGGGCAGGCACTTAGTACTTGCTCCCCACTCTGCCTGGCCTGCACCCCTCCCTCACAGCCCTGCAGCATCCACTGACTACAACGCAGTGTGCTAGGTGGCCTGGGAAGGAGGAGCCGCGGAGACCCTATGCCAAAGTCAGGGGCTTAGGAGAGTATTCTGGAAAAAGTGCAGTCTTGGAGGACGAGAAGGAGGCTGAAAAGGGTGGATGAGCAGAGGAAATGAAAAAATAAGCAAATACTTGGTTCTCGGGGTGCAGTACTGTCCTTAACTTGGCATCTCAGAAAATGGTGAGGGTGTTTTGGGAGTTCACAATAAAGACAAGAGGAAGGGTTAAAAGCATTTGTTGAGAAGAAAATCGAAAATGCCAGCTGTCCTAAAGCATGGCACAATACTGCATAGAAGTCCACAATCCATCCCACAAGACATTTATGTCCTTCCATGGAAAATGATATAGATGAAAAACCTGCATATTTTACATATAAACACAAGGTAATCTTGTATAAAGTTAATTTTCAATAATTTTGGAGCATTTCATCTGATGAAATAGGTTGAGGAAATTCTGTACTTTTCATTTTAATACTATCGAATATAATGGGTTGGATTAACTTTCATGCATATCAACATGGTGCTCTGCTTATACTCACATTTCCTCTTCACCATGCTGTCCCTACCCTCCAGGAGTCCTTTAAAACTTCTTTTTATAAACTGTTTATAATGACGTGAAACCCTGACCAATGGAACCCTGGTTTAAAGAAAGAGCTACCATGTCACAACTGGCAATGTCAGTGTCAGACACACCCAGATCGGAAATTCCTCGGAACAAAGAACAAATGCTGTGTCAGTAAAAATACGAAATACAGGGATTTCACTGAGCTGGTACAGCTGTTTAAAAAGATTTCATATTATTTTGTTTAAGTGTACCACAATGAGAATTGTATGTTTTATAAAATTATCAAAAAATCATTCCTTACTAACCCATCTCATTTAATCACTGTAACTACAGCAAGAAACTTATCTCAAGAGCCAGCTAAGGTGGGCAATGCTTACAACCCCAGCACTCAGTATTGCTAAGGCAAGAAGAACGCAAAGACCTTTCCATTGTCCCTTCTCGGACTGTGACTGTCTCAGCACACCGCATCCCTGCTTCAGTTGAGGTCACGTCCCCTCTTTTTTCACTGCACCCCTAGGTCATGCCTGTCACTTTCAGGGCGCACTGCAGCTCTGGGAGTCGCTCGTATTGCACTCTTCCTTTCTTAGGTATTTATTAGCAAACGCACTCCTGATCACTTCAGTGAGAATTGAGATTAAGAGGAGGTGGATTTTCCCTACTGTCTTACATCCTTCAATAGTGGTAGACATATTTATGTATTAAATATTTTTATTACAAATTATTTGGGTTAATTTTTTTCATCCTAGGCATTAAGACATTATATTTTTTGATATTGTCGGAATGTAGGTAGATTATGTAACTGTGAGTTTTGTTAGGGGTAGTAAAGATAGGGTTACAAATTATTTGTTACTTAAAAAGGAGTGCTGGGATTAAAAGGACTGGGAGCTACTGCTTGGTAAGGAGGACACCAGCCAGAGAGCAGGTATTTAGTTGGGCACCACTGTGGAAGAGACACCGCACTTCGTGAACCTGCCCTGAAGAACAGCTAACTCCGTCAGTGCCTGAAGAAGCTCTTGAAATCCCTTAGAGCCAGAACTGAAGAAGTGCTCCGACACAAACTCCCTCTATCAGGTCGTCTACAGCGAATGTTAACACCCAACAGCACTGTTTCAGAAAGGTGACGGTTTGGTTTACTCATTTTCTTTTAAATTTGGTTTAATTTTTATTTGAAAAATTCAACATACAGTGCTAGAAAAATTGGATTTCTACCCACAGAAGAATGAAATTATATTTATATCTTTCACATTGTATACAAAAACCCATCCAAGATGGATCAAAGACCTTAATTTAAAGTCTGAAACATTGAAACTTTTAAAAGAAACATAGGTGATATCCTTGAGGATACTGGGGATGGCAAAAACTTTTAAAAGAACACAACACAAAAACTAATCTCAAGTACCAACAGATGGGACTCCACGAAAATAAAAAGTTCGGCACAGTTAACAGACAGCCAACACAATGGAAGGAAATCTTTACCAGCCACACTTCAGACAAGGACCGGATATCCAGAACTTACAAAGAATTGCAGAAATCAAATACTATGAAAATAAAACTGTCAATCAACAAATGGGCAAATTAACTGAAAAGACAGTTTTCAAAAAAAGAAATACAAATGGCCAATAATTATCTTTAGAAAGTGTGGAATATCCCTAGCCATCAGGCAAATGCAAATTAAAACTACTTTGAAGCCTGGTGGTGGTGGTGGCAGTGCACGCCTTTAATCCCAGCACCTGGGAGTCAGAGTCAGGCGGATCTCTGTGAGTTCGAGGCCAGCCTGGGCTACAGAGTGAATCCAGGACAGCCAAGGCTATAGGAAGAAACTTTGTCTCAAAAAAACCAAACCAAAACCCCAAATCCAAAACAAACTACTCTTGAGATACCACCTCACCCTAATCAAAATGCCTGCCATCAACAAGCATGACAACCAATGTTGGGGATGTTGAAAGGAATCCTTATTTACTGTTGGTGAGAGTGTAAATTAATATAGCCATTGTAGAAATCAGTTTGGAGACTTCTCAAAAGTTTGAAAATAGACTATCATATGACCCAGGTGTTTCACTCCTAGGCATATGCCCAGAGAACCCTACACCCTACCTCACAGATATTTGTATCCCCATGTTTATTATTGCTTTATTCATTATATCAAAGCATTGTAAACAATCTAGTTGTCTATCAGCAGATGAACGGATGATAAAAATCTGGTACATCTATAAAACGGAATGCTATTCAGCTCTGAAGAAAAACGAAGTTAAAAAGTTTGCAAGAGTGCTCGCTTTCGCAGCACATACACTAACACTGAAACAAGACAGAGGGGGTCATTATGGCCTTTGTGCAAGGAAGACACACAAATCCATGCAGCATTCCATATTCCCCTTCAGGAGGTGGGGAGAGGTCTTTATGGCAAGGTAAGTTTGATGTATCTCCCTGACCATCACGTAGGACATGGGATCTTTCAGGACATGCAAAGTCTGTAATAAGAGCTTAAAAATCTTCCTGTGTGTTCTTAAGTAATAATTTCCTTCTGATTATTCCTACAGACTGTTTTAATATCTGATATTCCTACTAAGGGGTAGTGATATATGTATTTGCTATTACAAAAAAATTTTCAGGAAAATAGGCTTAGAATGTATATATAATATATATAAAATCTCAGAAAGAAAAAAAAATTGCATGTTCACTCTCATATGCAGAATCCAGCCAATGATGTGTATAAAGGTAAACAAATGCACATGTGTGTATAGTATAACATGAATAAAGAACACAAAAAGCTAAATTTTAGGGGATAGGAAGGACTGAATGCAGTTAATGGACATGAATTATTAAAGAGGATATAAAGCTAATTGTTTTTCTATTTCTGCCTGCCATGGATTTTGTGTTTTGTTTTTTTTTTTTGGTGATGGGTAAATGCATAAAATATATTCAATAATGAAATTGTAAAATTTAATGTGAAGCTCCGTGGTTTTCCCATTCCAAATGTCTATTCAAACTGTATGGAAGTTCACTGACTTTGGGTCTGGTTAATTTTAGTGTGGGTTTTTTTTGTTTGTTTGTTTAGAAGTCTTTTTAAATAATTAAGTTTATTGAATAAGAGAAAAGCTGACATTATGATATGATCAGACATCATCACTTGGAGTTCTAATGAATCTATTTTTCGTCACTGATGTGCAAACAGCCCCATGATGTGTTTACAGAACTTACAGGTGTCAGCTCAGCCTGCTCTTCTGTGACGTCAGAGTGGTGCTTGGCCTGCTTACCGGGGCATCTCAGAGAAATAGCATGCTGTGGAAATGGAGGAAGGAAAAAAATGACAGGTAATGGAGGTGAAAAGAGCAGCTTTTCATCATGCAGGAAGAGAAATGGGTCACTGAAATGAAATAAACAGGAACGAAACAAAAGTAGCAATAAAAAACTGCATGCAATTATCTCACCGTCCATTCTTTTACACGAAAATTAGAAAATTAAGAACCAGATGATCCTACTCCTCAACAATGTTAAGATCGCCTTACTTCACTTCTGGACAATGCAGCTCTGTGGCAACACTAACTAAGCAGCAGGGCTGTGGCCGGAAGCAGGTTATGCTAAGGACCCTCTGCTTGCCCTGGACCACTGGCAGGACCTTATCTCCTCCCACTGTTAGTCATCCCCTCAGAGCCTGTGCTGAGTCTCCCCATTCCTCAAGCTCTGGCTTTCCCCTTTACCTCTTTCCTTACAAAGAAAATCACATCTCAGCCAGCGGCGTATTCTCTACTAAATTCCCATTTCCCCACCCATCCTTTCAAGTTTTATATGAATAAATATATGAAATAGCCTTCCCCCAAGCTATGCGTGTTTCAATCTGACTCATCCCTCCTTCAGGATTCAACCACATTAACCCACCGGGGTAAGGAAGGGACCACAAAATGTTCAGCTCTCCTGGCTAACCTTCCTCTTGCCTCATTTCTCCATACTGCCAAATTTCCTGAACCCATACTCGGCAGTTCTACCACTTCCTAATCATTCATTAATTCCTTACTTCTCTGCAGTCTTTCCCCTCAAAGATTTCATCCTTCCAGAGTTGCAAAGCATTCTGAAATCAATCATCAATGTTATTGATGACCTTGCATGTGTGATGCTGGGTTCGTGTGTGCCTCTGTAGGTCACAGGTTGATGGCTGATGTCTTCCTCAATAATGCTCCACCTTACTTGCTAAAGCAGGGTCTCTTACTAAACTTGTAGCTCACTGATTTGGCAATACTGGCTGGCTACCAACCCCCCGGGATCCACTTAATCACTGCCCTTAGCACGGGAGTTACAGACCTGTATCATCATGCCGTTTTTATGCGGATGCTCGGGATCTGAACTCAGGTTCTCATGCTTGCCCAACAAGCACTTACCTCACTGAGCTCTCTCTCCAGTCCCCGATAAGGACAATTTATCCTCTATATTCCAGGGCAGTGCTTAGGCACCGAGAATCTATGGAATATCTAAGCAAATACTTATGGAATGGATACCTAATTCTGCTTTGCCTTCATGTCATATGCTTGGTCAGATAAAAACTTTCCACTTTTCTATATATTATCCATAGAAATATCCGCTCTTAGCACCGTTTCAATTACCAGATCAATAAGGTTTATCAGTTCTATATGGTCAATATAGTTCTCAGGAAATAGAGACAGTAGTAGCCGTGACAAACAGAAAAGGTCATGACAAATGCAGCCAACTCAAGTAGTTTAGGGAAAAACACACATCAAATGAGTGAAAGGTAACATTCCAGACACAGCAGGATGAACATCTGGACTCACAAGGACAGCGGGAGCACGAATAAGGTGTGCACAGGTTTAATCCAGGTGGGGTCCCAGCACTAAGAGGGGGAAGTGGACACGGGCCCATCCCTAAAGAAGCTGTCTGCAATGAATACTCTTCGGCTAAGGAGAAACCAGTTTTCTCCACTAGAGTCTCACAGGGTGTATTAATCACACCTCAGGGCAGGCACCATAAAATGAACTCAGTGTATTTCTGTAGACTTTCTAACTCATTTTGCTTTCTTTGGGCATTTTTGCTTTACTCGTCTTTTGTCTATTTTGATTTTTGTTTTTGAGAGTTTTTTTGGTGTGTGTCTATTTCTTTGTCTTTCTTTTTTTTAAAAGATTTATTTATTTATTATGTATACAGCATAGGTGTCTGCAGGCCAGAAGAGGGCACCAGATCTCATTATAGATGATTGTGAGCCACCATGTGGATGCTGGGAATTGAACTCAGGACCTCTGGAAGAACAGTCAGTGCTCTTAACCTCTGAGCCATCTCTCCAGCCCTATTTCTTGGTTTTTATTGTGCTATTTTTATTTGAGAGAGAGAGAGAGAGAGAGGGAGAGAGAGAGAGAAAGAACACTAAGTTGGATGGGTAAGGAGGTAAGGAGGATCTGGGAGGAATTGGGGGAGGGGAAAACATGATGGTTTTGTATACAAATTTTTTAAAGAAGTTTAAAATTGGAGTTGTCAGTGTAGAAGGATGTGATGAAAACAGTTAGTCTGAAGACTCCATTGTGGGGCACTCCAGAAGTCAAGAGGCTGCAGGGAGGAAGAAGGCTAATGAGGAACTCCCTCTCTTTCCAAATCCTGCTAAGCGCTTTAATAATGGCAAACTTACAAGCAGACAAGGACCATTTCTGGAAGGTACAAAGTACACGGCTGAGAGTAACCTACGTGAAAGGCCCAACACAAGTTGAACGCAGAGCTAGCACCAGAGCAAAGCAGACCAGCACCCAGCTTTGTCACGGAGGCAGCAGTCGTGACAGTGGGGCCACAGACAGACACTGTGTTTGGGAAAGCAGGAAATCCCTAGAGGTCCTTCTTCACCTGCCCATCAGCAATGGACGCATGCTCAGATTGATATTCACTCACAGGACCCAACAGACTGGGCCACTGCTGGAGATGAGTTCACTCAGCTCTGCCACCTCTGGCACGTCATCTTCAGAGGGAGTCCGTGCTGCTCACAAGGACCTTTCTGGGCCTATTAACTGACAGCTGGTTGTACGGGAAAGAGACCACATTGGCAAGAACAGAAATGAGCAGGACTTGTGAAAACGTCACACTCCACAGGAACCGGTCATATCATGTAGGAATGAATGTAAGTACTAAGGCCCCTCAGAGACATGCTCTTACTCACTTACAGAAGTCGTACCACACGAGGAAGTGAGGGTCTAGGCCTTGCCATGTTCTTCAAGGCACTCTTCTGTTCTGAATGCACGTACGACTCCGGGGCATTTTAAAGTAAACAATAACACCTGGCGACTTCTCTGAACAACCATTTTCTCTCTGGTGCTGCAGACTGAACACAGAGCCTTGTGTGTGCCAGCTAAGCAGTGTATCTACCACTGGGCTAGATCTCTGGCCCTACCTAGAGACAGTCTATAACAAATCTTTCTTTCTGCTTTGTTTGAAATAGTATCTCACTCTACAGTCAGGCTGAAGAACTCACAGTTATCCTCCTGTACTAGTCATCTATAATTAATCTTAATTCCGTGTGTTTCCAAAAAAACAACAAGGTCATTTTTCCTGAAAAGAAGGTTCTGACTTGCTTTAATTTTCTACCTCGAGATAAAATTCTCAAATGAGAGTGATTTTATCTTTCATGGATATGTAGACATGTCCACCTAATGGCACCTACTGAGTAGAAGTTAGGGGTGCTTCTAAACACCCTACAATGTCCAGGGTAGCCTCTCATAACTAAAATCCACGTAGCCCAAAGTGTCGGTTATATTTGTGTTGAGAAATCTAAAGGATCAGATGAAGTTCACATTGAGAAACAGTCCCACATCCAAACCTTTGCTTGTCCCTAATGGGCTGCTGAAAGGCTGGCTGCCAGGCACATGCCCTTCATGCCAGAGACTGGCAGAATCTTCTCTGCAGAAGGTTAGTGGTCTGAGGGAAAAGACACAAATAATCCTAAATAAGACACTAGGAGGAAAAAGAATTTGAAGAGGGAAGAAATGAAGAGAAATGAACTCTGTTCAAGCTAACCAAGACTCAATCAACTGTGGTAAATTAGAGCGGAAATAATGATAAACATAGAGGAAATGAAGTGTTTTTGTTCGCGTTTTAAAAGCAAACTGCTATCCCTTAAAAGAAAGTAAAGAATATGCAGCTGTGCAGCAAACTTCAAGTGGACAGTCGCTAGAATAAAAGCACCGAGTGTACTGGGGGGCTGGCGGGTTAGCTCAGTGGTGGAGTGTGTAAGTGCTTGCCTAGCACATGGAAGGCCCGGGGTTTGATCGCTAAGACCACAAAAAAGAAAGGAAATAAACAGCAGTAACTAAACGTGAGACGGGAAAAGAAGGGAGAACTAGAAAGGATGGAACGGGAGCAGGGAAGAGAAAGGTGTTGTTCAAAGACAAGCCCGAGTCTCACTTTCCAAAGTCAGTACAGAATATATGAAGCAGGGGAAAAAAAGAGATGCAGTGATGTGTGGATTTAATGATATGGAGATTAAATGGTATAAGAACTATCTCAAAGATTAGAAAGTGCTTATTTCTGGGAGCAGAATGTGACATGTGCATGGCAGAAATTTTTCATAAGTCTGACAGAACTATTGAATTCCATGTATGAAAAGCTAACTGTAAGTTTTAAAATTGTATTTGATTTTAAGACTGTTTGATACATGGGTTTTGGATCTAATGAGCTCATCTCAGTTTGTTCAATCTGAATCAGAACACAGTATTATCAAGAAAAAAGGATACTGAAGCAAGTTATTAAGCCATTTTTTTTTTAAATCATTCTGGACAAACTAAAAGAGGAGGCCAGATAAGACTTTAGACCATCCCCCCTACCAAACCTCATTAAAAATATATTAAATACTACACCACCAAATATTGTTATCTTTGCCCATGGGTATCACCAGATAGCATTTGATGTGTTTCCTGAGACATGGGTCTTTTCACTTTATACTCTTTTACATTGTTTGAACTTCGGTGAGTGGTATTTTACAGACAGAAAGACATATGGACAGGACAGGTAGAGCACGAATCTTGAAAGTTCTTATTAATAAAAACAAACCTGGAGCCAGGTATTGGGGCGAACGCTGGAAGATCAGAGAAGCAGAACAAGCCACAGTCACCTCACCTCACCAGTTCCTCAGCTGATCCTGTTTCCTCAGACTGGAAACTTCTGAGTCCTTATCCAAATGGATCTCAGCTGAACTGCTGCTCAAAAGCCTAAAAGCTTAACCAACCTCTAGTTCCTGGTTCTCACGCCTTATATACCTTTCTGCTTCCTGCCATTACTTCCTGGGATTAAAGGTGTGACTGGCTGTTTCCAGTGTGGCTTTGAACTCACAGAGATCCAGATGGATGTCTGCCTTAGGAATGCTAGGATTAAAGGTGTGTGTGCCACCATTTTCTGGCCTCTGTATCTAGTGGCTGTTCTGTTCTCTGACCCCAGGTAAGTTTATTAGGGTGCACAGTATTTTGGGGAACACAGTATCACCATAGACAGGCAGTCAACAGCCACAGCCACAGCCACAGAGAATATCCTTAGTAATTCAGATCTGTTCTCACGAATTTTGATCAAACTCAAATAACAGAGCAGAAAGGAAGTAATAACATACAAGACAAAGAAGGAAAAAACACATCGCTAATAAAACACTGCTTACTTCAATCTCAGCAGGTAACTGACAGGCGTGAAATGAGAAGCTGGTGCTAGCTACAATTCTTAGGTCATAAAGTCTATTGGGTTTCTTCATAAAGTAGAAACTGGTTTTCCAATTCTTTACAGAACGCAGACAAGATCCATTTTAGATAAATGAGGGTGTATTCTTTAGGTTCGTATGATTTGCTTCCTTTCTTTGCAATAACTCATTTGTCTCTAAACTGTGATGATTAATGCTTTTTGAGCTCCACAGTATCCAAAACAAAGCTAAGCATTTGGGTAAATACCAAGAGTTACTGATTAATTTAAATTAATCTGGAGAATTAAATCAGGTGGGTAGGAGAGAGTCTAACGATGCCAGAGAATAAATTTCAAGTTTCTCTGTAATTCTTTCCACAGTGTTTGACACTATTCCACACTAGTGCCAATAACGCATACACTCTTTTGCTTTGTAAGAGAGTATATATACACAAGCTCACTGGAAAGGCTGACTTTGTTATGATCCATTCATTTTTTCTTGTTGCTATCATACAACAAAACTCCTATCTTCTAGATACAGAGAAATCTTTCTTTTGTTAACTCTATTATCACAACTCTATCTCCTACTCTTACGCTAAAACACTCAGGGAAACGTCATCTTATATCACCCACATCACTCTGAGTCTCTGAATCACCCTGTGAGGAAGGCAGGCTAGGCAACAGGAATGAAAGTTTTCTTCTGAGAAACTGAGTAACTCACCTGAGTTCCACGGGTATCAACTGACAAAGTTCTTCACGTCTAGCTTTCCTTTCTATCACACTAACCAACCCTTCTGATAACAGAATGGAGCAAACTCCAAACAGCAGAATCTTCAGAGACTACAATGACGATTTACATGGCCTTATGGTCTTTAATCATGTTAAAAACAATTATCAGCTTATTAAGTATTCATGGCTTTGTAAATCATAATTCAATTTTTTAATCATGTGAAATATTAATTGAAGGGTTCTAACAGGTCAAAAGACAGAAAGAAGACTCCAACCCTCTTCTAACTCATCTTCATGACACTACCCTGACTAGTGTATACTTCTCCTGTGGCCTTATTCAGCTGAGAAGTACTTTTGATAAATTTTAAATGTTAAAAATTTCCATCTACTTACCTCAGTAATCGGCTGGCCCTGATGCGCTATCAAATCCAGTTCTTGAGGACGCATCACTTTGTCGATATCCAAAGAATCCATGCTAGAAGCTGCAGAAGTGATGCTCGAACGGGAGGAGTTACTAATAGAGCGGACGTCAGCGTCACTCACGGTGCCGGCTGACGCAGTCCTTCGGTGCTGATTCGTCACTACGGGCTTAGACTCTTCTACTACAGATTGCTGAGCAGCCTCATCCATGCTCAAGGAAGCCTGTTCTAACTGTGCGGTGATGTCATCCAGGGAGTAGTTAGCATGGGAAGGTTTAGTTGTTCTAGCAGAGGAAGATGGTAATGCTCTGAGGGTGCCATGTTTCGATGTATGTCGGCCAGCAGGTAGCTTCTGAGTGACTTTTGGTTCTGTGACTTGGCGCTTACTGTTTCCTGAGCCAATACTGCTGAGCTCCTGCTCTATGGAGCAGAGGTCGGCCATCAGGGCATCCAGATCCACAGTCTCTCCCTGATTCAGAGCTTCTGCAAAGAAGACATGAGTTTCCAGAACACAATCAAAATCTACACATTCTACTATACATTAGCCACAGGCAGTAGGAAAAAAGCAAAAGAATACATTTTATTGGGCCTAAAGCCAATCAAATAAAATACTTAGTAGGTTTTGTTTTATATTCTAAGAGAACTTTCAGGAGCAAATAGTCCATCTCTTAAGATCTCTGGTAACGAAAATTAGATTTTAAGCTCAAAGATAAAATACTGCAAACACCTTGTACTATTCCATGGTTTTAACCATGTAATCTCCCATGTAACTCTGCACTGTTATGCTGGCCAGCTTGATGTCAACTTGACACAGGTGAGTTGTCTGACGGGAGGGAACCTCGAACCCAGAAAATGCCTCCGTAAGAGCTGGCTTTGGGCATTTTCTTAATTAGTGATGGGGGGGGGGGGCAGCCCAGGGTGGGTGATGCCATTCCTGGACTGGTAGTCCTGGGTTCTGTAAGAAAGCAGGCTGAGCAAGCCATGGGGAACAAGCCAGTAAACAGCACCCCTCTGTGACCTCTGTCTGCATTAGCTCCTGCCTCCAGGCTCCTGCCCTGTTTGAGTTCCTGTCCTGACTTCCTTCAATAATGGACGACAGTGTGGAGGTAAGCCAAATAAATCCTTTGCTCCCCAACTTGCCTTTGGTCATGGTGTTTCACTGCAGTGACGCAAACCTTAACTAAAACAACTTAATATGGTCAGTTTCCAGGTAGATACAGTACTACCAAGAGAGAAGAGCATAAAGAGAAAAAAGTCTAAAACATTTACAACATTTATTCCAAACACTAAGAAGTGGCTAGGTACATTAAATAAAGGTCACATGGGCTGATTTAAAATTACTAAGAATAGTTTTCTTTGGACTTTAATAAAGTCAGAAAACAATGCAATCAGATTGTTGTGGGCTTTCTCATTTCTTCATACACAGTATCAAGTATTAAATACATGACAAGAAAACGATTTGTTATGTTCTAGTTGCTTTTTCTTCTGAACTCTTCTGATTAACTTGAATTAATATGCACAAATCAAGAAAAACAGAACTGAGAACGGAGAAATGGCTCAGTGGCTAAAAACATGGACTTTTCTTCCAGATGACCTGAGTCTAATTCCTATCACCTACATTAGATGATTCACAACCACCTGTAACTCCAGCTTGAAGAGGATCTTACACTTCTGGCTTCTGCAGGGACCTGCACTCATGTGCGTATCTACACACACACACACACACACACACACACACACACACACACTTAAAGAAAGGAGAAACAAAACTCAGTCAAGTTGTGTATATAATTTTTATATTGTTTTACATTTAGAATTGCATTTCTATTATTCTTGTATTATAGAACTCAGTATATTATTTTAGACTTTACTTAATCAAATCTTACCATTCAAGTTGTATATGGAGAAACGGTAAGAAAAGTTGGCCATATTTGTTTCCTGGCGAAGAGGAGATCTTTTCACTGGTTCTTTGGGCTTGTCAGAATCCAAACTCTTTAAAAAAAGAAAGTTTAACAAGTAATATTAATATGGGTTTTCATTACACAAAAAGATGAATGAACTGCCATATTGTCTCAGTTAGGGTTTCTACTGAAGCAATAAGACACCATAGCCATTACCATATCACTGTTTGTCACTGAAGGAAGTCAGGAAAGGAACTCAACAGATCAGGAACCTGGAGCAGGAGCTGATGCAGAGGCCATGGAGGGGAGCTGCTTACTGGCTTGTTCCTCATGGCTTGCTCAGCCTGCTTTCTTATAGAACCCAGGACCACCAGCCCAGGGATGGCACCACAATGGGCTGGGCCCTCCCTCATTGATCACTAAGTAAGAAAATGCCCTCCAGGTTTGCTTGCAGCCTCAACTTGTGAAAGCATTTTCTTAATTGAGGTTCCCTCCTCTCAGAAGACTTTAGCATGTGTCAAGGTGACATAAAACTATCCAGCACACATACTAACAAAGCTAAAGTTTCTTCTAAGAGATAGCCCCAAGGAAAAACATAACTGGTTTTCACTAGCTAGCTCTCATTTCTAAATATACACTTACTTTTAAGATACCTGAGACTCATAGAGTTGTCACAGTTCAGGGTAAACATCTTTTCAAATATACTGTTTAGTCAATGACATGATTCTACGTAAGTTCACTGTGAAATAATCTAAGTATATGAATACGGACATGGTAAAGAACCATGAAGGGAGTTTCGCCATCTCTTTCCTTAAAGGGTTGTGTTTTTGATCTAGCATAGCCTCATCCATGTCTTATCCATGACTAAATGCAAAGTACAATCTTGAATTTCATTCACTCACTCCCTGTTGTGGTGCTGGGGACTGAACCTAAGGCCTTGTGTGTAGCAGACACTCAAATCTACAACTAGATTATACTTCTAGCCCTTATCACCTTCTTACAATGATACTCTTCACCTGAAGCCTTTCTATAATAAGGAAGAGGTATCTAAACAGAAAATTACAACCACAACAACAAAGAGAAGGGAAAGAAAAGGAATTCAACTAAAAAAAGAACTTCATGTATTCTATTTATAGAATCATAAAGTTATATTAGAATTCTATCTTTATTATTTGCATATCTCAAGATTTTGATAATTCATACAAATAGTGCCCATTTGTTTTTGCTGTTGTTTGGTTTTGTTTTGTTTTTTTTTTTTGGATAGATTCTCTTGTAGCTCAGACTGGCTACAGTCTCACTGTATGTAGCAGAAGATGACCTGTAGAGTGCTGTGGTTATAGTTATATGCTACCAATATGCTACGTGTGTTATGTGGTCCTAAGAATGGGACCTGGTCTCTGTGTTGCTAGGGAAGTGTGCTACCAATTAAGCTACACTCCCAATCTCCATTATGTTTTGAAAGATTTATTTTTATTTTATGTATGTGAGTATTTTGACTGAATGTAAGTGTATCATGTGTGCATGCAGTACCCGTGGAGGCTAGAAGAGGTAGTTGGATGCCCTAGAACTGGAATTACAGACAGTTACAAGCTGCCACTTGGGTGCTGAGAACCAAACCTGTGTCCTCTGCAAGAACAGCCAGTGTTCTTAACCACTAAGCCATTGCTCCAGTTCTTCATCCTGTTTTTGAAGCTATCTATCAAATAAACGTGATCCACAACTCAGTGCTTTATTTCAAAAATTCAAAAAAAAAAAAAACAGCTATGAAATTCTCCTTTAGCCTCAAACTTAATTCTTCAGAAGCAATTTTAATTACTCCTTTCAACAGAGCTGAAGGGAAAATATTTTCTATAAAATAACTTGACTGTAACTGAAGACCTATGAAAAGTCAACCTCTTTCCAGTTCAAATAAATGAACATGTAGTTTAATTACCTGTCCATGGTGCTGAGGCAACAAAGGAAATACAGAGAAACACTCCTCAGCTCAAGAAATTGGTAATATGGTCATTTTTAACCCTTGGGGAGGTTGCTAAGAATTTACAAAAACCTACAGATCCTCTCCCAGAAAAATGGACAACATACAAATTGTTTTAGAAGAATCATCAACTCCTTAAATCTTAAGTTTGATTAACCATTAACATGGAATACATGCACAGGTAACCCTATAGTGAGCTAAGTAATGACATAAATCTGAATCTTAGCAAGTCAACTATTTCTTAAAGTATGTATAAAAACAAATGTAATATGCAATGGTTTTAATGTGTCTCTCTAATGACAGATTTCTATGATGAAAAGGTAGGCAACTGAAAATACATGTGAGAATATAGCACCAAGTGAGAAATGCCACCTGAGTGGAGTTCCTACTTCACTGAGGCAGGTTGGCTCATTCCTACCTGCTTTTCTCTTTTGGGCTCCTACTCAAATACACAACCACCTGGTCATAGACACCCTACCCAACATACCAGCTGGCCCTTGGATAATTTCCTTTATACATTATCATTTCTATTTCTTCTGTTTTGTTTCTTCTTTCTTCCCAACTGTTTTAATTTTCTGTTGCTGTGAAAAATGTCACAACAGAAGCAACTTATAGAAAAGAGTTTTTTTGGGTTTAGGGTTCCAGAGAAGTTAGCTGGTAAGAGCAGGAAGTTAAGAGATCACGTCTTTTACCACAAACACAAGCAAAGAGAGTAAACCAGAAGAGGTGCGTCTTAGGGTGTCTACTGCTGTGAAGAGACACCACGACCACGGCAACTCTTATAAGGAAAACATTTAATTGGGGTGACTTATAGTTTCAGAGGTTCAGTCCATTATCATCATGGCGGGAAGCATGGTAACATGCAGATAGACATGGTACTGGAGAAGTAGCTGAGTCCTACATCTTGCAGGCAACAGGAAGTCAACTCACACACTGGGCAGTATCCTGAGCATAAAAAACCTCAAAGCCCGTCCTCATACTTCCTCCAACAAGGCCATATCCACTCCAACAAAGCCACACCCCTAGTAGTGCCACTCCTTATGGTCCTATGAGATTATGGGGGCCAATTACATTCAAACTACCATAAGTGTCAGGCTTTAAACTCTCAAGCTGTGCCCCAGTGCCCTATTTCCTCCAGCAAGGCTGCACCACCCACCCACCCAATAACCTATCCAACAGAGGAACTGACTACGGACAAAGTACTTAAACCCTAATCCTATAGGGAACATTTATTATTGAGAACACCACACCAGCACAGAACTGAATACTAGTCAATGTCTTTATGATAAAACTGCTTTCTATAAAAATGAAGACTTAAGAACTGGGAAATGGCTCAGTTAAGAGCTTGTAGCTTATGCACGAGGACCTGAGTATAGATCCCAGGGGTCCTATAAATATAAATAAATTCTAATATTCTCATTATTATGAAATTAAATTTGTTTTAATAAATATAACCATATTTATACATTATTACATACATTATATTAACCAGGGAAATAAAAACTGCATCTTTTTATTCTAAAAAAGTCTTCTGGCATAGGGGATAATGGCTTAGCAGGTAAAATGCTTGCCATGAAAACCTGGCCCCTAAATTCAACCCCAGGAATCCATATAAAGGTAGCAGACTCCACAAAGTTGTACGCTAACCTCCACATGCAAACTGTGGCATGCATGCATGTGCTGGTCCCTCCGCTCCCACATACACACAGACAACGTAATAATAAAAATTAAAAATTAAGACCTATGATCCGAAACAAATGAACACATGCACGCCATGATGTCCCAGGCCTATAATCTCAACATTCGGGCAGCAGACACAACAAGACTGGCAGTTCAAGGTCATCCTGGAATGCAGTCAAGTTACATGTCAAGTCCAAGGCCACCCTGAGCTACATGAGACCCTATCTCAAAAAATCAACCAACCAACCACTCACCGCACTGCCAGCAACAAGAAATCCACAATCCAATAAAACAAAGCAAAAACCAAACCAAACCAAAAAACTTTAGAACCATTTTAAATGTAGCCTGGAATAAACTTTTGTCAGTATTTTGAAAATATGAGCCAGAAAATACAAGCAATATATGCCATAAAGTGTATTTAAATTTGTTATAGAACAAAATATGTCAAAATTTAGATTTTTAAGCTTTGGACTTTAAAATTGTTTTAGCTTACAATCTCAAATTTATGGAAGATATTAAGTCACCTCTCGTATTAACGGAACCCTGTTAAAGAACTGTTGTTTTTTTTAACCTTAGAATAACCACAGGAAGGGGCTAAGGAGACAGCTGGGTTGGTAAAGCACTTGCAAGCAGGAGGACATGCATCTGCCTTCCCCAACCCACGTCTAGATGGTGGGCACTTGTCATCCTAGCCTGGGGAGGCAGAAACAGGGAGATCCCCCAGGTCTGGCCCAATTGGAAAGCATCATGAAAGCCAATGAAAGACCTACTTCATCTGGTGACTTCCTCTTACGGAACCCATACCCACACTTCCCTACCTTCTTCTGAGCCCTTTCCCCCCATCTAGTCCTGGTGCTTAAGCCTGTATCAAACTTATCTTTAATAAAAGAGGGGTGCTTAGAGGGGAAGAAGAGGAGAGAAAGGACCCTATGTTTCAAAGAAGTTGTGGCCTTCCGAGGAAGAAACCCTGAGGGTCCTGCACGGCCATGTTCACACAGATGGACACACGTATCACACACACACACACACACACACACACACACACACACACACACACACACACGTCCACATAAGCATACACAAATAATAACCACAGAAGATGCTACCTTGCACTGTAAAGTTTCTATCCCTCTACCTGTTCATGGTTTTTTCCCTTTTAGCAGTATTTTAAAATTGAGCCTGCACCCACACCTTCTGTGTGTACGTTAAACTTTAAACATATGCAGTAATAGCTTCAAACCTTCAGCCAGCTTTTCAGGCAATCCGTCTAACCTGAGTGAGTTTGTCCAGTTCGCCGAGCCAGGCTCCAAACATCTTATCCAGGTCCTGGTCTTCCTTGTCACTGTCTTCCTCAGCACCATGGTCAATTTCTTCATCCGACAACTGCTCCATCTGAAATGCAGGCGTGTGTGTTGAGCGAGCAGGTACAAAGGTAACTTAATTACTCAGTACAAGGCCTGATACATGATGTGACTCTCTGAAATCAAATCTTAGAAAACAGAAACGATTGATGAAGACGATGGTGACAAGCAGAGTAAGGAAGAAGCCTCAGTTCTTCAAGGAACGGATGAGCCCGGGAGGTCAGTCCCCTAAGAAAGGGACACCATCAAGTCGGACTAGAGTCACAACCAGCGATTTCTAAAATATACAGAGTACTTACTCCTTTCAACCAGCAGAGAATGTCAGTCTCTCAGCTGACTGGCTCTGTAATACTCCACATATAGTTTCAAAGACTTCAACAGAGTTCCGTAAATATGAGGCTAGATATTTTGTAGACTATGTTAAGATTTCACTTAAATTCCCAATCTGTGACATGAGGATGGCTATGTTCTGAAACACTGAACATACTGCACCTCAAATCATGCACCAACACGTAGAGTTACTGAAGATATAATAAAGTCCAAAGTCACTGGCAGGTAAAGGAAGCTCTGCAAAACCCTGGCCTTCAGGGACTGCCCCTCACCATTTCCTCCTGCTACCGCACTCCTCCAGTTTTCTAGACTCAACTCTCTTGCTCGTGGAACGTACAGACTTGCTCCAACCTCCAGCCTTTCTATGTCAACTCTCCCACCGGGACTCTCTCCTCCAGATACATGCAGGTTTGTGCCCTGGCTTCATTCAGGTCTCGGCCTAAGTGAGCATCCCATCCAAATAGCATTCCACCCTTGTCACATTCTGTCCCCTGTATGCTTTCAGTTTTCCTCATAGGACTGTTTATTTGAGGGGAGGGAGGGCAGAGTTTTCCTATGTAGTGCTAGCTGTCCTAGAATTCTATGTAGACCAGGCTGGCCTTGAACTCACAGAGATCCACCTGTCTCCGCTTTCTGGTGCTAGGATTAAAGGTGAGCACCACACCTGGCTTCGTCACCTTTCTTTCTCTCTTTACTTATTTATGACAACCTGACCACTGTTCCCCCTCTTTCCTCCCCTCTGCCCCGCCCCCATCCACGCCTCCTCCACTTCTATTCAGAGAAAGGCAGGCCTCCCATGGATATCAACCAAACATGGCATATCTAGTTGAAGGCCGGACAAGGCAACTCACTATGAGGATAAGGGTCCTCAAAGCTGCCACAATAATCATAGACAGCCCGTTTCCACTGTTAGAAGCTACACAACTGTCTCATATATGCAGAGGGCCTAGGTCAGTCCCATGCAGGCTCCCTGGTTGTTAGTTCAGTCTCTGTGAACCCCTATAGGCTCAGGTTAGCTGACTGATTCTGTGGGTTTTCTGGTGGTGTCTTCATAGCACTTTTAGCCAGTCACATTTATCCTTTCTCTTCTCCACTGGAAGGAATGATCCCTAAGAGTAAGGGTTCATTTCCTTCTGCATCTACATACTTGGAGTGGCTGGCACTTGGGTCACAGTTGTGTCATTAAGTATCTGTTTAAATAAATGAGTATTTAAATGCACACGAGCGCACACACACGCTGTTTAAAAGGTCCCTAAGAACTTAAGACCAAAGCCCATAAGATAAATATTATTACACAAATAATAAAGGACCAAAACAAACCCTGAGTACTAGTCCTTCAGAACCAGGTAGATTCTTAACTCTGTAGCAGTGAAGACCCAGATTCCAGATCCAGCTGCTCACAGCTGTTTATAACTCCAGTTCTAAGGAATCTGATGCCCTCTTCTGGTTTCCACACACACTGCACATACACAGTCCACACGCATATGCTTGGTACATACTCATAGTATAAATAGTTAACTTCTGATCCTCTTGTCTCCACTTCCTGAGTTTGGGGACTTACAGGTGTGCACACTAGAATTTATGGGGTGCTGGGGATGGAACCAAGGACTTCATGCATGCTAGGCAAGCACTGTATCAGCTGAACTACATTCCCAGCTAACATTATACCAATTATTTAAAACTTTGTTCAACTGCAAATGAAGAAAATTGGGCTAAGAAAAATTAAGTAACTTTCCCCAAGCTTACTAACAGTGAATAACAGTGTGAAAATTGTATGACTTATTCACTATATTAGTGGTTCCTGAATTGACTATTGTAGTGTTGATTTTACTGGCCACCATGTACATAGATAAGTTTGAGAAGGGTAAAACATTTCTTTTCTTTTTTTTGTTTGGTTTTTTTGAGACAGGGTTTCTCTGTGTAGCTTTGTGCCTGTCCTGGATCTCGCTCTGTAGACCAGGCTGGCCTCAAACTCACAGAGATCCACCTGCTTCTGCCTCCTGAGTGCTGGGATTAAAGGCATGCGCCACCACTACCTGGCTAGAAGGGTAAAAAAAAATTTAAATACCACATATTTTTATTCATTTGTTCAATAACACTTACTGGGTAGCTAGCTCTCCTATGCCGGGCACAATGCTAAGGAAAAGAACAGTGACATGAGGTCAGCTAAGATCCATTTCCTAGTGGATCCCTATTCTACTGGCGTGAGGAATGTAAAGTCAGAAGAAAACTTGTGGGAATTGTTTCTGTCTTCCCAACACGGGGGTCCCAGAGATTAAACTCAGGTTGTCCAGCTTAGTGGCAAGCACCCTTACCTGCTGAATCATCTTGCCAGTCCCATCAAGGCTTAAAAAAAACAAAGAAAGAAACAAAGAAAAGAAGACTGGTAATCTACATTTTTATATGCTAGGCAGTAAATAATTGTGCTCAATTATTAAAGGTCAAAGATTGTAGTATATATAGCAAACTCAACTGCACCCAATGTAACTATCCATTAGGTATACTTTAATATGAAACAATATTATTCCTGTTAAATTTTCCATGAAACTAATTATTCATGCCCATTTCTCCTATTAACTTTCTGTTTAGGAGAATCTCATTTATTAGTCAATTTCTTCTTTGAGAGAGGAGGGAACTGTAATTATCCAGAAGGGTGGGCTTCTTGAGGCTTAGGAATCTGGGTAAGCATATTCTAGGTAGGGTAAGCTATACAGAAGTGAGGTGGGAGTGAGTAAGGGGAGGGGAAGAGGAAGTGTGGATGAGACTGACTCCGGGCTGACTCAAATACAACAGAGCAGAGAAGATTCACAAGAGGACTAAGGCAAGGTCTCGGCTTACAGGCTCTGGGAAGTCAAGCTTCTATGCCACTCTTCCTGTCCACAACTCCCTTGAAGCAACTGCAGCCTTAACGTGGTAGAGACAGGGGGAAAGGGACAGAACTAGTTTTTATTCAGAGGACAGAGTGACTGCATAAAGAAGGGAAAGATCACTGGAAAGGTATTCTAAATACTAGGCAGAGATAATTATATCTAAGGAAATTGAAGATCTAGGAGGAATCTCAACTTATGCAAGTCATAAGCTTATGAAGTCATGAGAAAAACTCATGATACACACAGTCAGGGTACCTTACTCATTACAAAGGGTTTTTTTGTCCCTTTAATTAAAAATGCTTTTTACAAAATTTATTCTATATTGAAATCACATTAAAAAATCTCAGAAAGTACTCAGGTTTAATTCAGATCAGCTATGGCTATGGGCAACAGTTTATCTGACACCAGGCTGTAGCACGAATCTTAGAAGGCAAGTTTATTAGGGTGCACAATATTTTGGGGAACACAGTATCACCACACCAGGCTCCAGTTCGATCCTAGGGAGATCGAAGTCCTGCACCTGAGGTGCACAGGTAAGGTCAGAGCCACATCTGTGCTGCTCTCAAGTTCAGTCCAGTGGGTCTGTCTCCAAAAAAGTTGGTAATGACTCAGCCAAGGCAACCAGTGATTGCCAGGGTTTTAGAATTACAGAGAAACTGACCAGTCAGAGCAGACAGGCCTGGACAGGCTGTACCTCCTGACCTGATGATCATCAAAGCCCTCGAGGACCCATGGAGATTGAAAGCAGCAGAAAAACATTAAGCACAGTGGAACCATCATTTCTGATGGGACTTCCAGCACTCTGACAGATGTGGCCCAGTCTACAGCCAGCAAACTCTGCGGAACTATTAAGGAGATCCTCTGTACTGTACGGTCTGTGAGCTGCAATGTGTATGGCTGCCACCCTCATGACGTCATAAATGATATCACTGGTGATGCGGTAGAATGCCCAGCTAGTTAAGAACAAGCAAAAATATTTCAATAAAATAATCCGCTGACCAAACCACATACAAACAACAACAGCCAAAAAAAAAAAACAAAACACCTAAGTCCCAGAAAACAGTAGAGTGGGGTTACCCATACAATATTCTCCTGGATCTAATATGTTCAATGTGTCAAAACTGCATGAGAAGCTTCTATTTCATTTAATATTTATGGTATATTTTCTATGTGCCACACACCAGAAAAACAGATGGACACAATGATGTTTAATCTCAAGGTATATATACCTAGTAGGGGGACAAATAAACCAGCAATAATAAAATAAAAACTGCTCTACACAAGGCTATGTATGTTGAGTATAGTTTAACTCAGTTTGAGAAGGCAGGAGGAGAGGGACGTACTTCAGTGAGACAGGAAGACAATGGACAAGGGAGAGACGGATAAGGGTGTTCTAGGCAGAGCAATTACTATGTGTAAGAGTAGAACCGTTTGAGAAAGTAAGACGTTATGAATTCTAAGTGGCTTGGTGTGCCCGAGGTGCAGAACAAATTCATGGAAGAAAAGGAGGCTGGGGATGAGGAGATGCAAAACTCTACACCGTATGAAAGAGTTAGATGTTTATACTGTAGGACAATGTTTTTCTAGCTGTGGTCTGTACACCAAAAGTACCTGGGAGTATATGTTGTTTAAAAGCCAGGGTTTTTTGTTTGAAGACTTGTTTTATTTTCATTTATATGTGTATCTATGCCTGCTGCATGAGTTTATACCACTATGTATGGGTGCCTTGTAGGCCACGAGAGGGAGTCAAACTCCCCTGGAGCTGGAGTTACAGACAGCTGTGAGCTGCTTGATGTGGGAGCTGGGAACCGCACTTAGTTACTCCGGAAGAGCAGCAAGTGTTCTAAGGAACCGAGCCTTCTCTCCAGCCCCCTGAGAGACAGTATATAATGACCTACCTAATGTCAAGGAGGTAGAACATTTGAAAGAAGTTCCTCCAGGCATTACATTCTCTAAAGCTTGCCAACTACAGTATAAATGACTGTGTTGTTACAGTTCCTAGGAAGTCTTTAGGACAGCAAGTGAGGCGGTTTTATGTAGCTGCAATTAGATTAAAGACAAAACAAACTAGAGTAATATTCTAGTATGCTATAAAGAAATTGGGCATCACTGGAATAAAAAGTAACTAATAACCAATTATTTCTCTTCTATTACAACAGAATTGTTTTTAATCACTTATTCCAACAATTTTAGTTCTTTATTTCCAGTTATTTTCATCAGCTTTCCCACAGAAATAGTCTGTTGACACATCTAAACTGCGGCAATGTTGAACGTACTGGTAAAGCGAACTTCAGTAGACAGTATGTGAAGACTTCCACATTCAAGGGGTGCCTCTTACCATGCAAGACACAGCGGCAATAGCACTCCTAGGTATTTGCCCCAAGGACTTCAAACCATCACCACAGAGATGGCACTTTCACGGCAGTGTTTCCTGCGGCACTATTCAGAATAGTTAAGTATGGAGCCAACCAAGGTGCCTAACAACAGAGGAACCGATAAAGAGAATGTGACATATAAATACAACGTAATTGTTCTCAGCTGTAAAGAACAATGAAATTACTGATTTTCAGGATGTAACTGGAAATAATCGTATTAAGCAAATTAATCCAGTCTCTCAGAAAGACAAATATCATTTGTTTTCTCGTGTGAGTCTAGATTCTAACTTATATAAATGTGGGAGCTTGTTTTCAGGTTCCTCGTGGCTTTACCCAGCAGGTCCACATAGAGGATGATTAGGACCACGGGCCTGAGTGCAGGTGTCTGAGATGGTCTGCACCTGCACTTGGCTGTGCAGACTGGGGGGAGGTCTTTTGCTCCACCCCTTGGCGTCTCTATAAAAACCCTGGGGCAGAGGCAGTCGGGGCCGTTGGAAAAGGTTCCAGGTCCTCTCGAGGCTGTCCTGTATTTTCTGTTTATCTCCACAATCTAAATCCTATCTAATATTTCCTGCTGCTCGCACTCAAGAAAACTCTGGGGAACTGTGGGGGTAGTTGGGTAAACACCCCACATATAAATATATAAAATCGTGTGTGTGTGTGTGTGTGTGTGTGTGTGTGTGTGTGTGTGTGTGTGTGTATATACATATATATATGCTACGGACGTAGAAGCTAAACTGTTCATGGGAACAGAGGATTCAAGGGTAAGAAAAGATAAAAAGGAAGGAGACGGAGATCTCCGAGGCATATACACTATGAATGCTCATGTCCTTACGTAAAGTAGCAGCATGTACAAGGAATATACAGTAAAAAGTTTTTAAAGAATCTCGTGTAAAGGAGCACAATGTCTGCAATGATGTTTTCATCAGACTGAAGAAGAGTGTGTGCACACATGTGTTAGGTGTGGTAGGGAGTACTGGGGGGGTAGACAGGGAACAAGAA
The DNA here is from genome assembly GCF_949786415.1 of Peromyscus eremicus. Taxonomy (NCBI): domain Eukaryota; kingdom Metazoa; phylum Chordata; class Mammalia; order Rodentia; family Cricetidae; genus Peromyscus; species Peromyscus eremicus. Next base: position 50,069,438 of record NC_081429.1, on the reverse strand, counting down.
GTGATAACTGGGCAAAATGTAAACAGCAGATGGACCTGAGGAAACAAAGTCTATACTTCTGTGACGTCACCACTTTTCCCTAAGTCTGAAATTATATTAAAATAAGCTAAGGAACCAAAAGAAGAAAAAAAAAAAGAGAAAAAGAAGAGGGGGGAGAGAGAGAGAGAGAGAGAGAGAGAGAGAGAGAGAGAGAGAGAGAGGGAGAGAGTGTCTTTGTCCTAGGAAGCTATTTAGTTGAGAAACAAAGTCAATATATAGAAATTCAGAATAATCTTAAAATAATAAAACATAGGCTACTAAACATTAATACACTAAATATACAACTTAGTCTAAGGACCAAAAAATAATTGTATAATTCTTTAAAATATAGTTTAAAAACTATATGTGCATATATATTACTTTTCCTGAAGTATTTTCCTGGCTTATTCAATTATCTTTTTAGACATATTCTGACCATGATAAAAATTTAGTTTTATTTAATGCAGAGAGAAGTTTAACATATTGGAAAAATAATTACTCCTCAGATAATTCAAAGAGACATTCAAAGACTCCCTTCTAAACGTCACAAACGCTAACCATTAGTCTATAATCACACCATTCAGGAGGAGGCTGAGGCCAGGGACTGCGATGAATGTGAGGCCAGCCTGGACTAGAGCAAGGCTATGTCTCAACTCCACTTCCGCTTCCTTCTCTGAGTGCTAACTAACTAACTAACTAACTAACTTAGGTGAAGCTGGTTAATGTCACAACTACATCAGGAAGACGTCAGAATTCAGCTCCAAATCAAAGGCCACTGCTACTTGCCAAATAGAAAGGCTAAAACATAGACTTTACGTTTTTGTTTTTTTTTTAAATGGGGGTTGGAGAGAGGACTTAATGGTTTAGAGCATGTACTGTTCCCAGCACTCAGGTCAGTCAGGTGGCCCAAGACTGCCTGCAACTCAAGCTCCAAAGAAGCCAAAGCCTCTCGGCCCCTCACATCACACACACACACACACACACACACACACACACCACACACACACAGCATGCCCTGACCTCTTGCCGACATTCAGAGATAACACTGATCAGCTATCCCCTACCTGACAAAGCTTTCAGATGTTCATTTCATCTATTGTATAAACTTAAGATTTCTTTCTTTCTTTTTTTTTTTTTTTTTTTTTTTTTGGTTTTTTGAGACAGGGTTTCTCTGTGTAGCTTTGCGCCTTTCCTGGAACTCACTCTGTAGTCCAGGCTGGCCTCAAATTCACAGAGATCCGCCTGCCTTTGCCTCCTGAGTGCTGGGATTAAAGGTGTGCGCCACCACTGCCAGGCCAAACTTAAGATTTCTAAGAAAAGACATTTTATAATTCCTCAGAGAAGATGAGTTCAATATTGCTTCCCATGCAACCAACCAACCAATCAAACTAAAAGGGACACCGCTAACCATTCATCAGTGTCAGTGGCTTTCATTTCTGTTTTTCAAAAGCAGACATAATATATAGCCGCTAACCTTTTAACTTTGTACAATTCAGTGAATCTTGATTATAGTCACAATGCCACCCAGCCTTCCACTATCAAATTCCAAAATAAACTTAGGAAAAAAATTAAGCTGAACTCTGCCTTCCGAGTCCTTGGGCCTCACTACTGTGGGCTGTTATTTATCTCTTGCAGGTGGCTATATTGGCTGCCTGGTTCAACTTTGACCCAAGAGGTGGTCTGTCTACAGTAGAAATACCTGCAGGAAGCTTTCTCAGGCCTTTCTTTTTTTTTCATTTCTATACCCATCGCACACTTGGTTCAGCTCTTTTTAAAAACAAACGTGTTAAAACGCTGTGCGAGATAAACAGTAGATAGACACTACTTTCACTTTAAGGACCATGAACTTTGCACCTGCTGAAGCCAGCTAATCAGCCTTGTACAATGTCATGGCTATTTGTGCACTGGCCTCATCAGCCTCTGCACCCATGTAGGTTACAAGTTTCTGGAAAGAGAGAACATAATAGCTTCTTTCCGTTTATCATTCTAGAGCAATTATCGGAGAATCATATTCTTTACTGATCTAAATTTTAACACTTGCTCTTTTGCCAAATATCACCAATTTAAGATGTTTAAAAATTAAGCTAATGTTAATTTAAGATGGCTCAAAGCTAAAGGTACACTTCTTTAAAAAAAAAAAAAAAGATCAATTTATCTGGTTATAAGTAAACACTCAAAGGAACCAACACGTTTTAAAATCGATTTCTCCACTAATAGCAGAATTGTTAAGAAAAATTCTACTATACACAACTTGAGCTGAATGTCTCCCCAAGGATATTTAAGACATGATTTAGCAGCTATGCTAACAATAACAAATGCATATTAGTAAGGACAAAGCCTAAACTCAAACTGGTTTTAAAAAAGAATCCATCCAAATACAAACTATTAAGAACCCTCATAAGGCAGGTGATAAAGCGCTTGCCTCAAAGCACTGAGTTTGAGCCTCAGGATTCACATGTGGAAGGAGAAAACCAACTCCTGCACGTTGTTTTCTGACCTCCAAGTGTGCCGTGGCACACTGGGGGTGGGTGGGTGAGGAGGGCACATGCATACCCATTAATAAATGTATTTTTTTAAAGGGAAAGACATCACATTTGTCATGTAGCTGTCCTTTGAACTGGTGTCTCTGTTCCACGTGTTCTTTGAAAAGCTCTACTCCTACCTGGAAATGTTCAGGGACACCCTCAGTAACAGAGCAAGTGTGAGGTAAGCCTGAACTACTTGAGGCAAGCCTGAACTACATGGGACCTGGGTGAGGCGGCCTACAGCACTCGGGAGTTCAGGCCAGCCTGTTCCACACAGTGAGTTCCAGTCTGGCCCGTGTTACAGAGTGACAGCTAATCCTAAAATAAAATACACGTTTTTAAGCTGTTGAGTATTCAAATAATACACGGTAAATGTCTCCTTTTTGTTTAGACTTATAATGTATGCCACTGTATCTCTGTGTGTCCCTCTCCAAATATTTTTAAACAACTTTTTTTAAAAAAAAAAATTTAACTTTATTTTATGTGCATTGGTGTGAAGGTGTCAGATCCCCTGGAACTGAAGTTACAGACAGTTGTGAGCTGCCATATGGGAGCTGGGAATTGAACTCAGGTCCTCTGGAAGAGCAGTCAGTGCTCTTAGCTACTGAGCTATCAATCTAGCCCCCAAAACAACTTCTTGTTAAATTTGAAATTTCAAATAAGTAAATCTTCTATTTGTATGCCCCAGATCTGAATGAGTAACAGATCGTCACAACACTGCAAAGATCAGCTTAAGGAACAAGTCTGTAAGAATCCTCTAGTTCGAACTTGGAACTAAACAGAGTCTGAAAAACTCAAATTCTCGTTCTGGTCTAATTTTACCACTAATGAGTCATTAGCACTGGTTTTCTTAACCTGCAGAGAGGGGACAGAAAGTAGGAGGGAGTTAGCTGGCTGTGAGACAGACAAACTGATGCCAGAGGGATCCCCTCCCCCTCCTCAGGTCGCTCTCCTATGAAGGTACAGCATTCAAACACTAATTTCACTCTAACTTCGAACCAATCTGTCAGTCTTCTCTAACGTTAGGTCCAGAAGAGAGGCACCAATTGCTCTGCACCCTTTAGGCCCATTGGTTAAGGGGAGGGAGAGGCGTGAAGTGAGGCTTTCTCACTTTCTCCAGAAACCCCTATCCACCACAGTGATGTATGAAGTCTCAGCAGGAGTCTGGACCCTGTACAAGGTGCTCAGACCTCTAGTGACCTTAATGCATTTAATATTTTTCCCCTTGTTTTTCCTTTTGTTTTCACTGTCTGAATAGAACAAATGGTCATGGGTATGCTGTGCAACAAAACTGGAATCTAGAAAGCACAAAGGGAACTACCCATGATAAATAATATTCTAGAGAGGGCTTCCTTCATACCTAAATTTTTTTATACAACTATATTAAAAACTGATATCATATCTGCTCCATAACATAAATTAGAATAATGTTTAAAGCTGACTATTATCAAATAAAATTAAAGGTTCAAGATAATGCTGCCTATCTGTTCTATAGTTTGGCATTCTTAGTGCCTCTCCTGCTCCCAAACCATGTGTGTACATGTACATACACATTTGGGAAAGCTGGGTGGAGGTAGCGATTACAGTATTCTAATTTGAAAAGAAGGAAAAACGGTAGCATCATCTCTGTTCTATTATCATAAAGAAACAAATTCAAAGAGAATCTCAAAAGGAAGACTGTAACGATCTTACAGGCTACGTAACTTTCCTAAATAACCTTTTAATGAAATGTGAGCAAAACTTAGAAAAATCTATTGACTTCACTAAAGAAGCCACAATGCCTCGCTGTGATATACTTCGACCAGACACTACACTGAGTGAAAAGAGAATCAAAATTTAAAACTTTCAGTTCTCATCTTGCCACCTGTGTAGAAATAAAAATAAACAGGCAGTATATTGGGTTTAATGGCCTGTTTTTGATCATGGCTAAAGTAACCCTTTTCTTCTCTCAAGAAATATTTCACTTTAATTTTGACTGAATGGTTTCCAAGATGTTAGAATAGTCTATCATGAACGACTGACGGTCTCATAGCCATTCTACACACACACACACACACACACACACACACACACACACACACACACACACTCACACACACACACTCACGTTACAGTAGGTTCTCCCACTCTCCCCCCCCCCCCCCCCCCCCCCCCCCCCGTCTCCTGGCGATTATGAATACTAAACAGGCATACCGCTCACAAGCCAGTGTCCTTTATTCCACTTTAGTCTCATATACATTACCTGTTGACAAATGAACTTCATTTTATTAAGATGGAACATTTTTTGAGATGAAAAATGGTATAGATTCTGGCTAGCCATGTACCTGCAATGTAGACCAGGTTGGCCAAACTTATTGTGACCCACTTGCCTCTACCTCCAAGTGTTGGGATTAAAGGCATGCATCACCACACCCAGCCCTTACTTTAAGAACTGGGTTCCAGCTTTTACACCATTGAGTTGGAATCCCAAATCAAACACTTTAAACATTCTGTGAAACTTAAAGATGAAACTAGGTAAGACTCCCACCTAACATCTTAAAATCCATTCGTGAAAGATGAAAGTGAAATATTTAATATTTTGAGAGAAGAAATAGTGATGAACATAGGACTTCCGTACCATGAAAAAGTTATCCTTCAAAAGTAAAAGAAAGCTGGGCATGGTGGCACATGCCTGCAATCCCAACACTTGGGAGACTGCGGCAGGAGGATTGCTGTGACTCTGACAAAAGAATAGGCTTCAGAGACACACACCCCCTTTTCAAGTGACTCTTTTCAGGACTCTACAGACACTGCGTCTCTTACCCCTTCCCCTATCACAATGATGTATGTAAGACTTCCCATGCTAAGATGAGGACTATGATGAGCTGCTGTGCAAGAAGCTTAGTTCTCAGAAGTTCTAGCTAAAGCAAGAACCTGAAGGTAATCTCTATGCAGTTTCTAGAGTAAGAGAAGATGAACGCAGTACATCTATTTCTCTGTGTAAATGAAAAACTCTTAGTAGTAGGCTTCAGTACTTTTACAAATCATTTATAGTACTCAGTAAAATCATTTCTCCAAAGTTTTTGTTACATCCTAAGTTGCTTGTTGTCGTTTTAAATCTAATTTTAGATAAGATTAGATAAATGTTGGTTTTTATCTAATTTTAAGATTTTCTCTCTATGCCATCAGTCCTGGTACAAATAAACTTAATGCAAATGAAAAACATGAAGGAAAAACAAAGTATTTCTGAGACAAACAACACTTAAATAACTAGCAGTGGAGCTGCCTAACAAGACATGTAAAAAGACTCCAACAGTCACTCAGTTGCAAAAGCAAAGGTATAAACTAAACCTCAACTCTTGTTTATTATTACCAGAGACATCTTAATACACAACTGGGCTGCCCTGAAACTGATGAGCTTCCTAAATCTCCGCAGAGTGGTGGCATCACAGCCATGAAATACCAAGCTCACAATCAACTTTCCTCATTCTTAGCTGAGCAAACGATAACCATGTGTTCAAAACAACAGTAGCAGCACTGTATCTGAGTATGCACACTAAGGCGTGTATTACATGCAAGCGTGTGAGTGCTTACACATAAGTGGAATGAATGGCAGCCATGACACAGGGACGAGCAGAGAGAAATCAGAACAATCCGTCCTGAGAAGGTGCTCAATTATCTTGAAGCAGTGCTGTCTGAAAATGTGTTTATAGGTTGGGTGGTGGTGGTGGACGGCTTTATCTGGCACTCGGCAGGCAGTGGCAGGCAAAACTTTGTGAGTTTGAGGCTAGCCTGGTCTACAGGACAGCCAGGGCTACAGAGTGAAATGCTGTCTCAAAAAACCAAGAAGAAAAAAAAAATGTTTATATTAGCTATAATGTATACAGCAAACTCCAAGGCAACTAACCACAAAAAAGTAGGAAGGAAGTTTAAGTGATCTACAAAGGAGAAGAGAAAATGTACTTATGTAAAATATTCTATTAAAACAAAAAGGGACAGAAAGAGAGAACAGTATAAAAACAGGAACAAAGAAATAAGCAACAGTAACAAATCCAATAAATATTTATCCAACTATATTAATAACCACCATGAAACACGATGGTATATATACATTTATTAAAAGATAAGATACTGATAGAATAATAAAAAATAAAACAACTTAGAGTTTGAGGGTGTAGCTCAAAGGCAGAGCATTTGCCTCCAGGGAAAAGTATCCAGGTTCAATTCCTAGCAATTAAAAAACAGAAACAACAAATCCCTATGGCCTAGAAGAAACACATGTTAAATGTAAAGTTATACATACAGATATCGAGGAAAGTGCATATAATATACTACCTTAAAGGAACTGAATCGGGCTGGAAAAATGAGAGCTCAGCAGTTAAGAGCACTGGCTGCTTTTGTAGGACCCAGGTTCAATTCCGAGCAACCACATGGTGGCTCACAACAGTCTATAATTTCAGTTCCAGGGGATCTGACCCCCTCTGCTGGCCTCCATGGCCACCGAGCATGCAAGTGGTATACAGACACACATATAGGCAAAACACTAATACACATAAAATAAAATCTAAGAGAAACCGAATCAACAATTAGTAACCTTCCAAAGCAGAAAACACAAGGTTCAGATAGGTTCACTGGTGAATTCTAGTAAATATTTAGGAAAGAAATTGCTTAAATTCTCTACAATCTCTTCTAGAACATACAAGTAGAAAACACTTTCCAACTCTTCCTATGAGGCTAGCATAACCCTAATGCCAAAACCAGACATGAGAAAATAGCAGACCAATATTATTTGTGAAAAATATCTTCAACAAAAGTTAGGCAAAAGAATTATATACTGTGACCAAGTGGGATTTATCCCAAGTATGCAATGCCAACTCAACATCTGAAAATCAATTAGTGTAATCCATTATAACAATGGACCACCAAGAAACACTGCATGATCATATCAAGTGATGTAAAGAGATGGCATATCCAAGGCTCATTCATGATAAAGTCTCTTTGTAAGCTGGAAAGAGGAGGAACCCAAATTGACAAATATCTAAAACAAACCGCTAATAAATATCACCCTTCATGGTTGTTATCAAGATGTCACTTCTTGGCTTCACTTATGGAGGCAATGGAATCCCCATGAAAAGTCTACCAAGTTATTTTATTGATATTGGCAACTAAATGTGTCCAACTCAAGGACTGCACTCTACTGAAGGATAGCTTTGAATGTGAGCCAACACAAGAATATATACGTACTTAAAATACTGTGAGAACTTTTTGCATTTTTTTGTAAATCAACTGCACAGTTCAAGAGTGAACTTTGTAGATGACAATACCATGTCCCTATATCAAAAAGTTGGGTGTTCCAGTGAATGGCAAAAGATCCATAACAGTTAACACAATACTGAAGGAACTGAATAAAATCAGACAATCGATACTATATCCAACCTCAAGACCTCTATACAATACTAATCAAGACAGTGGGGTATTGGCAAAAGAACAGTCAAGTGGACAGAGAAACAGAACAGGAAGCCCAGAAGCAGACTCACACAAATATAGACAGCTGAGCCAGGCAGTAGTGGCGCACGCCTTTAATCCCAGCACTGGGGAGGCAGAGCCAGGTGGATCTCTACGAGTTCGAGGCCAGCCTGGTCTACAGAGCGAGATCCAGGACAGGCACCAAAACTACACATAGAAACCCTGTCTCAAGAAAAACAAAAATAAAAATATATAGAGAGACAGCTGATCTTTGACAAAGAAGTAAAGACAATTCAGTGGAGGAAAAACATTATTTTCAACAAATTTTTCTGGAACAAATGATCATTCATATGCAAAATAAATCTAGACCTAGACCTACACATTTCACAAAATTAAATAAAATTAGATTACAGAGCTAAATATAAAAGGTTAAAAAAAAACCCACCTCTATAACTCCTATAAGGTAATAGAAGAAAATTTGGAATACATTGGGTTTAGCACTGATAAATAATTAAAAAGTTAAACTTCTTTATGAAAGACATTGTCAAAGCAATAAGCCTTCCAAAACAGAAAATATAAGGTCTAAATGTATTCACTGGTGAATTCTACCAAGTATTTAGGTAGAAATGACTTCAATTCTCTATAAATTTCTTCCAGAAGAATAGTCAGTGGAGTTAGGTGTGGTAGCCTACACCTGTAATCTAGTACTCAGGAGGCTGAGGCAAGAGGATGGTGATGTGACTAGCTTGCTTTACACAGAGACTGTCTCAAAAACAAAAACAACCCCCCCCCCCCCCGCCTCGCACAAAAGTATCCCAAACAAAAAACTCACCTAACTTCTAACTTCAGATTAAAAAGAAAAATTAATTCACCTATATGTTGTAATATTTTAAATCTGAAATCTTTTTTTAATATGTACAAGTAAGAAAACGGAGGGTTTAGGGCTGGATTGTTGGATCAGTAGGTAAGAGCACTTGACCTTGCAAAGGACCCAGGTTCAATTCCCTGCACCCATTTACTGGCTCTCAAGGATTTGTAACTCCAGTCCTAAGGGATCTGACACCCTCTTCTGACCTCCATGGGTACCAGACAAGTATGTGGTACACATGCATGCATGCAGGCAAAACACTTATACTCATAAAATAATAAAATAAATTATCCCCCTCCTCAAACGAACAGTTTTGTAAAAAAAAAAAAAGAAAAAAATAGTGTGCTGGGTGTGGGTGGTGTACATCTTCTCAGCATTCAGGAGGCAGAGGTAGGCAGATCAATGTGAGTTGGAGTTGCTATGTAGACCATACTGGAACATAGCAAGTTCCAGGCCAGCCAGGGTTACATAGTGAGACATTGTCTAAAAAAATAAATAAATAAAAATGTAAGAATATACATTTAGCATTTTCAGAATAAGTAATTTCTACTCTAACATCATAAGCACTCAACAAATATTTGAAACTAAAAACCAACCAGACAAAACTAAAACAAAAGAAAATAATTTTAACTTTTAAAAATAAACACAAGTATAGCTCAATACTATATTTTCCTATTTTACCAAGAATTAAATATGTTCTCCCAGAAAGCTTACAGAAAGTAAAAACAGGCATGGGTTCTGTTAGCCAAATAGTCATCTCAATTACATACACAAATGTTATAATCCAGGGCTTAATATATTTTAGATACTTCTCCAATCAGTCCTATTGCCAGGACAGCTAACATTTCTTTACAGTAAACTCCTCTGCCCCCTATTAATAAATACAGGCAATGCTTTTATTCAAAACTCTTCTGAAAGTTTCCATTTGTAGGGGCCACTGATACGGCTCCGTGGGTAAAGACACTTGCTGCTAAGCCTTACCATTTGAAGTCTATCTATGGAACCAACATGGTAGGAGAAAACTGACTCCTTGAAGTGGTCCTCTGACCTTTCTATGCATGGGCCATGACATCAGTGTGCATACACACACGTACACGTACACATACACACATGTACACACACACACACACACACACACACACACACTCTTACTTTAAAAGTTTTAATTTGTGATTGAAACTGCTTCTTGATAAACATGTACAATACAATTTTCCTAAGTAAAAAAATACTATAGAAATCTAAAATAATATATACTTATCCAGGTGACCACAGTATGGTAAATCAGAGGTTGGAAGGATATAGGAGAACATTCTAGTAGGCAGATTTCTCATCATTTGGAAAGCTATGGCAGATTATCTATAACAGTGGTTCTCAACTTTCCTAATTCTGCAGCCCTTTAACACAGTTCCTCATGTTATGGTGACCCTCAAGTATAAAATTATTTCATTGCTACTTCATAACTGTAATTTTCCTACTGTTATGAATTGTAATGCAAATATCTGATATGCAGGATACCTGATATGTGATCCTTGAGGGGGTTGTGACACACAGGTTGAGAATCACTGTCTATGATGCTCCAAAGATACCACTTTTAAATGTCCAACTTAGAGACAAGCACCAAAGGACCAAAGGAAACATTAAATGTCATCCTAGCCCTCCTAAACCAGAGCTACATAGCAAGACTCCAGCTCAAAAAAAAGGCCCGTTGATTCTTTGATCAGGTACATTTTGGAGGCTGAGGTATGAGGATTTTGAGTTCAAATCAGACTGAGTAGAGTAAGACACTGTCTAAAACCAACCAACCCACATTTTAAAACAACGTAAGTATATAAATCAAAAAGTACAGAACAGCAACCTGAGTGTTTCAAATGTATCTAATTATATGTATATGAGTGTTTTAGTTAATCACATGCATTCCTGTTGTCCACGGAGGTCAGAAGAGGGCATCAGATCCCCCAGAACTGGAGTTATGGATGGTTCTGAGCTACCATGTGGGTGCTGGGAATCAACCTGCGAGAACAAGTGCTCCTAATTACTGAGCCGTCTCTCCAACCCAGAAACCTAAAAGTTTATGAACATGTGGTTGTATTGAAACATGCCTGGGAAAACAAATTATCGGGGGAGGAGTTTCATCATACATCTCTTTAGACATAATTATTTGAAGAAAAATATAAACTGGTCATTACTAGTGGTAGGTAGTATTTTATACTTTATATCATGGTTTATACTTGAATTTAAAAATACATTTATTTTTTAAATGAAATCTAAAATGTACAAAAGATAATACATAAATATGCTCAGGAAAGCAAAACAGTTTCAACAAAAGAAGCAAAACTAAACTGTGTTCCCAATGAACTATGCAAACACAAACACACATGTATCAGAAAACATTAACTGGTAGTCATTTCTGAGTAATAAGACTGTTTTGTGTTCTTCTTTGTACATTAGATGTGTTAGTATAAGAAATAAAGAAAGCAAACCATAAAATGTAAACTAGTAAAATTGTACGTTCTAATTAAACTCGTAAAACTACTGTTTTTCAGATTCTAAAAAGCTTAGGGCTAGCAAAATGACTTAGGGCATAAAAGCATTTGCCACTGAGCCCAATGACCTGAGCTAGTTCCCCAAACTCATATGGTGGAAGGAGAGAACGGACTCCCAAAGTTGTGCTGATACTGCACCCCCCAATAAATAAATAAATTAATTTTAAAATTCTTAAAAAGATTAGACCATGTTCATTGTCCTAGTTAGGATTCTACTGCTGTGAAAAATACCATGACCAGAACACCTTGGGGAGGAAAGATTTTCTTTCACCTGATGGAGAAAAGTCCCTTCCAGCAAAAAGTCACGGAAGGAACCTAGAGGAAGGAACTGAAGCAGAAGCCTTGGAGGAATACTGTTACTGGTTTGTCTGCCCTGGCTGGTTTTGTTTGCTTTCTCATACACCCAGGATCACATGCCCAGGGGTGGCGTCCCCCTGCCCGGAGGTTAGGCCTTCCCACGTCAATCATTAATCAAGAGAACGCCCCATTGACTTGCTTACAAGCCATGTTCCTTTCCTAGATAAGGCTGGTTTTATGTCAAGTTGACAAAAAAGGAACCAGGACATTAACATAGTCAGTCTAAATTAGTATCCAAAACCACACAAGCCAAAAGAATTTACACAGCTTTAAACTTCTAATTTTAAATGTTTAGGCAACCACTGAGCTAAATCCCCAGCCCTGGGAACATCTTCAGTTTTACATTTCCGAAGACAGTTTAAGTTTCTATTTCTAGCACTGTGGCATCAGAATAGATAATAGTCCCTTCCTCTATCCATCAGATAAAGTTATCACTTGGAAAATTTTCATATCAAATCTTAATTCATATTGTAAAAAGAAAGTATGTGTAAAGGATGATTTGAATATAGGAGTGTCAGAAGTAGGGCTGTATACAATATCTATGTAACACTGTAATAAAATGTTACATATGAAAAATACTGAACACTACTGAGAAATGAGGGACCTAAACAGACAGATGCACAATATCAATGTATTAGAAAATGCAGTACTTTGTAAGTTCTTCCCAAACTAAACTAGCAAGTTGATGCTATTACAACCAACATCAAAAGAAAACGATTTTCTTAAAAACAGAAATGAACAAGACAGAGGTAGGAATGTAGCTCAGTGGTTCAACTCCCGGCACCACAAAAATAAATTAATAAACCAAACAAGGTGACTCTAAAATTCATATGATTAAAAAATGACTTTGAATAGTCAAAACAATCATGAAGAGACTGAAGGACTTTCTCTACCTGATTTCAAACTAATTATATTTAAAATAATTAATATTGGCAAAAGGACAGGGAATTATTACATCAATGTAACAGACAGTCCATGAATTGACCTACACTTATATAATCAAATGATTTTTCAAAACAAGGAGGTCAAGGTAGGTAAAGAGGAAAGTGTTTTTTGGAAAAAAAAAAAAAAACTTCAAATAATTAGACATAAAGAAGGGAGGAGAGTTTCAATTTCTACATCGTACCCTAATAAAAATTTAATTCAAACTAGATCACAGCCTGCAGTGCAAGAACTGAAGTTATAAAGCTTATACAAGAGAAAATATAGGAATATATCTTTTCAACTTGGAAACAGCAATTTATTAGGACACAGAAAACACCTATAGTCATAAGAAGAAAAACTAACAATCTTGATGAGGTCCGTTACTAAAACTATTTTAAAAAGGTAAGCTGGTGTTATGACGCACACTGTTAATCTCGGTACTCAGGAGGCTGAGGCCAAAGGACTGCCATGAATTTGAGCCATCCTGGGATACATGACAAGCCTTGTCATTAAAATGAATACATAAAAGCAGGCAAGCACCAAATGAAGAGAAAATATATCTGGATAAATAACTTGTATTTAGTACATAAAGAACTGTTACAAGCCTAAAAACGAAAGACTGAATTTTAAAATTAAGCAAGTCTTACACAGTTATATCCAAAATGACTAGTAAGAATATGAAAAGTTGCCAGGCAGTGGTGGAGCATACCTTTAATCCCAGCACTTGGGAGGCATCGCCAGGTGGATCTCTGTGAGTTCGAGGCCAGCCTGGTCTACAGAGCGAGATCCAGAAAGCTACACAGAGAAAAACCTTGTCTCAAAAATAAATTAAAAAAAAAATATATATATATATGAAAAGTTGGGACTGGAGAAATGGCTCTGTGTTCTATTCTTACAGATGACCCAAGCTCAGTTCCTAGCACCATATCAAACAGCTTACAACTACCTAGAAAAGCACTTGTTCTTGCAGAGAATCCAGGTTCAGTTCCTAGCATCCACATGGTGATTCACAACCATGTGTAACTCCAGTTCCAGGGGATCCAATGCCCTCTTCAGACCTCCGTGGGCACCAAGCACACACGTGGTACACAGACATACATGCAGGCAAAAACACTCATACACATAAAAAGATGTAAAGAAATATACCAATAAAATTTTAAGTGCCTGTTAAGGAACAGAGATACAGCTCAGTGGTAGAGTCCTTGCCTGGTTTGTGAATGGCCCTGGATTCCTTCCCCAGCAGTGTACCCAGTAAGTATTTAATTTAGTATTTCGGTGTTGTTTGATAGACTTGATTTTTTTTTTTTTTTCTTTTTTGGCCAGGTCTAGGCCTGTGATCAAGATGTAGTTCTGAGGTCCTTCTCCAGCACACCTGCCTGCCACCATGCTTTCTTCCATGACAACAGTGGACTAAGACTCTGAAACTGCAAACAATTAAATGCTTGCTTTTTTAAGAGCTGCCTTGGTCATGGTTTCTCTTCATAAGATTAGGACAGTGACTAAGACAGAAGGTGTTACTAGGACTGGGGTACTGCTGTGATGGGCCTGACCACGCTGTCTGTTGAAGGAATGTGGAAGGCTGTGGGACTCTGGACTGGAAAAGTGGCTGGACAATTTAAGTGGGGTTTAATGGGCCGTCCTATTAGGAACATGGAAGACAGTGCTGAGGGCGATCTGAACTGTGGAGGCCCAGCTCAGACATTTCAGAGGAGAAGAATATTAGTAGGTAGCCTAGAGAACATTCTCGTGATATTTTGGTAAAGATTTATGGCTGGTTTTTGCCTTGTCCTAAAAAAATCTGCCTGAAGTTAAATTGAAGAGTTTGGGATTAATGACACTGGCAGGGATTTCAAGGCAAGGGACAGTACTGACTGTGTCATGTGGTTATTAGTAATCACTCCTATGCAGATCTATAATGAAAAGGAACAAGCTGGACAAAGAGAAATACAAAATGTACAGTTTGAGGAGAAAAGGTATGCCAGTAAGTGTAATGGAGCTTAAGTCCAGTGGTCAAGGAGATAAAAAGTTGAGAGAAAAACCTGATGCTAAACGGAATAAAAGGAGTGGTGACCTCAGGGCAAGACCCTACCCAGCTAAGCTTCCAACTTGTGGAAAGGAATTAAAGAAAGCTTAAGCAGCAAATGAAACCATCAGCAACAGAAAGCTGATGCAAATGTTATTGAAGAGGGGGTCAAGTTCTAGCCTCATCAAGCAGCAGAACTTGGCAGCTTCGCCTTTTGGTTCCGGCTTTAGACGCAAGGATAGGAGAGGGGGGGTAGAATCTCCTTCCTCAGCTAAGTCGCTGAGGCCAGGAGTGCTTCAGGGTTGTGCCTATGTGGAAGCCCAGAAAGGCCATTGCATGAAGCTGTGAAGGTAAAGCCTGGATTGTGTTGGAGACCCCACCATGTTGGAGATGCCAGAGCCTTGAGATACCTGCTAAGAAGAGCTGCAGACTGAGTGTGTTGCAGTCCACAAAGAAACAGGAGATCTGAAGAGCCCTTTGATTAGACATGGAGATACAGAATTTGAAGTTTGCCCGCTGGTTTTCGTCTTGCTTTGGTCCAGTATTTCCTCACTATGCTCCTTTTTCTCCCTTTTGGAATGGTAATGTATAGCCTGTGCCATTGTATGTTAGAAATATGTGATCTTCATTTTGATTTTGCTTTACAGGGGGTTACAGATGACCAAGAAGAAACTTTGAACTTTTAAACAGTGTTGACACTGTGGCAGACTATGGGGACTTTTTACGTTGGATTGAATGCATTTTTGCATTATGGTATGGCTATTAGCTTATGGGAACCAGGAAGGCAATGTGATGGTTTGAATAGGAAGAAATGCACCCCCATTGGCTCACATATTTTGAAGGCTTAATCACTAGGAGTGAAACTGTTTGGAAGGGTTAGGAGGTGTGGCCTTGTTGGAGGAAATGCGTCATTGGGGGTGGGCTTTGAGTTTTTAAAAGCCCATGGCAGGCCCAGTATCTCTCTGTCTGCTGCCCTTGGATCAGGAAGTAGCTCTCAGCTACTTCTCCAGCACCATGTCTGCCTGCATGCCACCAGCTCCCTGCCATGATGATAATGGAATAAACCTCTGAAACTGTAAGCCAGCCTCTAATTAAATGTTTTCTTTTGTAAGAGTTGCCTTGACCATGGTATCTCTTCACAGCACTCCAACAGTGCTTAACACACAAGGAAAATAAACACAATGAGCTACGAAAACATTTATGATAGGGTATCAGAACTTACTGTTAAATGTTCATTGTCGTCTTGAACAAGCAATAACTTAAACAGCATGAGAACAGCCCCCATAGAAATGTCTGATTTTGCTTATTTAATTGAACAGAGTACACTAGCCACAGTAATATGTTGCTGAGGCAATTTTATATGAATAAACAGTACACAAGACTGAAGTTTTAAAAAGTCTCTCGGCTATTTAGTTACCTATCAATTGTTCATTTAAAACTCACAAGAAAACACAGAGATAGTAAGGTAAGTTTGAGTCTATAGGTCATTTGGGTCTCTAATGTGTTAAAAAAAATGTAAATAAACATACTCAAGTGATGAGCTTCAGTCAGCCTGAACTATACAATGAGTTCTAGTCCAGCCTGGGCTACATTGTAAGAAAAGAAAAGCCCCACAACAATAAAGCAATGACTGCACTTATAGAATGTAGCCAGAGTAGTCAAAGGCATAGAGAAGAAGTACAAAAGTCCCTGCTAGAAGCTGCAGCGGGAGATCTGAAGTTACTGTTTAACAGGTAGACTTTGGGATTGTGAAAAGGCTCTGGAAATGGACAGTGTAACAGTTACACAATAACATGAACTTTTTTCCCTTCTGCAGACAGGGTTTCTCTGTATAGCCCTGGCTGGCCCGGAACTCCAGAGACCAGCCTGCCTCTGCCTCCCGAGTACTGGGATTAAAGGCGTGCGCCACCACTGCCCAGCAACATGACCATATTTAATGTCACTAAATTAACTACTTAATGCTTAAAATGGCAAAGGTTGTACAAAGACTTTAACACACGTTAAAAAGGGGAAAAAAATGTGTTAGTTTACCACATGGAAGCACAGGAAGGTGGTAAGAATACAAGAATGAGGTGCCTGGTTTGAAATCTCTGTGTTGACTTCATAGCTTTGGGAAAGTAACTCACTATCTCTGTTTTCTCAATGAACAGACCTCCTTCATAGAGGCATGGTGAGGAACCCAATAATATATAAAGGGTTGACAACAGTGCATATTATATAGTAACCATTTTTGTTATTGTAATTGAAAACATTTTTGTGAGGCAGGGCTTCAGTATGCAGCCTCATCTAGCCTTGGCTGCTCATGCGCTCTGATTTCAAAGCATGTCACCACTTCTGACTTCAAACATTACCAATCAGACTTTGGGCTCTGTGGTAGTAGATATCAAACCCAGGTCCGTCCGTACATATGTCCAGTAACTGCTCTCCCACTGAGCTTTATCTCCAAACTGTTCAATGAACTTTAGGTCAAATGTCTCAAGACCCTTAAAAACTCTTAAAAATTAAATTATTCTTTTTGTTTTGTTTTGAAGCAGTCTCATAAGGTAGGCCGTCCTCAAACTCAGTATCCTCCTACCTGGGCCCCTCAAGGCTCATGGTACCCAATCTTAGCTCCTCAAAATTTTGAAGGTCAGTAAGAAATAACATGAAAACCAGTAATCTACTCCAAGCTCCTCCTTTAACAGGTAAAGAAATTAAGAACTCAATAGTTAGCCTGAGGTTATGTATCTTACTCCATTAGTATTACTTTTCTTAAAGAAATAGTTTTGGATAATACCAATGTTGACATTCCCGACTTCCAAATCAAAGCAAACGTACATCCCAGAATCTGCTGTCCTTGTTTCTAGTCCATTAAGCATTTATTTATTTGGAGAGAGCCAAAAACCCAGCAAAACCAAACCAAAAAAAAAAAAAAAATTATCCTCAAAGGTAGCAGTCAAAAACACCTGGCCAGAAAACAAAGTGTTAAAAATTGTGAAAACGTTCTCAAAAGATGCCTGCCACTCCACTACTGTCAGCCAGACATTAACTGAAATAATCATAGTGAGGCCTGAAGAGTCTGTCTATGTGTAGTACTAAATAGAGCTAATACTCAGCACAAAGAATCGGCTACACATAGTTCTTCATTAAAATCAAACAGAAGTGAGTAGCAATCCAAATACCACAAAATGTCTGGTGCAAAAAAAAAAAAAAAAATCATCTATGAAGCTTTGGAGACATTTTTGGGCTTATTTCAACAGGGCTGTCTGTAACCGGTGTCTGGAAATTAGTTCACCCCCACAAAAAGAAAAATAACAGATAATTTGAAGAGCAAACTCAACAAGCATGTCCTTATTTTGCCGCCTCTCCAAGGTTCTTCCTAGAGAATTCAGATTTTTTGGGGGGGAGGAGGGGCTGGTTTGTTGGTTTTTCAGACAGGGTCTCATTCTGTGCCTCAGGTTGACCTGGACCGCACTGCAATCCTCCTGCCTCAGCCTCCTGAGTGTGGAAACTGCAGGCATGATCCACCATGTCTGGCTCCTGAACCCAGCTCTAAAGGGATAATCACCACCTACACGTGGAATGTCTTTCTCTCCCAATCTACAGCTGAAATCCCACCAGTCCTGTGGAAATCGAAATGCATGATGTACGTGTATGGAAATATGATGAAACCCATTATTATGTAAAATTAATATGTGCTGATAAGGTATTTTTAAAAGAAATATTATCCAACCATATATAGGCTCCACCTATATATTGGCGGCTTCCATTGATTCCCCCCACTGACCTCAATGTAGCATTAACCTTTTCTTCACTGCCTTTCGCTACACCTCTACAATGCACTGTTACCAACATTCACTTCTGACCCACCCTCTCACAAGATCAACACCTGACACCCCACCCCCAGCAGTAGGAAAGGGAAATTAACATGTATTGGGCATCTCACAGACAGGCAAGGGGCTACCAACTGTGCATACATTATCTCATTCAACCTTCCTGACAACAGGCTGGGAAGGTAAACAGGTGGTGTACTGCTGTTCACCTGTAGGGAACTACTGCAGAGTTAATGGCCTGCTTATCCACCATCACGTTGCTAGCCTATTCCAGTGTATGGAACGTTGGTTTACTCTGCTCCAACGCGCCAGTGTTTCCGCCACTCAGTGTTGTGGGGGGTGTTCGTTTTGTGTCTCCCACTGTACCTGAGGAGGTTCCCGCAATTGTTTGCTGACTTCAATATTCTCACGAACACAATGTCACCCTCTAATAATGAAATCACGCCTCACCCCTAGCCCGCTACCTTTACAGTTCTTTTGCCGAGGACTTTACCTACTTGGGCGGCTCTCCACTTGTCCACGAGAAATGCTGCAGGCAGCATCCACCCCAAACTGTTCTTCCCACAGAATGTATGAAATGCAACACACAGGAAACATACAACTCTTAGATCGTTCTCCAAAAAGCTCTTATTTCACACTAAGGCACATCTTGATGTCTACGTAAGGATCAAGCAGTCTCCAGTTCACACAGTGGGGCCGTCCGAAGACAATGTCTGAATAGCAAAAGGCTATCTATCCTTCAGGCGTCTTAAAACGAAGGCATCCTACCGATACCATTAGGCAGCCTCCTCCCTTTCTGCCGTCCTCCACTGAATTGCAGTTTGGATTTCCGGCGGGAATGAGAAAGGGGCTAAGAAGCACTGGAGCGATTTCTTTGCCGGCTTAATTAGGAGACACAGAAGGCGCCCCGCCTTTCTAAATCTCTGCATTGAACTCATCTACGAAGGCGGGCAGGGCACGGAAGCTAGAACAATCCCGCATCGAGGCACCGGTTTCTGCGGCTACCCGGGGGGCCAGCCCCCTCCCCACCCCGCGCGCGGTCCCCAGGCACCAGCGCCCAGCGCGGAGTAAGAAGCCCCGCCGCACCTACCCAGGCGCCCCCCGGTCTCATTGTCTGCACGGTGCAGCTCCGAGGGACACGGGGGTGGTGGTGGTGGTGGTGGGGGGACAGCCCAGGCCCCGCCGACCCCCTTACCCAACGCAGGCCGCCAGGCTGGGCGCAGCCGGAACGCGGAGAAGCCCGGCAGCGACCCCGCCCCGGGCTGCAGCCGTCCGCACTCGCCCGGAGGGCCACGCCGGGCGCCGGGGAAAATGGAGGCGGCAGCGCCTCCGGGGCACCCGGGTCCCTTCCTTTCCCCGACCTCGAGGACCCAGGCGGTGGAGCACTCACCGTGGCAGCCCCTCGGCCCTCCCGGGGGGGGCCCCGCGCGAGGCAGCAGCTGCTCGCACCCTCCCGCCGCCTCGCCGGGCGCGACGCTCCTCTCCCGAACGCTGAGAGCGCCCGCAGCTCCCGCGGCGCGCGCTCCGGCTCCGAGGGACTGACTGACGGACGACCAGCCGAGCCCCAGGAGCGGGCGTCGGCGGGGACTGGGCGGGGCGGCCGCAGCGGCGGCGGCTCCCCCCCCCCCTCCCGCCCGGGAGCGGATCACAGAGCCCGCGCGTCCGGCCCCGGCACACAGGGCGGGGCTGAGCGGGCCGTGCGGCCCAAGGGCGGACCGGCTCGCGCCCGGCCGCGCGCTCCGCGGGCTCCGCGGGCTGCGCGGGCGCGCGGCCACCGGCTCACTTCCGGCGGCGCGCGCCTCTCCGGCCGCCCGGGCGCACGCGCGCGCGCGCGCGCGCGCGCACGGGGGCCCCCCCCCCGGCCAGCCGCCCACCCCCTGCCCCGCCGCCGCTGCCCGCCGCCCCTCCGTCCTCCACCACCGGCCGCCCCGCAGGCGCCGGGGCCGCACCCAGCCGCGGTCGTCCTCCGCGCCCCGCCTTTCCTGCGCGCGTCCCCGTGAGCCGCCTCCAGGAACCAGTGAATCAGAGAATGAATGAGCCGGGAGGAAAATCCCGCCGCGGTCCCGCCCTCCGTGGCCCTTTCCCGGGAAGCCCGGCTCGATGGCTCCCGTCCGAGGGTCTTGGGAGACGGAGGGACGACGAGCAGAGCGGTCCCGGGCTGTGCGCCTTTGCCAGCCGTCCACGTACTCAAGTCTCCAGCAGTCACCCCCCGGGCTGCCCCAGGCACCCACGGACCATTGTGAAAATGTGGGAACACGGCTTTAGGGACTCTCATTTTAGCCCTAAACTCGGCAGTTTCGGGCAATGTATGGGGAGCTTTCAGGATTCAGGCATCCTCGACGCCTGTTCATCTATGTCCCTGGTTTCTGTTCTCCCTATTGAAATTGTTTGCAGTACAGTAAGGGTGTTGGCATCTTTCCTTAGCCTTGAGCTGTATCCTCCGAGTATTACGCTTAAATACTGAGTTTGATTCCAAGCTCCAAATTACTCGGATACTGCTTATTTTAATGCAGGTTCGACTTAGGCAGACTTAGATTTCTTTCGATTTACGTCCTTATTATGACCTTCATGTAAAGTTGATCAAAGGAAAGAAAAAAATAGTATTAAATTACGTTTGCTTGGCTATATGCTTTGTTAGCATTAAAGAAATTGAACTATGGTCTGGAATTGGCTGCGTTGAATGTTTAGCGTTATTTTTTCGTGTCTTCTTGTCTGCTCTTTAATAGTTTCTGTATTTTGAATTTTCACCAAAAAAAAAAAAAGGAACATGTGTTTCTGAAATTCTGGCTCTCTTTCTAAGAATGAGTGTTCATTTCTCTAGTCTAGGACCAAATCCTAGTCTGATTAATTGCATTCTACTTCCTGATATTCTTGAGGATTTCCAAGTGGTTTCAGTCTTTTTGGACATACAATCTTTTCTGACCTGGTGCACAATCTGTCCCAAACTGGTATTTAGAACTGTACAATACAATTATTTAGCTGTTTCACACTTGAGATACCTGTACTTTAGAAACACATGCAATTTGTATTTTAAGTTTAGTAGGTACTGCAATAATCTGGTGTAAAATAACACCATCTCATAAACTAAAAATGGTGAATGTGACCAATTCCCAGGACCTCTCTTCATCATTTGTTACCTGCAATTATTTCAATATGCTATGTTCTTCCCTTGATGAATATCATACAGTTTATTCATCCTTATACCGCTCCCGCCCGCCCCCCCCCCCCCCCCCCCCGCAGTATCTACTGTGGACCTTTGTATAAATGACAAACCTTCAAAAATTTTAATCAATAATTCATACACCAGCCTGGTCTACAGAGTGAGCTCCAGGACAGCCAGGGCTACACAATGAAACCTTGTCTCAAAAAAAACAAGATAAAGCAAAACAAACAAAAAAATCATATAAATGCGTCTGTGGCCTCTTCAGCTCCCTTGTGACGAGGTTTGTTGAGATTAAAAACACCTAGATGCCCAAACCTAACAAATAGCCTATTGTTATCAGATATTATTACTAGACTGACTATGAACATGACAAGGCAGAGTCTCATTTTTACAGAAACCTCCTTTACAAAACAGGCTCATGAGTGCTCTCTGGGTAGCTCTTAGCCTGCTCTTCTGCGTTTTAAGGTTGGTTAAGGCTAAATCTCAGAAAACACTCATCACTTTCCACCATTGAGAAAAGCAAGCAGGTTCTCATCAGTTTCATTAAGCCATGAAATAATCCATTCACTTAATTAGAGTTTATTGAGCTCCCACTAAGGTGTAAGAATGCAAAGATTAAAAAAAGACTCCATGCCTCCGGCCCTCAGAAGTCACAGACTGCTGGATAAAGGCGGTAGGGAAGCCACTACCAGAAAATTAGTCTGTTCCCGGACCAGGACAGCCTATCCAGTGGGCATGTTTAATGACAGGGAGGAGCTAACCGGATAAGGAGGGAACATTCCAAAGGCAACAACATCTGTGCAGGTGTGTGAACTTTAATAGCGCCATGCCCAAGAGGCCAGACTTCCAAATAATTCCATTTCTTCGGGACGGATGCAGAGAAGGTTCAAATGGGCGGAGAATGGTAGAAGGGACCCCCGTTCATTGAGAGCTCGTGTGCTACATGAAGGAGTTTGAACTTCATCAACTCTTTGAAGTGTTTTTAGTCTCCGTAACGACGGAGTGTATGTTCGAAGACCAGAGAAAACGGAAGAATGAAAACAGAGGGGCGAAGTAACTTGGAGGAGCTGGGCAGAGGCAGAGGGGGTGCAGTGGGGACGGTGCGCGGGTGAGGGATGAATTAAGAAGGCGGGATCTATAAATGTTCATGTAAAATTGACTGGAGGACGGAAGGAGACAGACAGAAACCTCTACAAAAGGCAAGCAAGCTTCTGTCTGGGGAGACTGTATGACACTGACCCTCCATGAAATAAGAATGCAGAAGGAGGAGCCTGGCTGAATACTCATACCGGAAAATATTGCCACAGGAGGCTGGGAGCTCAGTCTGTACACGGCTTACTGAGCAAAGATGATCTTAGTTCAAATGCCCAACTCCCATGTAAAAAACTGGGCCAAGTGGTATGTACCCCTAGTAACAGTGCTTGGGAGGTAGAGATGGGAATACCCCTGAGACTTACTGACCCGCTAATCTTGAGGAATGGATAAACGCCAGGTACAATTAAAGATCTTGTGTGTGTGTGCGCGTGTGTGCGCGCGCGTGTGCACACACACGTACCATAAATCTAGGCACCTCAAAGGATTCTTAGTTCATTACTCTGTAAAGTGTGTGGCTTTTTTGTTTTGTTTTGTTGGTTTTCAAGATAGGGTTTCTCTGTGTAGCCCTGGCTGTCCTGGAACTTGTTTTGTAGACCAGGTTGACCTCGAACTTAGAGACCTGCCTGCCTCTGCCTCCAGTGTGCCAGGGTTAAAGGTGTGTGCCACCACTGCCCAGCACAAGGTGTGTTCTTAAGGACAGTGGCTTCACAGGATTTTAGTAGATGTGATGGCTATTCTTGGTTACCAGCTTGACTACAACTGGAATTAACTAAAACCCAATGATCTGTGAGAGACTTTTAACTAAATCATTTGAAGTGGGAAGATTCACTTCTAATCTGGATATTTGAGGTGGTAGAAAAACCTTCAATCCAGATCTTTTCAGGTGGGAAGACCCACCTTAATCTACACCGCACCGTCTGCTGGCAGCCTGTATAAAAACATGGAAGGAAGAAACGATCTCTCTTTGTCTGCTTGCCCTTTCCTTTACTATCAAGTCCCTTTCTCCACTGGCAGAAGAACCTACATCTTTGGGATTCCAGCATCTACTGAACACCAACTGAGACAGCCACCCTCGTGGACTGAACAGCTACTGGATTCTTGGAACTTTTGTTCATAAGCAGCCATTGTTGGGTGAGCCGGACCAGACATTATAATAAATCCCATATATAGATATATATTCTATATGTTCTGTTACTCTAGAGAACCCTGACTAATACAGTAGGCATGATTTCCAAAGTAGCTTTGAGTTTCTTTAACCAAACAAGTAAAAGATGATGAACAATGTGCAATGGATTTCTCAACCGGAGGACTTTTCAGTGGTCGTGGTAATGTACCCTGTGAAGTTTTCATACAGGTATTAGATGCAGCATATCCCAAGTGTGTTCAACTATGAAACCCTTTCTCTAGTGGAACAGATCATTGGACGCGTGTTCCACAGAATACATGTTGGAAATCCTGACCGTGCCCAGGTTTTTATTTGACAGTTAGAAAACTGTTGTCCTGATACATGAAATGACTCAACTATAAACATCTGCTGCTGGCAGGTGCTCAGCTAGAATCCTCACCTTGGCCCTTTTCTCTTTCCACTACATATTGCTCTACAGGATACAGACTCATTCCAGAACTTTCCACCAATCTGGGGAGAAAGATATAATTAAAAAAATTATCGAATATTTCCTTTTAAATGAGTTTCCAGATCAGTAATTTTTCAGAATATTTCTGGCACTATAAAATTTAATGCTAGATTCCGTTTCTCAGACATGATCCCAGTTCTCAGACCTAACAGCTAATGGACTGGACATTTAGTACTTCCTATTCTCAGAAAAACAAGGCAACTTGTTCATTCCAAGAGACTTCTTAGGACTTTGGGGGCAACTGTTACTTCAGAAGTAACTTCTGTACATGTTATATTTGATATTAGTCAGCATCTTAGTTTATGCTTCAATAACAGATGGCGTTCTTTGATAACTTTTATATCCGGGTCAAAGGCTATCAGATATGAGACTAATAGGTCAACGAATCAGTAATTTGTTAATCCACTTATCAGAAATATTTTGGCGTCTACTATGTCCCCAGCTCTGTAATAATGGCTAGAGAAACACAAGACATAGTCTCTGGCCTTCAGACAGGATGCCATTCATCGTTAGTAAGGATGAAAGAAAATCCACATGTGGGAACTTGAGTCATTGCACCCTTTACCTGCATATTTGACAATAAATACTAAAAAGAGTAAGAACAAAATATCTAGAATATTGTGGGTGATGACAAGTAACTGGAGATTTCTTAAATGTCCACTCGCAGGAAACTGTTTAAGAAAATGCTGGTTTATAGAGGAGTATTTAAAATATTGAAAAGATGTTCACAGTACGTGCTTGATAAAAACTTGTGAACATTAGCTGTAATGTGAATTCATGAAACAATATGGGGAAAATGTAGAAGAAATTACAAGAAGACGAAAGTCTTTGTTGCCCAGTGATGTGATGATGAAGCTTTAAATTTTTCTTTATTTTTTAGCAATGAATCTGCATTCTTTAGTTGACAATTAAGATGAATCAACCAGCCAGCTGTTTGACGACACTTGCCTGTAATCCCAGCATATGGAAAACTGAGATAGAAGGATCCTGAGTTGGAGGCCAGCCTGGGCTGCATAAGAATTCAGGGCCACAGGAGTGACCTTACTGCCATTATTTTGCTGAATGGACATAACATCAAACTGTCCTCTAAATTCTTACCTCTCTGCTCATGTATTAGCGCAGCTGTCAGACCTCATCAGCAAAACATCTTAGTGCAGTGAATGGCAGTTAATGCAGAAACACACAACTGGTTCAAGTGCAGAGAGCGATTGTTAATGGAGTGTTCATCCCTCACCCGCTACCCCAAGATATAGGGACCATTGTGGAACGAGGAGTGGAAAGATTGCAAGAGCTGAGGTTGGGGAGGACCACACTGAAACAGGATCTTCTGGAAGCAGCAGGACGG